>NC_136944.1:22187881-22190381 GCF_949987615.1 Pollachius pollachius | reverse complement strand
TGTGTGTGTGTGATCTGTGTGTGTGTGTGCGTGTGATCTGTGTGTGTGTGTGCGTGTGATCTGTGTATGTGTGTGTGTGATCTGTGTGTGTGTGTGCGTGTGATCTGTGTGTGTGTGTGTGTGTGTGATCTGTGTGTGTGTGTGTGTGTGTGATCTGTGTGTACGCCCTCACCAGTCGTAGTCCATGACGGCGATGATGATGCAGACGCTCTCGATGTTCTCGTTGGGGATGTCGAACACCAGCGCCTCGTTGTACGTGGGGTTCAGCGTGTTCTTCTTGATCGACGTCTTCCTCTTCTTCAGCCGCCGCCCGTCACAGATCAGAGACGCCTTCACATAGGGGTCTGGAGGGGGAGGGAGGGGGAGGGCAACAGAGAGAGAGGGGGAGAGAGAGAGAGGGAGAGACAGGATAGAGAGGTAGAGAAAGAGGTAGGGTGGAGTGGGAGAGGAAGAGAGTCAGCGAGAGAGAGAGCGAGAGAGAGAGCGAGAGAGAACAAGACAGAGAGAGAGAGAGAGAGAGAGAGAGAGAGAGAGAGAGAGAGAGAGAGAAAGATGGCGGCGCGAGAGATGAGGGAACAAGAAAGACAAGAGTGAGAGCGTCAGAGAGAGAGGGGGGGGGAGAGAGAGAGGGGGGAGTACGGAGAGGGAGATAAGAGGCTGCTCCTTGAGAAACCCGATTACGTGGAGCGCACGCGAGCGTCTGCAGCACATAAAAGGCATGGAAATCAAGTCACACCTTGGAGGAGCTGGATTAAGTACATAAAGGGTACGGGGGGGGGCGGGGGGCTACCTATTTATTCTCATTCACCCAAAGTGTGCGCGGGTGTGTGTGCGGTGTGTGTTAGTGTGTTTCTCTTCTGCGAGCGAGAGGATGAGGCGACGTCTGGCGTTCATTTAGCAAGGCTCAAAGCGGCACAGAGCCACCTGGTTCATGAGAACAGCGGTGGTGATGTGGGGGGAGGATAAGGAATACACGAGGGCTTTATCACACCGCATCCCCCGGTCCTCTGGAGCCTCCTGGTTGGGTCTGTGGAGCCTGACGCTCGAACACCTCAGAGGATGAGATGTGTCTTCTCAAGTGGGTCGCAAAGCTCTTTTAATCAGTTCTTCTGGTTGTTGATTAACGTTAACGTTAGGAGGACAGGACACTGTTCACCACACACACACACACACACACACACCCCCACACACACACACACACCCCCCCCCCACACACACACACAAACACACACACACACACACATATGTATATACAGAGGGGAGTCCACTTAGATTTAGCATCGTCAAATCTGATTTGTCAGGCCAAACCCCACTCCGACTGATCGTCCAATCACGTGCGATATATATATATACTGTACGTTTGTAGTACATGCGTCTCAATGATGCCCCATTTGTCCTCCTCATGCACAGTTCTATTCCATAACACATAATATGTGTGGGTGTGTGTATCTGTGTGTATGTATTTGTGTGTACGTGTTTGTGTGAGTGTCTGACATACGTGTGTGTGTGTGTGTGTGTGTGTGTTCTTCTGACCATAAACGTTGCCATGCACAATTCTATTTCATAACACATTATGTGAGTCTTTAACGGTTGAAAACATCCGAGTAGTACGTCACATAACTTAAGATAAGGTAGGTATGAGGTAAAAGAATCGAGCGGTCTAAGTACTCGATGAGGGTTGGAGCTGTGGTCTCTGGGGCTGAGAGACGATATAAAAGCCTGCGGTCGAATGACGTCGTGCTATATTTCAGTCCAGAGTTCAAAGCACCACTTAAGAATATGAACTAAATATATTTAATCGCTTTTCATGAAATTAGGACATTATTACCTCATGAATATTTCGCAAAGGAGATAAAAAATGTGGGTTATTAAAACGGTGCCTCCCTTTAATCTTACTATTGTATTTCTGTTTTGAAGATATTTATTTTATCCCGTGTTTTATAATGTTTCCGTCCCATGAAAGGACGTGATGCAATCGCAGCACACTGACGTCGCCCCCGTCATCACATGTGCTGGCGGGGGTTCCTGTGTTGCACGGTGCGTCGGTGTTCCCAGACAGCCGAGCCGAGTTCTCGTGCCGTACCGTTTGATGTAAGGCTGGTGCTGAAGCCAAATGCATTCCATCGCACCGTCTGCCATTGACTCATTGATTGAGGTGAAGCTACGAGCTTCTAGGGAACACTGTAAGGGGTCTGAGGCATCGGGCCTGGGTTAGGGGGGGTGCAATATTGGGTGTAGGGTCAGGGTTAGGGTTAGTGTTAGTGTTAGGGTCAGGGTCAGGGTTACGGTCAGGGTCAGTGTTAGTGTTAGGGTCAGGGTTAGTGTTAGTGTTAGTGTTAGGGTCAGGGTTAGTGATAGTGTTAGTGTTAGGGTCAGGGTCAGGGTTAGTGTTAGTGTTAGTGTTAGGGTCAGGGTTAGTGATAGTGTTAGTGTTAGGGTCAGGGTCAGGGTTAGTGATAGTGATAGTGTTAGTGTTAGTGTTAGGGTCAGGGTTAGTGTT
>NC_136944.1:22180381-22182881 GCF_949987615.1 Pollachius pollachius | reverse complement strand
GAGAGAGAGAGGGAAACAGAGGAAGAAGGAGAAACAGAAAGAGCAGGCAAGAGGCAGCAGGAGAGAGAGAGAAAGGCGGGGAAGGAAAAAAAGCATTTAAATGGATTTTCTTCAAAGTTGCAGATGGCGTGCTGTGTGTTCCATTGAAGGTTTTTTCTCTCCTTTCCAAAGGAGTGTACGGTGACATTACATGAGCCACGGCACGGAAACGCTTCTGTGGCTGAAACCCTAGCTACCCTGATTATCACCAGGCCCACGTTTTCACCTCTAGCTGGGTTCACAGACGTTATGGTCGTCTGCAAGGACAGAGGGACGGACAGACTGACGGGTCCAGGAGGAAGAGGGATGGACGGGGAGGGGGAGGGGGAGGGAAGGAGGGAGAGGGAGAGGGGGAGGGAAGGAGGGAGGGGAGGGGGGGAGGGAAGGAGGGAGAGGGAGGGGGGGAGGGGAAGGAGGGAGAGGGAGAGGGAGGGAGAGGGAGGCAGGGAGAGGGAGGGGGGAGAGAGGGAGGGACAGACAGACAGACGGATCGTCCTTGAGAGAGATACCAGATCCACGGTCATAACCGCCTGGAACATATTTAAGACCGTCAAGGTCGTCCGAGGAGACCTGTCCTTCCAATTAGCTCGACTGGCGCTAATGAAATCCGTTTACTTTGGATAATTTATTACACTGCAGTGAGCCGTTCATGAATAGCGTTTCATTGAGTTGTATTTTGTTTGCGTACGGTAGCGCAACGGGCACGAGAGGAATCGGAAACAAAACAAAATAAGATCACGATGAATTCAAAATCACAGACATAAGTCGGCGGCCGTGCTGGATAAATAATGTAACAGTGACCAATAGTAAGAAGTCGAGATCGACATTGTTATCCCGGCGTCGGAGCGTTCGGTGTGAGTCCTGATGCGGAGGCTGTCGGTCCTGAGGCGGGGGGGATACCCTCCGCCATGGCAACGCAGCGCTGGCGACCTCCCGCGACCCTGAATCTAATCTCAGAGCGGTCTTCAGGCTCCGCCGCCGTCCAGCGCGAAGCTGCTGGTGAATCTAATTACGTTCAGAGAGAGCAGAGCCCGGCCCGTGGGCCTGATCCGCTGCTCTTAATACAAAAATAAAATAAGGAACATATAAATATAAATATATAATTCAGCGCTGATGAACGGGAGAAACAATAGGGGACGGATATTATGCAAATGAGGCGTTTGGAACTGGGTGACTGAAGCGTCTTTTGTGACTCTGACTGCATGGCACAAAGGAGCACGCCTACTCTTCCTCCCCCCTCCTCCTCCTCCTCCTCCTCCACCTCCATGTCCTCCCCCTCCTCTCCTCCTCCTCCCCCCCCCTCCTCCCCCTCAACTAACCAACTCTAAATGAACACAACCTAAAGTAGCCCAACCTATCCTAAATGAATCTAACCTAAACCAACGAGCCAAACCTAAATTCACCTAAACTAACCCAACCTTACCTAACCTACCATAAAAATAACCTAACCTATCCTAAACAAACCTTATCCATCCACCATCATCATCCCCCCCACCTCCTCACCCCCCGTTCACTGTCAAGAGGTGTGTGTGTGTGTGGGGGGGGGGGGGGGGGGCACCTTGGTCTGGAACTTCTTCTTCCTGTCTGGCAGTAGGTAGATCTTCACGTAGGGGGTCGGAGAAGCCGTTGGCATCCTTCGCTGGCAGATCCAGAGCTTTGAGGATCTTCACCACCAACTGCTCCGTACTGACACACACGCACACACACACACACACACACACACAGACACAAACACACAAACACACACACGCACACACAGAAACAGACACCGAAACACACACACACACACAGATATATACAAACACACACACATTCACACACACGTACATACACACAGAGAAACACAATCAGAGACAGAAACACACACACACAGGAACACACAAACACACAAAGACACGAACACACACATGCACGCACAGAAACAGACACACACACAGATATATACAAACACACACACACACACACACACACACGTACATACACACAAACACACACACACACACACACACACACACACATAGAGGATGCCGTGAGCGAGAGAGAGAGAGAGAGAGAGAGAGATAGAGAGAAAGAGGACAAGAGAGAGAGAGGAAAAACTTTAATACAGGGCAGAAAAACATATGTCTACAAAGATAGTTTCTGTCTCAGACAAGGTCAGTGTACACATGCACCCTCGTTCGCTCTCTCCTCCGTCGTTTCTCCGAGCAGACACACGCACTGCAATCAGACATATCTGGGCTACACGCTATCGACTTGGTGCAATCCAGACGCAAGCCTTACACGCAAGCCCAAAGATGCACACGCACACACATATACACACGTAAACAACACAGACACACACTCAAGCACACACACACACACAAGCACACACACATAAACAAAAGCAAACGACACGGACAAAAACACACACACCCCCCACTCCCTGGCGTGGGATGTGTGCCATGGTTTCCAGTAGGAGGCT
>NC_136944.1:22172881-22175381 GCF_949987615.1 Pollachius pollachius | reverse complement strand
TGTGTGCGTGCGTGTATGGCTGCGTGCGTGTGTGTGGGTGTGCGTGCGTGCGTGCGTGTGTATTCATACGTGCGCGTGTGCGTGTGCGTGTGTGCGTGCGCCCCTCACTTGAAGGCGTAGCGCAGCAGGAAGCTGATCTTGCCGCAGGTGTCTCCCTGCTTGCTGTCGCCCGCGTCGCCCTTGGGCCGGTACAGCTCCGGCTTGATCTGCCCGATGCTCGTCACCTGCTCCTTCTCCTCCCCGTGGAAGTCAGGGCTGGAGAGCTGGTGAGTCATGGGCTTGGGCCTGGAGACACACACACACACACACACACACACACACACACACACACACACACACACACACACACACACACAGGTAAGCACACAGGGGCTCGGAGGGGGAATATTAAACATGACCAGGCTGGCAGAGCTCATGGTCTCGCTGGTACTGCATGATTATCTGACGTGTGACTGAGTGTGTTTGTGTGTATTTGTTTGTGTCTATGTGCGTGTGTGTGTGTGTGTGTGTGAGCGTGTGTGTGTTTGTTTGTGCATTCCAAAGCACACCCGGGCCAGCTGAGGTAAGGTGAGGTAAGGTGAGGTAAGGTGAGGTAAGGCAGGGATCCGCACTCGGGGGATGCATACGCACGAACACATCGCCCGGGCGACAGAACAACACGGAATCGCACTCGTACACACTTTTGCTGAACATTACTTCATGCAGAACGCTTGCGGGACGTCTGCGGACACAAATGCATAACTACGACTTCGTACAAGACCAACCGAGGGGTGTTTGGTCGTGAATACTGTAGTAGGGGTGGTGTATACCGATGCCCAGATATACCAATTTCAATATTCTGTAGTAGGGACACAGCAGCTTTAGACCCTAATTGTCAGCAGAGGTGGTCAGAATTTGTAGGCTGAGGTTTCAATGTTTGAATCGTCTATAGGTGTGTGTGTGTGTAGGTGTGTGTGTGTTGTCCTGTTGTCTATAGGTCTGTATGTGTGTGTTGTCCTGTTGTGTCTATAGGTGTGTAATCGATAGTGTATGTTGTCCTATCGTCTAAATCTAATTAACTAATTGATTACTGCATTAACTGAATTGACCCCCCCCCTGCCTGTGTTTGTGTGTGTGTGTTGGGGGGGGCTGACCTGGGCGTGACCACCTGCTGGGGGACGGCGTTGGGCAGGTCTTTGTGGGGCTGGGCCCCCCCCTCGGAGTTAGGGACGTCTGGAGAGGTGGTGCTCAGCTTCAGGGTGCCTGGAGAGAGAGAGAGAGAGAGAGAGAGAGAGAGAGAGAGAGAGAGAGAGAGAGAGAGAGAGAGAGAGAGAGAGAGAGAGAGGGTTAGTGAGTCATAACGGCAGAGGGTCAGTGACTCAGTCCAGCCGTTTCACACGTCCTCTCTGCACATGCGGCGATCCCGATGGCTCCGAAAGGGGTAGCTTTGCATTGCAAGTCAGGATCAGTATCAATAATTTGATCCATTATGTTCCATCGATTTAGCGAGAGGGAGAGACACCATGCTGAGACAGAGAGGGAGAGAGAGAGAGAGAGAGAGAGAGAGAGAGTCAGGATCCAACGACTTACGAAACCCTCCGGGTTTAGCACCACTCGAACAAAGCTCTTATAAACCTGAGATAGGATGGATAATCAGGGTCTGTGTGTGTGATTCTGTGTGTATGTGTGTGTGTGTGTGTGTGTGTGCGCGCGTGTGTGCGTGCGTGCGTGTGTGCGTGTGCGATTCCCAGTGTGTGTGCGGGTGTATGATTCTCAGGTAATTCCGTTCCGTGCTCCGGCAGTTTATTCAGAGTTGATTACAGAGTTTCTCAGAGCCTCAGAGGACTCGGATGGATGTGGATCTCAGAGGTAGATTAATACGACGAGGAGAATTACAGATGTTTGGTGGGACAGGGTTGGGCAGTGTAGCAGCTAAAGCTTCCCTCAGTATTCAGGGAGCATTCATTAGTGCTTCCTTTTAAGTGTAACTGTAGATTTTATGAATGGTTGGGTTTGGATTTGGTCTTGAAACTTTTGTTGGCTGACTCAGGTTGGTCAGGGGTGGAGAGAGTTGACTTTACAGGGTTTAGAGCGGTTAAGGTCAGGGTGAAGAGGCCGTGTCTGCGTCAACAATATGCCTCAATGAAAACGTTTCCACGGAAACTCTCTGTGGCGCTCGGTTCAGGTTCAGTTTGATTAGTCACACACGGGAGAGCACAGTGTCGACAATGAAATGTACAATGACAAAGAGGTCTCCTCTCCCTTACTCTCTCTCTCCTCCTCCTTCCTTCCCTCCCCTCTCTCTCTTTTCCCCTCTCTCTCCCTCCCTCTCCCTCCCCCTCTCTATCTCTCCCCCCTCCCTCTCCCCCTCTCTCTCTCTCCCTCCCTCCCTCCCCCTCTCTATCTCTCCCCCCTCCCTCTCCCCCAATCTCTATCTCTCCCTCCCTCCCTCCCCCTCTCTATCTCTCCCCCCTCCCTCTCCCCAATCTCTATCTCTCCCTCCCTCCCTCCCCCTCTCTAT
>NC_136944.1:22160028-22172681 GCF_949987615.1 Pollachius pollachius | reverse complement strand
AGAGAGAGAGAGAGAGAGAAATCTCAGAAGAGCGAGGAGAGAGAGTGAGATGGAGAGGGTGGAGAGCGAGTGAGGCACAGAAAACAAGGTTGTTGATAGGAGAATTATGGCAAGACAGAGGAAACAAAGTGACGATGATTTAGATGCAGAGCTCGGGAGGGGCGGGACTTAGCGCCAGAAAGGTTAATGTATTGATCTGACTGTGAACACACACACACACACACACACACACACACACACGCACACACACACACACACACACACACACAGAGAAGGGCAGTGCGGCCAGGCAGAGAGGGGCCGGGCGGTTAGGGGATCAGAGGCCGGCGATAAGACGAGGTGGGATCCAGCGGAGCAGGACGCGAGGTGCTGGTGGTGGCTGGGTTCAGGGTTTATTTAATACCGGGGCACCCACCCCCCCGGGCCCCGGGCCAGGTAAGTGCCAGAGCACGAGAAAAACCAAAACACGGTTCGAGTCGGCAGTGGTATCAGAGTGTTTCGGGGTGTTCTAGATGTCATGTTTTGAATAGCTTCTCTTCCCTTCCCTTCCACGTGAGTGTTTGTGTGTGTTACTGTGTTTGTGTGTGTGTGTGTGCGTGTGTGTGTGTGTGTGTGTGTGTGTGTGTGTGTGTGTGTGTGTGTGTGTGTGTGTGTGTTACTGTGTTTGTGTGTGTGTGTGCGTGTGTGTGTGTGTGTGTGTGTGTGTGTGTGTGTGTGTGTGTGTGTGTGTGTGTGTGTGTGTGTGTGTGTGTGTGTGTGTGTGTGTGTGCGTGTGTGTGGGTGTGCGCGCCTGTCTGCATGTGTATGCCTTATGTGTGTTGCTGTGCCTATAAGTGCGCGTGTTTGTGTGTGTGTGACTGTGTGTTTGTTTGCGTGCGTAACTGTGTCTGTGTGTATGTTTGTGTGCATGTGCCTGTGTTTGTGTGTGTGTGTGTGTCAGTCTGTGCATGTGTATATGCCGTTAACCCCTTCCCCGGCTGCTGAACAGGCTGATCTGAGGTCAGTTGTTTCACCTCAGAAGCAGAGTGTCTGCTCAATGACACGATAGTCACTACTGATCTAGTCGTTAGTTCAAATAGGCTTTTGGTAACACAACATGCACACATCCATCAATGTCAACAGCCTTCTGAGAGACTGCATGAAATTTCAATCAATGAGTGTAATTTATTTAGTACATTTATGAGTGTAAATTGTTGTTTCTGCGTAATGTTGAACATCTAAAGTAGCCTAACTGATATAAAATGTATAACTGGTTCAGAGAAAGCTGAAACATTTGCATTTTGAATGTCGTTTTGAATGTGCACCTGGACACTTATATAGAAAACAATTATAGAGAGTTTATAATCTGTATCGAATACAATTTGAAATAAGAAGGCATATCTATATTTAATGTTTGTGGTAAAGTACTTAAAATGGATTCCGCCGGGACATGCAAACATTGCGGTGCGGTGTGAGAATTGTTTACCTCTTCCCAGAATCAATTTGGATGTTATTGAACATTACCGTTTTTATATTTAACAGTTCTTGATAGTTTTATCCCGAGCAGTGCACCGTCTGTTAACGAGCCGTACGGCTCCTCATAAACATCAGAACGGGTTTTAAAAACATAATCCCGGGAACGGAGTTGCCCCTGGAAGATTGTTTATTTGGTTGAGGCAAAGTGTGTGTGTACAATGAAATGCCGATGCACACACGCACACACACGCACGCACGCACGCACACACACACACACACACACACGCACACACACACACACACACACACACACACACACACACACAGACACACACATATACTCCCATCGAACTCAGTTAGGCGCCTACTGTAACCTAGTCTGGCTCTTTCCCGCCATTTCCTCTCGCTGCCAGCGTGGTTTTAGCGGCAGAAGG
Source organism: Pollachius pollachius (assembly GCF_949987615.1). NCBI lineage: Eukaryota > Metazoa > Chordata > Actinopteri > Gadiformes > Gadidae > Pollachius > Pollachius pollachius. The sequence continues at coordinate 22,170,792 of NC_136944.1, read as the reverse complement.
AGCAGGCTGGCCGATGGCAGGGAGGCACAGCAGGGGGGGGGCAGGCCGGGAGGGTGTGTGTGTAAGGGGTGTGTGAGGGTGTGTGTCTGTGTGTGCATGCGCACGCATGTGTTTGTGTCTGCGTGTTGGTGTGTGTCTGACTGTGCACGTGTCTACTGTATGTGCGTGTGTATCTCTGCCTGTGTGTGTGTGTGTGTGTGTGTGTGTGTGTGTGTGTACGTGTGTGTCTGTGTGTGTGAGTGTGTGCGTGTGCGTGTGTGCGTGCCTATGAGTGTGCATGTGTCTATGTGGTTCTACATGTGTGTGTATCTCTGCCTGTATGTGTGTGAATGTGTGTGTGTGTGTGCGTGTGTGACTGTGTGCATGTGTGCCTGTGTATACATGTATGTGTTTGTGCGTGTGCATGTCACTGTGTGTGTGTGTGTGTGTGTGTGTGCATGTGTATATGTGTATGTGTATGTTGCTGTGTGTGTATCTGCGTGTGTGTGTGTATGTGTGTGTGTGTGTGTGTGTGTGTGTGTGTGTGTGTATGTGTGTGTGTGTGTGTGTGTGTGTGGGGGGGGGGGGGTATTGTATCTCTTTGTCACTGCAGCAGGGCGAAGACTCGCTGTCAATCAGCCGCTTGATGCCGGGGGCGACGCGTCCTCCACATCAGACACATCTGGGCCGCGCCCACACACCAGCACGCCACAGAGGCAGGGGCCCTCAGTGGGCCCTCTGTGGGGCCCCACCCCCCATCAGGGAGCCCACAACAAACGCCACAGCTGGTGAGAGACACGGAGAGAGAGAGAGAGAGAGGGAGAGAGAGAGAGAGAGAGAGAGAGAGAGAGAGAGAGAGAGAGAGAGAGAGAGAGAGAGAGAGAGACAGACAGAGAGACAGAGAGAGAGGGAGAGAGAGAGAGAGAGAGAGAGCGAGAGAGCGAAAGAGAGAGAGAGAGAGAGTGAGAGACACAGAGAGTGATCGAGAGCGAGATACAGAAAGAGAGAGAGAGAGAGAGAGCGAGAGAGAGATAGAGAGAGAGAGAGACAGAGTGATAGAGAGAGAGAGAGAGAGAGAGAGAGAGAGAGAGAGAGAGAGAGAGAGTGATAGAGAGAGATAGAGAGAGAGAGAGAGAGATAGAGAGAGAGGGAGATAGAGAGAGAGAGACAGAGTGATAGAGAGAGACAGAGTGATAGAGACAGAGAGAGAGAGACAGAGAGAGAGAGAGAGAGAAAGAGAGAGAGGGAGAGAGAGAGAGACAGAGTGATAGAGAGAGAGAGGGAGAGAGAGATAGAGAGATAGAGAGAGAGAGTGATAGAGAGAGAGAGGGAGATAGAGAGATCCACGCCTGTGACCACCCTTTGTGACCGCGGCCCCAGGCCCCTCCCCCAACGCTCAGCGGTCCAGATCTAACAGCTTGTCAAGCAAGCCAATCGTGGTAATCTCCCCTCCGCCACACGGCCCCCTCCTCATGCTCCTCATCGTCCTCCTCCTCCTCCTCCTCCTCATCCTCATCCCAGCCACCATGCCTTCCGCTCCGATCCACACCCTGTGCCCTGCTGCCATATCCAGAGCACAGCCCACCTCCACAGACACTCAGACACATCACTCCCATGATGGCTCTTTTAAACGGGCACAACCATTTATGGACCGGGCGTCCAGAAAGCCCTTTAGAACGTTCACCATCCCCGCACCCATCTGTCTTCTTAACCCACTTACTGCGCGTCTGGGCCCAAGGAGACGACCGGCGGCGACGCCCGGAGCGACACCCAAGAAATGGGACGCGCCGAGTGGGACGACACCCGCTGCAAGGTCAGACCGATACACACAGGTAGGCGGGCAGGCACGCACGAACACACACAGACGCACACGCAGAAGCACACACGCACAGACAAGCACAGAAACGCACACACGCGCGGTCATTCCAGGTCTTCACTGAGCCACGTTGTATTGTCTATTGGCGGGGGGGGATCTAGACTGCCTTGAGTCAACCCAAACACGAACACAGACACACACGTACATACACACACGCACGCACGCACGCACGCACGCCAACACACACGAGCGCGCGCACATACACACACGCTCATACACACACACGCGCGCGTACAACGCACATGCTTGGTCATTCCAGGTCTTCACTGAGCCACGTTGTATTGTCTTTGGCGGGGGGGGGGATCTAGATTGCCTCGAGTAAAGCCAAACAAACAGGGGAATAGAAGACAGCAGGGACCGGGACTCATGTCTGACCCGTCATGTCGGCTGCTGCTTCGCTCTCTACTGGGTAATGGAAAACCAGGACGACAACTAGGCCTGGACCGACACAGCTGTAACCCGGGCGGCCTGTGGCTCAGGAGGTAGAGCGGTTTGGCCGGTATCAGAAGATTGCGAGTTCGATCCCCGACACCCCGAAGGTCGAGGTGTTCCTGAGCAAGGCACCTCACTCTGACTGCTCCTGCAGGCTGGCTTTCGCCTTGCATGGTGTGTGAAGGTGTGCATGAATGGGTGAATGTTTGGCAGTAAAACATACTAAAGAGTTTTGAGTGACCGCTGTTTAAATGCAGCAATACACGCCCCTCGTGTCCAGCACAGGTCTGACCTAACTATTGGTTTCGTTTTACTTTCATTAGAAAGGTGAATATTAGGCCCTTTTCCTAACTGAAAAATAGGAGTTGTATGCCCTACAACTGATCTTATTTCAATATGAATCTTAAAAAACAAACGATCACGATTTGACATTTCACTTTGGCAAAAATAAATACTGCTGTATTGCTTATCTTTCAGATTTGATTAAGCTATTTAATAAAGTGGGGTGAGGAGAAAAAAAAGCATGAGCCTAGCAGCTACGCATTAACACAGATATGAACACCACCACTCCACATCCACCACCCCCACCCCAACAACAACAACTCAAGATGCTCCTGTAAACATCTGCGACACACTGGACGGATTCTGAGCCTCTCATACAGAATAGATCTGTAGTATGTACGCCGTTGAACAAGTGGACAAGTCAACATGTCAACAAGTGAATGAACGACTAAAACACATACAGACTAGTCTAGAAGGCAAGGGGAAGACCTTACGGTCTAGTGGGCCCTCGACTCTGAGCCCCTACCCTCTTTAAGACCCTGGTCAGTTCTACATTGCTACAACGCTAGGCCCTCCATGCTAGCTACCTGTGTCTAGGGGTCTAGACCCTCCATGCCCTGAGACCCTAACTGCTGTAAGACCCTGGTTAGCGCTACATCGCTAGGCCCTCCATGCTAGCTACCTGTGTCTAGGGGTCTAGACCCTCCATGCCCTGAGACCCTAACTGCTGTAAGACCCTGGTTAGCGCTACATCGCTAGGCCCTCCATGCTAGCTACCTGTGTCTAGGGGTCTAGACCCTCCATGCCCTGAGACCCTAACTGCTGTAAGACCCTGGTTAGCGCTACATCGCTAGGCCCTCCATGCTAGCTACCTGTGTCTAGGGGTCTAGACCCTCCATGCCCTGAGACCCTAACTGCTGTAAGACCCTGGTTAGCGCTACATCGCTAGGCCCTCCATGCTAGCTACCTGTGTCTAGGGGTGTAGACCCTCCATGCCCTGAGACCCTAACTGCTGTAAGACCCTGGTTAGCGCTACATCGCTAGGCCCTCCATGCTAGCTACCTGTGTCTAGGGGTGTAGACCCTCCATGCCCTGAGACCCTAACTGCTGTAAGACCCTGGTTAGCGCTACATCGCTAGGCCCTCCATGCTAGGTACCTGGGTCCAGGTTTCGGTTGCGGCCCCTCAGCAGGTAGCTGAACTCCTGGCAGTGTTCGCTCTGGCTGTAGCCTCTGGACGAGTCGAAGCACAGCTCCTCTATCAGCATCAGCGCCTTCTTACACAGGTCTTCATCCCAGTCCCCCGACATCCTCCAATCAGCATCGCACTCCCCCCACCGCGATCAGCCAATCACAGCGTCGGCTCCTGAGCCGCCCAAAACCGATCGGACGGCGCTGGGCTGCGAGTGGTCGGTTCAACCTTCCGTCAAGGCCTCGGGGGCTGGCGGGGGCGGGGCTGGGCCGTGGGAGGGGGAGGAGCCGGATGCACCGACACCAATGGAAAACGAGAAGGTGGGGAGTCTTGAGCCGCAAGGACACACCCACGAAGGGCTAGAGCCACGCCCACTTGTCTGGCGTCTCCTGCAATGAGAGGAACGCAGGGAATCCGGGATCCACCAATCAAATCGCTGCAACCAGAGTAGCCCTCCAGGTGAGAATATTTTTCTTTTCAGAATTACCCCGTAATTTAGACAAATTAAGTGAGCCATTGAATTAATTACAAGTTAATTTATTATGAGTTATCGCAGGTATTCCGAGGCTCTGAAATCGCGGATAAGTCCTGGATAAGTATTTTCACAGTGTTTTAATTAATGTGGAGCAGTTGGGCACTCCTGGAGGACTCAGCGGCAGATGGAGGTAGGACTGAAATATGAATCATATTTAGAGGCACGTTTAGTTTTCCATATTATCAGACCCACCGAAGCTCTGTTTTCTGGGCTTGTCTAGCTACACATCTGATACCATTTTTTGCTTCCCGATCCCGAATCCAATTCCTGAACTTGGGCATCGGCCGATACCGAGTGTATATACCGATACAGCCTGTAGCATTGTAACCACTAACAGCACGTGTTCTTATTGAAGGGTTCTCTTACGATTACAGCAATGTACAGTCGGTTCACTTACCGACAAAGGGAAATTATCAGAGCTACATAATTTAGATAAATAATTATTATGCATTTGTATTCTTGTCGTTAAGCATCCATGCATCCATGTTTCTCCGCCTTGGTAGCTGGAATGTTGTCTTACCTTTACTGGCGGAGCCCGTTGAGGCCCGGAGCCATGGTGACACCCTTCTGCATTCACAGGAGAGAATCGATCGATTATTACCGACACATCGGATTCTACAGCGATCTCTACACTTCATTATTATAAAGTCCGGTCCTCGCCTTTAGTGTGAAGTGTTTTCTCCAGTGGTCCCGGGAGTCCGAGCTGAGAACGAGGTGACGCGCGGTGATGGCTCCTGATCCTTCAGAGCTCAGCGGATTATCTGGAGCACAGTGGATCCCTCAGCGTCTCCAACTCCCCTCCGCATGGACCTGGATCCGGTCCTGGCTTTGTAGACCAAGAAAGCCCAGGACCATCTCCTGTAACGCAACACGCACGCGTTCATCAATGTCAACAGCGTACTGCAGCTAAAAGACTTCACAACATTTTTGTTTGTTGTATTAGTGCTTGCTGAGTAATGTTGAACATCTTAGAGTAGCCTAACTGATATAATATATATTACTGGTTCAGAGAAAACTTCAGAGAACATTTGCGTTTGTTCACTTTTCCCTTTCGGGCATCAGCAAATGTTTTCAATAACCTTCTCCCAATAATACTGAAGCTCAAGGAGATTTTGAATGTATTTACTCCTCAAGCACAGCCCGGTGGAACACTGTATACAATTTCTCTTCCACTGGGTTCAACACAAAGCGGAAAGTAACAACAACAGACTGAAACAAAGCACACACAATCTGACATAATTCTGCCCTGATGTTAGAGAGACGGCTTCTATTACAGAGCAACATTAAATGTGAGTCTAATGCGATGCATGAAGCGCACACACAATCGCTCAGCAATGCTCAATCTAGAAAGAAAAGGAAAACGTGACTTACTCATTCCATCACACATAATAGTCTGTTGTTCTGCAGCCTTGCCATCCATATAGGATACGATTATAGAGAAACCCAGGAAAGGGGTGGTGGTGTTTTGCACGCTGAGAATAATAACAATAAAACACTGCGTGTTTGTTATTGTCACGAGTCAATAGCTGAAATATATTGCGTTAAGACGACTCCAATGATATTCGGTGACCATCAAATATTAAACAGTTGCTCTGGGCATTTCCAATTGGACGGTAATGATTTTTACTCTGACTGGAACCGCTGCCTACGACTGCAGAATCCAATCGAATATTATTTGTTTAAAGAGCCGTTCGGTCCCTCTTTCCGTCCGAGACAGAACCCCACTTCTCCAGGCCCCGGCCGTCGTGCGATGGACTCATTCTGTCTCCACACCAAAGCAGGTCAAGCCCGCATCCTCACGCCAGGGAGGTGATCGGGACGCAACCAAAGGGAGAGCGCATGTAAATGTGCGTCTAATAATACTGTTTAGACGTCTGCCTCCGAGAGGGCGATAATCGATCCTCGGCTCGAGCGAGCACCGACTCGTTCTTCATGTGTGGCTCTACGTCCCCGGGCCCGTCGGTCCCACGCGGCCCCCGGCTGCACAGGTGATGTGTGTTTGTGTAGAAACGTCAATCTGCTCGGGAAAGTGCCCCTCGGGGCGTCCATCCGTCCGTCTCTCCGTCCATCCATCACGACAGTAAGTCGACATAATTCATCCAGGACATGACTCAGGCAACGGGCTGAAGAGCGCGACCCCGCTGCCCACACAAACCCCCTCTGTCTCCCTCCCTCCCTCCCTCCCTCCCTCACACCACCACAGCCCTGGGAGAGAGGCATGAAAGAAGGCAGAAACAGCAGACATAACACCTGGGACAGACACACAGACGGAGACAGACAGATAGACAGATAGATAGATACAGACAGTCAGACGGCTAGATGGATAGATAGATAGATAGATAGATAGATGGATAGATAGATAGATGGAAAGAAAGACAAATCAATAGATAGATAGATAGATAGATAGATAGATAGATAGATAGATAGATAGATAGATAGATGGAAAGAAAGACAAATCAATAGATAGATAGATAGATAGATAGATAGATAGATAGATGGATAGATAGATGGAAAGAAAGACAAATCAATAGATAGATAGATAGATAGATAGATAGATAGATAGATAGATAGATAGAGAGATAGAGAGATAGATAGATAGATAGATAGATAGATAGATAGATAGATAGAGAGATGGAAAGAAAGACAAATCAATAGATGGACAGAGAGATAGATAGAGAGACAGAGACAGACAGACAGACAGACAGACAGAGATAGAGATAGATAGATAGATAGATAGATAGATAGACAGACAGACAGGTAGATAGATCAACAGATCGACAGATAGACAAAGAGATTACAGACTGACAGAGGCGAACACGCAGTTTTCCTCTCAGCCCTTCGTCTTGCTGCGGTCTCAGGCTTCTCTCAGAGCTTTCTAATTGATCTATTAGGCCGCGTGATGTAAGCTATCTGGCCCCAGATCTGGCAGAAACACAGATATCCCAAAGTCAATTTAACTGACCAACTCAGCATGGCCGGCCTTAGAGGAATGAGCCGGGACCCTCGGCGCATTAGACCGCCCCCCCCACAACACCCCCGCATTTGGATTGTAAATCTGTCTGTGTGATTTTAAACCCCCATGAGATCTCAATCTCAGGAATGGTTGGCTGGCACCAAAACGGTTCCCTCGAACGGCAGCCGAACCGTCGGGAAGGGACGGGGGCCGGTGGAGGGAGGGGGAAAGGACGCAGACAAACATACACTCAGGATGACTGTGTATGTATCGCTGAGTGAAGGAGAGGAAGAGAGACGGCCAAGAGTGACAGAGACAGAGAGAGAGAGCGAGAGAGAGAGAGAGAGAGAGAGAGAGAGAGAGAGAGTTTGTGTGTGGGAGGGGGGCAAGACAGATGTCGACATTATCTGGAGACGCTCAGTGGAGGTTCAAAAGGGATCGAGGAAGGGAGAGAGAGAGAGAGAGAGTGGGGGGGGAGATACAGAGACAGAGAGAGAGAGCGAGACAGACAGAGCGAGGGAGAGAGAGAGAGAACGAGACAGAGACAGAGAGAGAGAGAGCGAGAGAGATCATAAAAGATTGAGCCTCTTATTCACGACGAGCCAACAATGTGGGTTTTATACGAAAAAAGCCGAATCTGCTTCTCCCACCCATCACGCAACCCTGCAACAACACAACACTGACGCGCACAAAGCCGCACACAGATGTTCCATTGACTGCTCTCGTCGCGCGGGATCCATACCCTCGGACAACTGATATTCTGCAACAGGGACCCGCTCAGCCATTCCCGTCATTGTCCAATCGGAGAGCGGAAGGCAGGCCGACAGCGGGGTCAGTGGCTAATTAAACTACAAAGACCGGGGCGTCGGTGTGAAGATACAGGGGTCCCTCTGCCCTCTGGTGAGTCACCGGGGGCCCGGCCAATCAGGGAGCTCAGCACGCAGTCACGACCGGGGGGGGGGGGGGGAAGGGGGGGGAGAGAGGCTGTCTGTGCGGAGGCTGAGGTGAACACAAGGTGTTGGCTTTCAACGAGGTACCAAAATAAATAGGGAGAGGGTTAGTCATGATGGGGGGGAAGAGAGAGCCCCCCACCCCACCTCCACCTGATTACAAGGTCCAACGCCGTCACATGCAGGTGGAGGTTCGTCTTCTTCTTCTTCTGCGTTCAAAGCCCTTCCAGCTCAGAGCACAAGGCTGCGTCAGGACGGAGAGACACTTTTTTGGGGTTTTTTAACATTTTCTGGTTCAAAATAGACTTCAGTCCTTTGTGGAGCGGGGACGAGGCAGGCAGCCGGGCGACATCCACACGCGCCACACAGCACTCCGCCCGGATAACACGACGGGATGGTAGTTCTCTCTCTCTGCCGTGCGAGACATATGATGTGGCGTTCGCTGTTTGGGCTCCGGGGCCAAACACACCATTATTATTGTTTCGCTGGGAGATGGTTGAGAGGAACTGTCTGCCACACGGCACTGAGATCCAGCTGTAGAACAGTATCTGGTCTCGCATCTTGTGATTATTCTCGCTCTCTCTCTCTCTCTCTCTCTCTCTCTCTCTCTCTCTCTCTCTCTCTCTCTCTCTCTCTCTCTCTCTCTCTCTCTCTCTCTCTCTCTCTCTCTCTCTCTCTCTCTCTCTCTCTCTCTCTCTCTCTCTCTCTCTCTCTCCCAGTCGCCCACCGACTGGCCCCAGTTCCAGGTACACCTGTCTGCCTCTCTCTCTCTCTCTCTCTCTCTCTCGCTCTCTCTCTCTCTCTCTCCCTCTCCCGCTCTCCCTCTCTCTCCCTCACCGATACCTCTTGCCTTGTGTGAGAATTATATTAGTATTTTGCATATGTGCACATAATGCAGAAGAATGAAAAACAACAGTAAAATACATTCAGATGAGGAATAGCTTGTGGAGACTCGTCGAATACAGGAACAGCTCGTGGATCACGCTAGAACAACTGCCGTGAGAGAAAGAATCCCATATGCTTTGGGGGAATTAAAGGTAATCCTGTGGATTAATCACGTCCTTTATAGGCTACTAGTATACAATACTGGGGTGGGGGATGTAGATAATGTGTATGTTCTTTATGGAGGGCCAGGCTGCCAGGCTGCCCGTCACTCAGCTGGAACTCATCAGACTAACGACAGAGAGCTGACCTCTGATGTGGAGGTTCTCCCCTCAGGTGGGAACAGCTCACCTTGGCCTGGTTTGGAATTAAATAATATATGGAGCATGTCAAATGGCGTGTTCGATTATAAAAACATAGATGAAATCTAAATTTGGGGTTAAAAAACACCGGCGTACGGGAGATTAAATTATCGGAATGTGGATAATACGTTATGTAACGGAGCGAGACGAGGTGTTGAACAGATAAATTAAGTAGTAGTAAAAGTAATAGATACTAGATAATATAATTTCTTTTTATGAAATAACGTGGGAGAAATTATTCATTTGTATAATTGCTCTCACGTTATTACATAAAAAGCAATTATATTATCTAGTATCTATTACTCTAACTAATATTCTGACTATTATAATTAGTAGTATAGTAGTAGCAGTATTAGCAGGAAGTAGCAGGAAGTAGATAGTAGCAGTAGCAGTAGTAGCAGTAGCAGTAACAGTAGTACTAGTACTTGCAATATTTAAAACTAGGCATTCTGAATTCAATGGGCCCCCAGTCCTGCCATAATAAGGTAAAAACTACAGATAATTTATTCCTTTAAAACACCTCTTTGATTACAGTTAAAAACATATTCCTAAAACTAAGTACAACTGCTAAAGCTAGCATGATGCCGTGAGCTCGCTCTTTGGAGGCCTTTTCATTCCCTCAGAGGTGTTTTTAGCTCAACAACCCATAATTGGGCTTCGGGTAATTCAAGGTTTGTCTGTTTTATGCTAACATTTTCAAAGAAAATGAAGAAAAACCAATTAGGACTACCTTCAAGTTTACCTTGGCTTCTCAACCGCAGGGTCGAGACCAATCCCAACAAAAACACAAGGATCCAACGCATTGCATTCTGGTCCGCCGTACTCTGCTCTGCACGGGCTTCGATCCGCGCTCGCATGTTAATCCCCCCCCCCCCTCCCTCGACCGCCTGGTGCTTTCAAACCTCTCCCCAGGTGCCTCCCTGATTCATAGAGGTCGCGACCTCTGTCGGCCCACTGCTCTGACGTATGAGGTGTTCATCCCCTCCTCTCTCCTTCCTCTCTCCCTCCTCTCTCCCTCCTCTCTCCCTCCGTCGCCACCTGACTCCTCGCGGCCTCGCCGGCAGAGACGTCCTCAGCTCTACAGCAGACGCTGCTGCCGTCTCTCGCCGTGCGTGACGGCGGGGAGCGCCGATACACACGATGTGATGCGGCGGATGTTGCTGTGCTCTACTTGGGTTTTTCTGGCGGGGGGCGACTCTTGGGGCTGCTGCACCGGCGGGGGCTCAGCCAATGAGGGCGCGGACGGAGGAACGCCGGTCGGAGATGGAGAGCGGGGGTATTAGTGGCTATTGACTGAGGGTAATAGCTTGGCTGAGCTTTCGG
>NC_136944.1:22150028-22157528 GCF_949987615.1 Pollachius pollachius | reverse complement strand
AGAGGGTAATCACCTGTCTGGTCTGTGAACCGGGGACACATGTCCACGGACACCTGCCTCAGACGGTACGGTTAGCCAAGCTCACAGCCTCCTCGTCACATGGACATGGTGTGTGTGCCCAACTCCAGCGATTACATCAGACCAGTCCTCTCTGTGTCCGGCGCGCTGTCCCGCAAAGGTTGCCAGTTCGATCCCCGGGTCCCACACCTCTGGTGCCGAGGTGTCCCTGAGCAAGACGCCTCACCCTGACCGCTCCCGACGAGCCGGCTGTAGCCTTGCGTGGTTGACACCGCCGTCGGTGGGGGAATGTGTGTGTGGATGGGTGAATGTGTGCATGAATGGGTGAATGGGTGTATGAATGAGTGAATGGGTGTATAAATGAGTGAATGTGTGCATGAATGGGTGAATGTGTGTATGCATGGCTGAATGTGTGCATGCATGGGTGAATGTGTGTATGGATGGGTGAATGTGTGTATGCATGACTGAATGTGTGCATGAATGGGTGAATGTGTGTATGGATGGGTGAATGTGTGTATGCATGGCTGAATGTGTGCATGAATGGGTGAATGTGTGTATTAATGTGTAAATGAATGGGTGAATGTTAGGCAATATTCTACAGTGCTTTGAGTCGCCTCTGGTTGGAAAGGCGCTGTATAAATGCAGTCCGTTTACCATGTACCGAGAGCATATGGATCCTCTGTGCACTATAGACCCTGGGAGGAGCAGGCGAGCTCAGGCTTGGAGCTGCAGTCACACCCGCGCCACGCTGTCAATAGCACGCCATCAGAGTGACACGGACACGTTGTGACGGCGGCCGATGTGCTCTCCCGGCCGTCTCTTTGAACCGCTGCTTTGGGTCTGATTGTGTCGTCATCATCATCTTATTTTCCCGCTAGGCGCGGTAGTGGCCTTTGGGGGCTTCATGCTTGATCCTATGTTCCAGCAGTCACAGGAACTGCGTGCTCTTCAGCATCGTCCTCCTGGCCTGCTAAACATCCATGTCCACCAGGCTCTCTGTCCGATTCCAGATCTTCCTTGGCGTCCTCAGGTCAAACACTACCTGTCTCTGTAGTTCGCTACTGTCCAGTCTACGTACATGACCTCTACATTCAGGGTCATGGTCAGGGTGACATGGACGGCCCTCTCTGCCGTCTCCTTCCTCGGGCAGACTCCCAGACGGCCGTGAGGTGAAAGCCTCCCTATTTATACACACGCAGACTGGCTGATTAATTAATCATCCTTTCCAGGCCGGCCCCAAATAACCACAAACGACTCACGACCCCCGCCCGTTTAAACGCACCCCGGCCCCGGTACGTTAACAGACCCGGTGGGCCCCAGGTGGGATTTATTCCCGCCTTTTTCTTCTTCACCTCTCGCTCGGTCGCAGCAGAGCCTGCGAGGAGGTGGGGGGGGGGGGGGGGGGGGGAATGAATGATGGGACGGCGAGCCCCTGTGTGGAGGCGGGGCCATGCGCGGGCTGATTGACAGATAAATGAGAACAAACAGGATGCTCTGCTCACTGTCACAGCGGAGCAGGAGACACTTAACAGAGGTAGTGGTGCTGGAGGCAGAGAGAGGGAGGGAGGGAGGGAGGGGAGAATGGTGGGGGAGACGGAGAGAGAGGGAGGGATAGAGGGAGGGGGGGGAGGCAAAGGGAAGGTCAAACTAATGTGATCTGAGCCAGCAGGAAGTAGCGAGCGTCTGTTTTTCTCAGTGTTTTTTACAAGATCACGCGCTCACCCAGGTGCACGATAAGGTATCACAACACATATCACCAAAATGTAACATTTATCACTTTCATTGTTAACGAGCGCGATCGATCTGCAAAATCAGGTTACATGTCAGAGCCAGGATGAGAGAATAAACCATGATGTTTATAAAATAAAAAAGAGTTGTGTGTGTGTTTTGCATCTACAGGGTGTATGTAGGCAGTGTGTGTGTGCGCGTGTGTGTGTGTGTGTGCGTGTGTGTGTGTGTTTGTGTGTAACGTTTCCACCTCTGTTTCTCATTCTTTCCCGTCCGATGGATCAGGCTGTGCAATTATGTCTAATGCCATCAAGCCGAATGTGGCCAAGTTAATCTAATATTTTGGGTCTGCTATTGTTTAATAATGTACATTCCTGGCAACAAGGTGTGTGTTTATTGTTGTGTGCATGGGCCCCTGTATTGATTCATGTGGGTTTGTGAGTGTGTGTCCATGTGTCCACATTTGTTGTTGTGGGTTTTCAATTGTGTGTGTTTGTAGGCGTGTTTGTGGGTCTCCGGGCATGTACGTGTGCGTGCATAAACCTTTGTGTGTGTACATTTGTGTGTGTGTGTGTGTGTGTGTGTGTGTGTGCGAGGCACTGATTGTAGGTGTGTGTGTGTGTGTGTGTGTGTGTGTGTGTGAGGCGCTGATTGTAGGTGTGTGTGTGTGTGTGTGAGGCGCTGATTGTAGGTGTGTGTGTGTGTGTGTGTGCGTGTGTGTGTGTGCGAGGCGCTGATTGTAGGTGTGTGTGTGTGTGTGTGCGTGTGTGTGTGTGTGTGTGTGTGTGTGTGTCCATCTATTTACATTTGTTTGTGGGTTTTCACGTGTGTGTATGTAGGCGGGTTGGTTGGTCTGCAGGCGTGTGCAGGCTTGTGTGTGTGGGCATAAACCTCTGTATGTGTACAGAGGTGTGTGTGTGCATGCGTGTGTGCGAGGCCGTGATTCTAGGTGTGTGTGCGCGAGAGCCACCATATAATCCCACGTGTTGTGCGTGGTACGACACGATGTAGGGACAGGGAAAGTGACAGTGAGCCAGCCAACGCACACACACTCTCCCCTCGCCTCCACATGTTTGGAGTGGGGCTGCAAGGGCTGTGTGTGTTATCAAAGCCTCCCCCCCGCCCCCCAAAGAGGCAGGACAGTCCCCGTGGCAACAAGGAGGACGGGGAGATGTGAGCGGCGAGGGTTGTGCGTCGTGTATTTTGTCGGAGGTGTACAGTGATCCGCCGCAACCCCGTACACACCACCGCCGCTCCTTCAAGCTGCTCCTCGCTGTCGAGGTGTCCATTTGAAGTCTTGATGCACTCCCCTGGTGGATTCCTGTCTGCCATGCCAGCAAAGCACTCTGCGCTGAGAGGAGGATGAGCGAAGCAGGATGGAGCACCGAGAGGAGGGGAGATGAAGACGAAGAAGGGGCTGGTGGGAGAGGGGGAAGGAGGGAGGGACAGGGGGGAGGGGGGGAGAGGAGGGAGGGACAGGGGGGAGGGGGGGAGGAGGGAGGGACAGGGGGGAGGGGGGGGAGGAGGGAGGGACAGGGGGAGGGGGGAAGGAGGGAGGGACAGGGGGGAGGGGGGGGAGGAGGGAGGGGGGGGGAGGGGGGGGAGGAGGGACAGGGGGGAGGGGGGGGAGGAGGGACAGGGGGGAGGGGGGGAGGAGGGAGGGACAGGGGGGAGGGGGGGGAGGAGGGACAGGGGGGAGGGGGGGGAGGAGGGAGGGACAGGGGGAGGGGGGGGAGAGGAGGGAGGGACAGGGGGGAGGGGTTTGCGGGGCACCCCGAGCTAAACTGACGATTGCCAAATGTCAAGAAACTGCAGAATAAGTGTTCGGGTTTGGGTGTGTGTGCGTGTGTGTGCGTGTGTGTTTGTGTGTGTGTATTCTTAGGAGTGCCAGCTGTCTGATTGTCAGTTTTTTAGGGTGTGTATGTGTGTCTGTTTGTGTATAGACTTGTATACATGCGGGTTGTCGTTATATTGGCCCTGAATGTGTGCGTGCTTGTAAGTGACAGTGTGTGTGTTTTCACGTGCACGCCCCCCACGTGTTCCCCGGGGGCTGAGTGCGCTAACATGACAACGTCAGGTGTGATCCAGAGGCAGGCGCTAACGCTAACAGAGGGTAGCAACACACACACACACACTCACACACACAGACACAGACACACACACAGACACACACACAGAAGCACGGGGGTAACATTTCTTTGCTAGACGTGCAGGGACGTTGGGGACCTGCTGGGGTAGGGTAGGAGTGTAGGGAGACACAGGAACAATAAAGAGGAGCTGCAGGAAGAGCAATTAGACAGCAGCTAATTAACGATGGTCGCCAGACTGCGACGAAAAATGTAAGGAGAGAGAGAGAGAGAGAGAGAGAGAGAGAGAGAGGGAGGGACCAAGAGTGAGAGAGAGGGAGATAGAGAGGGAGACAGGGACAGACAGAGACAGAGAGAGAGAGAGAGAGAGAGAGAGAGAGAGAGAGGGAGAGAGGGAGAGAGAGAGAGAGAGCGAGAGAGGGAGCGAGAGAGAGAGCGAGATAGAGAGAGAGAGGGACAGAGAGAGGGAGAGAGGTAGCGAGAGGAAGAGATCGAGAGAGAGAGCGAGAGAGAGGGAGCGAGAGAGAGGGAGAGTGAGAGAGAGAGAGAGGGAGGGACCAAGAGTGAGAGAGAGGGAGATAGAGAGGGAGACAGGGACAGACAGAGACAGAGAGAGAGAGAGAGAGAGAGAGAGAGAGAGAGAGGGAGAGAGGGAGAGAGAGAGAGAGAGCGAGAGAGGGAGCGAGAGAGAGAGCGAGATAGAGAGAGAGAGGGACAGAGAGAGGGAGAGAGGTAGCGAGAGGAAGAGATCGAGAGAGAGAGCGAGAGAGAGGGAGCGAGAGAGAGGGAGAGTGAGAGAGAGAGAGAGTGAGAGAGGTAGCGAGAGGAAGAGATCGAGAGAGAGAGAGAGAGAGAGAGAGTGAGAGAGAGAGAGGGAGCGAGAGAGAGGGAGAGTGAGAGAGAGTGAGAGAGAGAGTGAGAGTGAGATGGAGGGAGACTGCGATTGAGCGGTGGCAGGCGAGGGCAGAGCATGTGCCGCTGCTTTTGTTTGTGTTAAACTCAATTGTCTGTTTATGTGCTTCTATTTGCATTCCCAGAAATAATAATAAAGTGTCAACGTAATGTGTGGGTGCGAGTGGGCGTGTGTGTGTTTGTCTGTGTGTGCACATGCCAGTCGGTGGGTGTGTAGTCGTTTCTGTGTGTGTGTGTGTGTGTGTGTCCGTGTGTGTGTGCGCGCCTGCGGCTCTGTCGGTGTGTGCGCGCGCCTGTCGTGCGTGCACACGTGCGTGCCCGCGGCCGTGCGTGTGCGTGCGTGTGCGTGCGTGCGCTCATGTGTTTGCGTGTGTATTTGTGTTTGTGTGTATGCCAACGCCGACGCTGCTCTCATGCGGCAGACCGTCTTAAACCCTCCTCTACAGGTCGCCCCCCCCCCCCCGGCTGACGGGGGGGGTGTGGACCCCTGCGGCCGGACCCCCCCTCCCCCCTCAGGCCCTCACCCAAGGACCGCCCTGCCCCCCTGGAACCCCCCCTGGGACCAACCAGAGGGCAGCAGAGGCCAATAAACTCATGTATTACATCAGCAACTCCCACATGCAATGAATTCAGTAATGCAACGTGTCACACATGGCCGGTTTCATCCACCACGACTGTGATGTATCCTTGTAATGTATTTTCTTTTTTTATATGTGTGTGATTTTTGCAAAATATGTTTTTTGATGGGTTCGCTGTAATCGTTGTGGTGTGTTGCCGGTGTGTGTGTCACTTCACACCTGATGTGATCAGAGAAATGCATTTTCAATGACTGCTGTGGTGGACCTGACCTTGTTTTCATCAGAAAGTGTGTTAAACGAGCTGTAAGCAATATTTATTTGTTAAAATAGGTGTTAAATAACTCCATATTCCAACAGCCAGCACTGACAGAGGGTTTGGTCTGTAACGTTGGTCTCCAAATCCTTCTACTCTCCAGGATACAGAAAGCACAGTTCCCGGTATCCCGTTCCCACTTCATCCAATCAGGAGAAAGAACTCCAAAAATAGGCGGGGCCCTAACTGCATGTTCACAGGCTCTCAGTGTTGACTGACAACGGCGGAGACAACTCCAGCGTTCCAAAGAACGGCTTATACAACAGAAAACATTGAGCTGAAACTAAACGGATGAACAAAGGAAAGAAGGAACGAAAAGCTGCCAAGAAAAAGTGACTGAAGTCTCGCCAGACCAGCACTTGTACCGGCGTGGCCTTCGAACCGTGGGATAAACATGGTGACACAGGTGACTGGGTGAGGGGGGAAGTGCTCACTGCAGGAACTCACAGGAAGTTAGCCCCGACGAAGACCTGGCTTGCAGCCCCTTTAAGACGTGGCGAGAGAGAGGAAGAGGTTAATAAAATATCTCGCTCTTATCTGCTGATGCTGTGCGCCCCAGAATCCCCACAGAGAGTGCTTCTCTCCCTTTCTAAGTAACTTGTCAACTCTATTTCCATCCCCTCTCTCTTTCTCTCGCTCCCTCTTTCTCTCTCTTTCAGTCTGTCCCTTTCTCTCTCTGTCTCTCCTAATATGTCACTCTCTATCTCTGTCTCTCCTTATACTGTCTCTCTCCCTCTACCTCTGTCTCTCCTTATACTGTCTCTCTCCCTCTACCTATTTCTCTCCTTATACTGTATCACTCCAGCTATGTATGCAGCCTCTCTCTATGTCTGTTGTAGTTCTCTTTCTCCCTCTCTCTTTTTTTCACAGTTGTTTTCTCCTGGTGTCTGTCCAATCTCTCTCTCCCCCCCCCATCTCAGTCTGTCTCTCTCTCTCGTTCTCTCTCTCACGTCCATAAATAATGCACACAGTCTCTCTCTCGCTCTTGCCTGAACATGAATGCACATGCACACACAGTCACAGACACACACACAGCCACAGACACAAACACACACACACACACACACATACACAAATACACACACACACAACCCAGGACAAACACACCCAGAGCAATGTTTATCTTTTGCCTGATAGCTCGTTATTTTTTCCGCCGATGTAGAACACATAAAGGTCAGTGGGAAGAGCGCGGCCCTCTCCCTGGGCGTCCTGACGATGCTACAAGGAAACCGCTGCTCCCTGCAGACCTGGCTGGCTGGGTGGGGGGGTGGCTGGGTGTGTGTGTGTGTGTGTGTGTGTGGGGGGGAACCAGGCACCGCTCTGACCCCTTGACCCCACCTCAATGTTTTCACATTCATTATGCTCTGCTGTGCTTTATCGATTCCTTGTGTGTTTCACATTTGATCCCAACGCACGCACGCACACACACACACACACACACACACACACACAGGCGCGTGCACACAAACACACTCACACTCACCCTATGCGCTCTGTCCAGCCACCTCCTCCTCCTCCTCCTCCTCCTCCTGCTCCAGCCTGTCTCAGGCGACGGAGAGTTGGACGTGGATCTCCGGGCACGGGGGAGGGCAGGTTTCCGTGGAGGCGTTGTCTCGGTGTGGGTACACACATCGACCGGCGTCCCGTTACAGACACGGCGCCGAATAGGACGCGACGCCTGCTTGTTGGGATTGAGCCCGAACGCTGGCTGTGTGATTTATGTACCGACACCGTAGTAGTTGTATTGTACCCCCCCTCACTGCTGCATGACTGGACCTGGGGTAGGGTGTGGCCTATCTTAAGAGAATGGGAGAAATAAGTAGTGCGAGAGAGAGAGAGAGAGAGAGAGAGAGAGAGAGAGAGA
>NC_136944.1:22135028-22142528 GCF_949987615.1 Pollachius pollachius | reverse complement strand
TACAAACACAAACACAGACATGCATGCACACACACCCACATAAAAACATTTGAATACACACGCATACACACACACACAAATAAAATCCACACAAAGAAAGCACAAAGACAGACAGTCATGTACACACAGACACACACACATGCTTTCAACACACACACACACCCCTAAAGCCCCTCTCTCCACAGTGCCCCCCCCCCCCACCCACCCACCTTGTCGGCCACCTGCTGGGCGGCCTCCCTCTCCTCCTGGATCTTCTTCTGCTTCTCGATGGCCACGTCGGGGTTCCCCGCGGCGTGCGCCTCACGCTCCCGCACCAGATGCTCCCGCCGGCTCACCTTGTGGTACGCGCTGCGGGCCTTGTCCAGCTGTAGGGACACAGACAGGGGCGGGTTGAGGTGGTCATGGGCCCTAGGCTACTATTAGGGGGGGGCCCCCTTCCTGATCACGCAGAAAAAATAACCCCATTTAATAAATGGACTGCATTTATAAAGCGCTTTCCTAACCAGTGGCCACTCAAAGCGCTTTACAATACTGTCAAACATTCACCCGTTCATGCACACATTCACACACCGACGGCGGTGTCAGCCACGCAGGGCGACAGCCAGCTCGTCAGGAGCAGTCAGGGCGAGGCGTCTCGCTCAGGGACACCTCGACACTCAGCTGGGAGGACCCGGGGATCAGCTGGGAGGACCCGGGGATCGAACCAAAAAACCTCCTGAGCCACATGCCGCCCGAGATCCTGAGAGAAAGTTTTTGCTTCCTCTCTTGATCCCATGGAACAAGAAGGCATTGTAAGCGTCCCGATCTGAACGGCGCAGAACGCCCGCGTTCAACCGCGGTATTAATAACAACCTTCGCCGTCGGGTCCGACGCGAACCCCCCTCAAGGCGAACGGAGAATTAGCAAAGGCGTACGGTCATGGATAATGCATCGTCATTCTGGGGAGACGCGAGGCCAACTTCTTAACAAATAAATGTTTGAACGCATTCAGGGGCTTCGACTGGCGTCTGGCAACATTGAGCGGTCTGGCAGTCGACAGCCGCGGCGGTCTGGCCCCGACGCGATCGTTATCTGGCATGAAGGAGTTTGGTTTTGCTTGGACAACTTGTCCTCTTTCCAGGGGTCGCCCCGGCATGCTAATGAAGGAAAACCCGCCTTCCTGATCCGAGGTGGGAGCCGAGGTCCGCCCGGGCGTTAAGGACAGATGTCTGAGGCCACGCTGGGTGAGTTCCCCTCAGCGTGAGAGGCCGAAGCACTGGCCGCATTGTAGCGGGACTGCTGAGTCCAGACTGGTGCGGCTTAGGGTAGCTTAGCCGGTTCGCTCAGGTAGACACTGCAGGGATACTGTGTGCCTAACTGTACCTGAACCCAAGTGCCCCCACGTTACACACCAGCAACGCATACACAGTAAGTTCCGACAGGACCAACTATTAAAGGGGTGATATTGTACCACCAGGTGTGAGTGTGATTAGCTGTTACAAGCCGTTTGAAAACCTGCCCTTCCCCTGTGCCTCGGTGACAAGTGGGCGCTTCCACTTGTCTACCTAAATGTTGCTTATCTAGCCACCATACATCTATGTGGACATGCCCACCTGTGATGCCACTAAAACACAGGAAAAGGCAGATTTACAAACAGCAAGTAATGGATATACCAGGGCCATAATCTAAATATAGAAGTTTGATGTTGTGAGTCCATGACTAGCATAAGAATATGAACCCATTAGTCATCTGGAAACATAAAGAAATATATCCATAGCCCAATCTGCGGCTGGTATTGTAACTCAAACACAATTTCTACATATTGGCATTTGCAAAAATCCATGTGGGTGAAAAAAAGGCCTTTCTGCTTCGTAGCCACCACGGATTCGGTGGTAATGTATTTGTGGCCGTGCACAGTGGGGGGTTCCCCTGGCTCTGTGTTTAGCTCACAGCAGCACCCCTTTCACTGGGAGAGCACCAGCACAGAGGGGTCATGGTTCACGGTGACGGCCGCTTCCTTAACCAAGCCCCCGGCCAACCAGAGCATCAGATACCGTTCGATCGGGCGTCCTCTCCATCCGTCTTGTCCGACAGGGCGACTGCGGCCCGCCTGCTGACCAGACCTCACGCACCGCGGCGGGAGCATCACATTCCCCTTAACCCTAAATGGTTGCTTCAAGGTAGGGTGTGAATAGGGTGACGCAAAGAAAAACACCCGCCCGAAAAAGATCTCCTCTTTGGGTCGATAACGTAAAACTCCTGCTGACCGGGGGGGAGGTCATTTTTTAATTATTAGAATAAGTAAATCTATGCCGGTAAAATAAATAAAAATGGCTTTGGATAAAAACCCTGCCATAAATAAATGACGCTATATAGATAATACGTATATACATATGCCAATATGCATATTGTCTATAAATTTGTCAACATAGCTCCAAGGACTACTTTGATTAGTTCAATTTTTATTACAGTATTGCACATTTATTTATATCAGGGGGCATATGTTTCCTGGTTTCCCAATACATCTGGCATGAGGAAATAAAAGTCCCCTGAAATAAATGAATATTGAATCACGATATAAAAGTCCCCTGAAATGAATGAATGTGGTAATATGAAGCAGAAAATCCCCTGAAATAAATAAATGCAGCCCTTTGAAAAACATCCTTTAAAAGCAAAATATAATTATTTAAACTTTATTAGCTCATTTATATATATAAAAGTATGTATATGGATTTATCGCGTCGTTAAATTATTTCAGGATTTATTTCGTAGCCATATTTTCTCAGTTAACTATTTTAAATCCTCCTAATTGACCTAAATGGCTTCCCGTACCGGGGCCGTATGCGCTTGACGTTACTAACTCCTCACTCGTCCCTGACCACGTACTGACTGCCTCCAGGACTTCTGTGATTAAGCCATTACTCAAGAGAACAAGCCTGTCTCAGGAGGCACTCAGTCAGCAACTATACACCAGTTTCCACTTCTTGAAAGGGTCGTGGTCTAATCAAATCATTAGTCATTTAACCAATAATACAGTATCCAGCATGAGTAATTTGCACTGAAACTGCTCTGACGAGGGTGTAGTATATTAGCTCGCTATCGATAGCGACAAGCTACCGCTAGATCTCACTGCTTCTCTGCGTTCGTCAAAGTGAAGTGGGAAATACTTCCTGACCGGCCCGAAAATTACGTTACCGTGGGAGACCCTGCAACTCTAACCTCGGATAAATCCTATCTTTAGGATTTAATGCAATTTCTGAATATTTAGGGTCGTGAAGTCACAGCACATGGGGCCACAGAAAACACCCGCACACACATCAACACACTCGCACGCACACATACACATTGACATACTCACACACGCCCGCACACACCACCATGTGCAAGGCGTGAAAGAGCCGAATGCACCAGCTCACTGAACTTCACTTCAAGTCAATATAACTTTATTGTCCCACGGGGAAATTTGTTTTGGACTCCCGCTGCTCATGCTGCAGTTAAAACACAACAGACTCAGCCGCCGCCCTCCCCCACCGACAACAGCATAACAAAATAGTGCAACAACCAAAACAACAACGCAACTGTATAATAGTCAGGAAAACTTCAAACACGAGAGATCCAGGGCACAAAACTGGATTATCTTTCAGCACATTGAGGGGTTTTAATCGATGCAAAACGCTAAATGGACTGCATTTATACAACACTTTCCTAACCAGTGGCCACTCAAAGCACTTTACAATACTGCCTCACATTCACCCGTTCATGCACACATTCGCACACCGACGGCGTTGTCAGCCACGCAGGGCGACAGCCAGCTCGTCAGGAGCAGTCAGGGTGAGGCGTCTTGATCAGTGACACCTCGACACGCAACTAGTCAGACTTTTATTCACTGATTGCCCAATGTATCTGGCATGAGGACATAAAAGTCCCCTGAAATAAATGAATATTGAATTATAAAATAAAAATCCCCTGAAATAAGAAGAATTCGAAAAATCTGCCGAAATAAATAAATGCGTCTTTTTGACAAACATCTAACACAAATAAAATATAATTTATTTTATGAAATAATAAAATAATCTATTAATTTACTTTATAAACTCATGGTTGGAGTCGGCATGGAAACGATACCTACCTTCTTAAGCCCTTTGGCCTAGGGCCCTACCTTCTTAAGCCCTTTGGCCTAGGGCCCTACCTTCTTAAGCCCTTTGGCCTAGGGCCCTACCTTCTTAAGCCGCTTGGCCTGGGGCCCTACCTTCTTAAGCCGCTTGGCCTGGGGCCCTACCTTCTTAAGCCCTTTGGCCTGGGGCCCTACCTTCTTAAGTCGCTTGGCCTGGGGCCCTACCTTCTTAAGCCGCTTGGCCTGGGGCCCTACCTTCTTAAGCCGCTTGGCCTGGGGCCCTACCTTCTTAAGCCGCTTGGCCTAGGGCCATACCTTCTTAAGGCGCTTGGCCTAGGGCCCTACCTTCTTAAGCCACTTGGCCTGGGGCCTTACCTTCTTAAGCCGCTTGGCCTGGGGCCCTACCTTCTTAAGCCGCTTGGCCTGGGGCCTTACCTTCTTAAGCCGCTTGGCCTGGGGCCATACCTTCTTAAACCGCTTGGCCTAGGGCCCTACCTTCTTAAGCCGCTTGGCCTAGGGCCATACCTTCTTAAGCCGCTTGGCCTGGGGCCTTACCTTCTTAAGCCGCTTGGCCTGGGGCCATACCTTCTTAAGCCGCTTGGCCTAGGGCCATACCTTCTTAAGCCGCTTGGCCTAGGGCCCTACCTTCTTAAGCCACTTGGCCTGGGGCCTTACCTTCTTAAGCCCTTTGGCCTAGGGCCCTACCTTCTTAAGCCGCTTGGCCTGGGGCCCTACCTTCTTAAGCCGCTTGGCCTGGGGCCTTACCTTCTTAAGCCGCTTGGCCTGGGGCCATACCTTCTTAAGCCGCTTGGCCTGGGGCCATACCTTCTTAAGCCGCTTGGCCTGGGGCCTTACCTTCTTAAGCCGCTTGGCCTGGGGCCATACCTTCTTATACCGCTTGGCCTAGGGCCCTACCTTCTTAAGCCGCTTGGCCTAGGGCCATACCTTCTTAAGCCGCTTGGCCTGGGGCCTTACCTTCTTAAGCCGCTTGGCCTGGGGCCATACCTTCTTAAACCGCTTGCCCTAGGGCCCTACCTTCTTAAGCCGCTTGGCCTGGGGCCATACCTTCTTAAGCCGCTTGGCCTGGGGCCATACCTTCTTAAACCGCTTGCCCTAGGGCCCTACCTTCTTAAGCCGCTTGGCCTAGGGCCATACCTTCTTAAGCCGCTTGGCCTAGGGCCATACCTTCTTAAGCCGCTTGGCCTGGGGCCTTACCTTCTTAAGCCGCTTGGCCCAGGGCTTCTGAGCGCGTGCGAAGCCGGTGCCGAAGTCCTGGGACTCCTTGAAGCCGCCGAAGAACTTCTTGTGGAAGCTCTCCTTCTGCCAGCTGCGCACGCGGTCGCCGTCCTCCGCCACCAGCGAGCGGCACATGGAGGAGTGGTAGGAGGCAAGGCGATCTGCCGAGGACAGGAAGCACTTCCACGCCTTCAGCAGGGAGCCGTACAGCGGGCCTGAACACACACACACACACACACAATAAACACGGGCGCACACACACAATGCACACACAGAATAAACAACACGGGCACACACACACAATGCACACACACACACAATAAACACGGGCGCATACACACACACAATACACAACAAGGGCGCACACACACAATGCACACACACACACAATAAACACAGGCGCACACACACACACCGAATAAACACGGGCGCACACACACAGTGCACACACACACACACACACATTATAAACACGGGCGCACACACACACACACAATAAACACAGGTGCACACACACAATGCACACACACACAAACACATTAAACACGGGCGCACACACACACAATAAACACAGGCGCACACACACAATGCACAAACACACACACACACACACACACAAACACAAGGCACACGTGTGAACACTCTCTGTGTGAACACGCACACAGAGACATGAACGCACACACACACACGTGTGAATACGCACACAGAGACATGCACGCACAAACACACACACACACACACACAAGGCACACGTGTGAACAAACACACACAGAGACATGAACGCACACACACACACACACAAGGCACACGTGTGAACACGCACACAGAGACATGCACGCACACACATGCGCAAGTGCACCGGTCTGACCAGAGCCAAGGACTCAAGCCGAGGACCGGATTCTCCCGACATGGAAGGGATCTGCCAGTTTATTTAACTGTTGGATCACTTTGTTTATCGCTTAACCATTGACAAATGAAGCTGTGAACATAAAGTAAGAGGCCAACGGCTTATGTTTTACTATCTAAGTGGCCTGAGGGGAACAGATATGTAAATACTCGTAATTCACCCCCCAAGGAGTCCTGCCGGCAGTCTAGGGCCTAGCTAACGTGAATGGATGAACTCCGATTTTATGTCCGCAACAGCGTTGGTGTTGGCGATAAAGTTACAGAGGTACGACATTAGTTAAGGAATATGGTTATTTTTATTTTGAGGTATAATGTTTAAAACAGTGTTGGGTCATGGATGTTACTGATGATACTTTTTCTACTGCCGATGTTCACGCCGTTAAAAAGATGTGATGTTTAAATGTTCGTCAGGATGAAACGGCCCACCGAGTCCATCCATCCAGGGAGCCTGTCTCTATAAATCGTTTCCCCCCCCCCCCCCCTTCATTTTCCTCTGACTCATCTTCAACATCAAACACTGGGGTTGTGCAACGAATAAACATCAGGGCGGCGCATCATTCGCTTGCCAGTTCCTCCAATGCCTCCCTCCCTACCTCACTCGCTTCCTAAACAGAGGACTAAAAAAAAAGGACTGGTCACTTAATAAGAATCCGGGAATTCACATTAACATTGAGGGCATTTATCAGACGCTTTTAACCAAAGCGACTGACAATAAGCACATTTGTCAGAAGAAAGAGAAACAACACTACATCGCTGTCGGTGCAATGAGGATGTTCACAGACCCAAGTGCCAAGCACTAACCATCACTAGGTTAACCCATTCCCCGCATACAACAGAGATAGCTAGGATAAGACGCTACACAATGCTAAGTAAAAGTACTGTTTTTAAGTGCAAGTGAGGAATGAGTGAATGGGTGAGGGAATGAGTGAAAAAGTGAGAGATTTGGAACACGGCCCCCCTCTCTCTCCTCTCGATTCGGGAACACAACAGCGCAGGAATGCCGTGGCTCACGGTCGCAGTCCGCAGCCCCTTTTTGGGAGATGTTGGCGGGGCCGCAGTACTCACTGGAGTCCACCAGGGGCCTCCACTTGTTGCTCCACTCGGCGAGCTGCTGGGCGTACTGGCGCTCCACACGGGCCCTCTCCTGGAAGCACGCCACGATGTCATTACACGCCTGGAAGGAGTCCTCCGTCCGCTTGACCGTGCGCTGGTAGTTCCCAGGCTGGAAGGACACACACACACACAGAAAGAGACACACACACACA
>NC_136944.1:22112528-22132528 GCF_949987615.1 Pollachius pollachius | reverse complement strand
CAACCATGCAAGGTGACAGCCAGCTTGTCAGGAGCAGTCAGGGAGAGGTGTCTCGCTCAGGGACACCTCGGCTCAGCTAGGAGGAGCCGGGGATCAAACTAGCAACCTTCCGGTTACAGTGGTCTAAAAGTCTCCATATCTCCCTCCTATTCTCAGGACTACAGAATCACAGCCGTTACACAACCGCACAGCGCTCTGCTTTTACGACGGTGGCTTTGCCAGGCCCTGAAAGAGGAGCACACCTCTGCATCATAATCAAGTCTCAGCCTGGGATATTGATATCCAGTACACCCAGCACTCTGCCAAACGACAGGACCGGCAGCGATAAAACTGTGAGCAGGCAGACCGTGGGGCGCTGAAGTGGTAGTTTAGTACAAAAATATAGGAGGGAGATAAATGTTTGCATTGAGGTGAACACATGTGGCCGTGATAAACACAGACGTTGTCGCCACAGTTTAGAGGGACTATGAACGAGAATGGACTGTTCTTACGCGGTTGTAGAGACAGCGCTGCCATCGTCCTTGTCTCGTGTGGAACTCGAGCCCATTGAGATTTTGATCTCAGGATGAAGTCCCATTCAAACCCCATTGGAAATGGTTGTGAGTTACAGCCGTTATGGTGAGAAATGTCAGAGTTGCAAAGTACACGAACCTGAGGTATTCGGGTGCTTGCCTTCTGCTCAGATGCTAACAGTCTGTAGTTTTATTGTGCTGCAGCCCATAAAAAGGCATATGTATGAAATGGAAACGGAAGGAGATGGAAAATAACAACGATTTTGGCGGCTATGTTTGTAGCCACAAACTTCAGGGGATTTATTTGAACGTTTTCGGGAGGGTTAGGGTTTGAAGTATTTATCTTAAGCAAGCGGAGCATTACCTTCCATTTTCCGAATATGTGTAGTAGACCCAAATATTCACAGATTATTTTACTTTGCAATGGTGTTCGATGGGAGTCTATCCTGAGGTAAACATCTCAATAGTTCGAGTCCCATATGGAGCCACCATCAACATGGTTTTTACTTCAGTAATTGATTTATTTTGTCATCCAGACAAATGCTCATTATTTTGATTGATCAAACGTGTATTTATGGAGAGGTGTATTGAAAACACGTTTGAAATATAGACTGCTCGCCTAGCCACGGCTAAACACTGGTATCTTCTCTGGCATTGACCACTAAGGAAAAAAGAAAGGTATGTCCTTAAAACAAAAACGTTGGTAGTAAATCCTTCGAGAGGAACTATGACTTAACTAAAGCCAATTGTTGAGTTGAATCTGAGTTGACTCTTTAGTATCATTTCTTTGGGATGGATGCATGCAGAAGAAGAACATGCTCATTATTAAATTAAGCCGAGCTGTTATCCACTTTGCATAAGATGAACATGAGCCACATTTGACATGCTAACTTATTTTTATTCATTTAAAAACATCACTTCCGCACATGTCAATGTGAACCAATTTAGCATATGTGGATGTAATTACTTCAGCACATGCGGATAGACTTAAACCAGAATCGTCCTGATAGAGAGTTCCAGCTTCTGTAATGATTTCTCCTGATCTCCCCAGAAGCCTTACTTAACTTAACCTAACTGTAATCCCGGCGGCCTGCTACTTTGTGAAACCTGAGTCATGCTAAGGTTAGGGAGTGTTCATGCTTTGCATGTTCCCGTAAGAGCTGAACATCACAAGATAGGAGCGTGTGGCTTTGTACTCAGAGAGATGGTAAGGGTGAACACTAAAGATGTTTTGCCTGTTTGGCCCGGGCAATTTCAGGTCGTCTTAGTGAGATGCGTAAGGCCTGGGCCCTGGAATTTACATCTGATCATCTGGGGGACAGAGAGACATGTGTATGTAAACACGTACACCCTCCCTCGACACACGCACGCACGCAAACACACGCACACTCACTCAACTTACCACCCAGAAACTTTTGCTATGAGCGTCTTCCAGGCCATTCTCCGACGTAATCGCTGACATTCTTCCTTCCTGGGAGATGAACGTAATCGTGGTCAGAAAACATTTCATTAAAGTCATCCTCAATCACAAACACATGAGACACTGACAGCGACAGTGTTAAACAGAACGACTATTTCACAGCACATTTGTATTGGAATTAAACGGGTGTCCACCAGCCACTGAATTAGCATTCACCACCAGGCGGTCAGAGGTGTATATCATCAAAGGATTGCATTTCAAGACTATAGGAGCTTCTAATATGGTACGGTAATGCGGTACATGGAGCGGTCTTTGGGCGCGCTCCAAGCTGTGAATACATCAGCTGGGACGAAGGAACTCTCCCACCAGCGTTCCTCACTTGGGAACTTGAGCTATCTAAATATAAACAGGGGGGTAAAGGTTGTATCATCCCATCGCACTGCCCTCAACTCCCCTCACTAGTGGGGCTTATTCCCACTTCTCATATCTCTCTCTCTCTGGTCCTTCTGGTCTCTGGTCTCTGGCCTCTGGCCTCTGGTCTCTGGTCTCTGGCCTCTGGCCTCTCTCTCTCTCTCTCTCTCTCTCTCTCTCTCAAAAACCAAAAGAATTGAGGAAAGACCAAACAATGAAAGCATGTCTGTGTGTCACAATGCACAGGTTCTGCTAAACTCACAACATACATGCAGTCACATGTTCCAGCTTTAGAGGATGGAGGCCCTGAATGCACACACACACACACACACACACACACACACACACAAACACACACACACACACACACACACACACACACACACACACACACACACACACACACACACACACACACACACACACACACACCCCCTCTCTGTAGAGGCATGAAGTAAAAGATCACTAGATTGTATCACAAGACCCATGGTTGTCTGGGGAAGAGACACAGAGACACACAGACACACGAAAATACACACACATACACAACCCTTTTATACGGTTCCGTCAGGCGCAAAATTAGATTGAAGAACTCTGTTTATAGGAAATCACATGGTCGGCTAGGAGCGCAACACAAGTCCTGTCCCTGCTGCCTCTCCCTGTATCTGCGGGGGGGTTATACTAACTGCCACGCTATAATATTATGCTCCTTCTGTTCCCTTCTCTTTTTTCCCTTTCTCAATCAAATCCCCCCCCCCTTACTCCCTCTCTCTCTCTCTCTCTCTCTCTCTCTCTCTCTCTCTCTCTCTCTCTCTCTCTCTCTCTCTCTCTCTCTCTCTCTCTCTCTCTCTCTCTCTCTCTCTCTCTCTCTCTCTCTCTCTCTCTCTCTCTCTCTCTCTCTCTCTCTCTCTCTCTCTCTCTCTCTCTCAGCAGGGGTCAGAGAGCCCTAATGAATCACTTCCCTCGTAACCTCTTGACTGTGACTTCCTGTCCATCTAGTTACTGACTGGGAGGGGGGGGGGGGGGGAAAGAGCACTGTGGGAAAGACCACTCTTATGTTATCCCCAAACATATATGGAAACCATTAACTATCTCTACAATGACCAGTGCTGCTTCCTAACAGGTCCTGTGCTCCACTGAGCCTGGAAAGGGCAAACTAATATATACATTTCACTGAGTCATTATCAACACAACCTCTTTGTGAAGGGGTGTCTATCGGTCGATGTCTGTTTAATAACATCACTAATAGGATCTTCAATGACATGGAGTGTACCTCTTTAGGAACCATGTATTCTCTGCTATGGGGATATATAGCTGTCCAAATCCAATATCCAAATCAAATAACCGATATATAAAGGTCTCCATAAAGAGTGGTTATTAGCATAATAAAATAAAGGGCAGCTAGATTCAATTGAATCATGAAAGGCGATCTGAAACTTTGACAACTCATCCACCCTTTGCCTGAGATGGCCTGTCGCACAGCCACACACCCACACTGCCACACACACATAAGTGCACACAGCCGTGCAAACACACATGCACACACACACAGCTACACGCGCACAGACACACACAGAAACAGGCACATACGTGCACACGCACAGCCACACACAGACAGACCTGCAAACACACATGCACATACACAGCCACACACAAACACAATCACACACAAACGCGCACATTCACAAACACAGCCACACACGCAAACCCTCACACACACACACACACACACACACACACACAGCCACAGACACACCGCCATACAAACTCCCTCACCCCTCTTCTCCCCTATCTGCTTCCACTGTCTTGCATAGCTCAATGTGCGCCAACACAGACAAGACACAAAGCCAACAGCCAAAGAGCAAAAAGTGATCCTCGAGCTGCAGTGCTCAGACGGGGAACTTAAGGATAACCAGGAGACGGTCTTTTCTTACCTTCCACTCCTCTGGGTTCAGTTCTTCGGAGCGCCTTAGTCCACAGTTTTCCGCCCTCCTTCCTGCTCTTCCCAGTAAAGGTTGTAAAGAGTTTTCCTATTCCCAGAGCCTCTCCCTGAGCCACCTCTCCCCTCCTATCCTCCCTCCTTTCAGCAGGGCTTTCTAGTTTTCCACTCGCTCCCCTGCTCTTCCCCTTTCTCTGGCCCTATGTGTGTGTGAGATGAGCTGGTTTTTCTCCCTCCCTCCCTCCCTCCCTCCCTCGGTCTCTCCCTCCCTCCCCCCCTCTCTCTCGCTGCCCCCCTCCTCCTGTTGAAAACAGCTGTAGGAAACAGTCCTTCCCCCCTGTTCGAGCTTCACAACTGCTCCCAAACCATTGTTCCCTCTATCATTCTCCCTCTCTATGTCTTTCACTCACTCAAGCTTTGTTTGATCGCTTTTGATTACATTTGCCCGGATATTGACACACTTCATACTAGTGTTAGACCACAATGAGTACTTAAAGGAGATAAGAAGAGACTTCAGTTTCTTTACAAACCACACGGACACACACACACACACACACACACACACACACACACAAGATTGGCAGGCCCATATGCCAAAGCTGGCAGAACCGTCCAGATTTATGTGCGCCTGTGTGTCTGTGAGTGTAATTTGAAGTAGAGGACTCCTCAACAGTAGCCGTGCATACATCACATCTGCTGCCAGTGACATGCAACCAAAGTTATGCTGTAATTGCCAGGCTCTTGCCAAGACATGTCATCTAATAACCAGACAGGTGCTGCACTGTCCACACCCAGGCCTCTGTGAACTGCCCCGAACAACAGTTTGCTTTTGTTTGTTCTTCTGATGACACATCGCATTGCAGGGCAAAGCCCGTAACCGAGTCTCAAATGTGCATTTGTAAGATCTATATATAGGCCCTCGGCAGTCGTTGTGTACTGTAATACAAACAACTGTCGTTGTTTGGATTACAGTATTAGTATACTATTCTTAAAACAACACTAGGCTATAGGCTATAGTTTTCTACTATTAATGTATCATGCACGCAAGTTATTTTCCCCCTATGTTTTTAAAAAGTTATATTCAAATAAAGTTTACCATTTCTACCACACATGTTATTTTTAGAGAGGCACATATACGGGTCCTATCTTGGGTCCTTCGTGAGAGACGTATATAAAGGGCCATCCCGCCCGGCATCGTTGTCTCTTGTCATCCAGGAATGTCTTCAGTTGGTAAGCATCAAGCTCCCTCTCAAACAACTACCGCAAGAGTTCCTTTAATCGTCGTTTTGTTTGATAATCATGTTAAGAATACTGTCAATGACGTGCTTATTGATTATTTATTGAGCTGTATTATGGATTCTGGACCAGTTACCTGCACATGTGGCCGGCTAACGTTAGCCTCATTCTAGCTAGGTAGCTACATCTGATAGCCACGTCTTGGACTATTTCCAAGTTATCTTCTCCTGTAGACCAACTCTACTTTACAACGTCCCCTAATGCATGGGGCCTCTCCTGTGATGTCTTTGCACTGGGCTCTGAAACCATGTGGATAACGTGCCTCTCTGGACTTGACAATCCGGAGACTGAGGAGACTAGCTACAGGTGTTAGCCTAGCCTAGTGTCGCCTCATGGCATCTCACTAACCCGCTGATCTTCTCCTTGTCTTGCAGGAAGTGGATCAGGCCACCGAGGATCTCTATGAGGTTAGTATGGGTGTTTGGTTTTACGGGAGTAAGCTTATATTATTTTCTTATGATGTCTTTGCACTGGGCTCTGAAACTCTGTGGATAGCGTGCCTCTCTGGACTTGACAATCCAGAGACTGAGGATAACGGGGATGCAGTGACTTGGCCTTACGTACCTCATGGATGATTATTAACGTGCTTCTCTTCGTCTTGCAGGACGTGTGACTTGGTGCCATGAGCTGTTAACATCAAACATCAGGTCAGTACTCGTGATGCCCCAGATTCCTTCATTTGAAGGCATGGTAGAAGGCCCTGCAGTTTCTTGTGATGTCTTTGCACTGGGCTCTGATTCAATCTGAGGATAACGTGCCGCCCTGCCCCTGACAAGGCAGGGCCTGATGGAAATGACATGCGGATTGTCCGCTTTTGCACGGTCATACTGCGTGTTCTGATCCATGTCTTGTGCTTGCAGATGCCGGATCTTCCTCAACGGCGCCATCTAGTGAGTGATCGCTGAAAGTGCATCCAGATAATATCGCTTATTTCGTTAATCCAAATGATGCCAATATTTCTTTGAATAAAAACTATCTTTGTAACTAATGTGTCTTTTATTGCGGAATGGCAATGTATCGTTTCTATTGACACTTAAGTGTAAAGTTTGGAAACTTCCAATTTAAGCACATCTCTATCCTCCATTGACCATAAAGGATTACGCACAGAGCATTGTCTTAACTAATACATCAGACATTACACAGGCCTAGACAATAAAATCTATGCTCAAACACACTTAAAATATCAATGCCAAAATGAAAAGGCAATTAATGCTGGCACCTACCCAAGCTGTCCATGCTTTCTCTGTAGTGACGGACAGTCATCAGGTTGCCATACATAATAACTTTCACTGACGGTCGCTGTTTGGTTCCTAAATACCTTTCAGCAACATATAGGGGAAGAACAAAGTTCTGATGTCAATTTTACGTTGAAGTTTAGTTCTGCTGAATCTCAAAGTAACCAAGAGTAAGATTCTCTGAAAGGAAATTGTACAGCCTTGGAGTTGCCATGTCAGATTATGAGTTATCAATTGAAATAGGAACTATTTTAAAATTATTTGCTATAATTTTATTTGGGCTACGAACGGTTGGCTGCCATTATGAGGGCATTATCGAATCTATCCGAGTTGTTATTTGGCCAAAATCAATAAAGATTGCACCATAAAAACTAATTTGGTGTAATATGAACAATGATTATTCAGCTACACTACAGAAACACTCAGTTTTGCTGAAATGTTTCTGAACGTCTGGGAATTTCTGGATGATTCTGACTTTTAGTAAGACTTCAATTGTGTAGGGAACACGGTTTGCAAGGATCCTGTGTGTAAAGTTGGGCTGAAAGTAACCCTTGCTGAAAATGTAGGAATGATAATGCTATACATTGTTATACCGCTAGACACTATTTTCAAATTTGTTTCTTGACACGTTTGAGCGGGATTGAACAGATGGCGATGACTTGTTTCTTCATCTTTATTATAATTCTAACAATTTAATCTCTTAAAACATTTGAAATTTGTTTATATGAATGTGCGCATATGTATATCACATACATATATTCCGTTATACCTTTATCAGTTCATATCTTTAAAAGACCTCTTAAAATAAATTAAGTGCTTTCTATACAGTGAGACCGATCTGGAATATTTGTAGCAACAAAGGGGCTGCCTATTAGTTCTCACAAGGTACCAAAGATGAAGGGGTAGCGATACAAAAACAGGATTTTTTTTCATTTCTTTTCCCCATCAAATCAAGTGTAAGGACTTCAATATAGAAAGTCATTTATTTTCTCACTTGGGGAAACCGGCCCTTTAACCTGGCCTCAATCCGGCCAACAGGTAGTTAGATATAACAAGCCCCAGGTGCAACACATTTTACAATATTAACCCTTTAAGCATGTAACATGTGTGCCTAGGATTACAATGATCATTGGGACAAGCAATAAGGGCAAAAAATGTCAGTTCTCGCTATAAGCAATTAAGTTATTAATAGCCGAGAGATATTAATAAACTTAAAGGCTCGTCTCTGCAGCAACAGATATGGACCAGAGGATGTTTGAATACTGTGGGGTTGTTATCGACACTGTTCAACAAAGGGAAAGGGAATAGATTCAAAACAAAACTAGGTCAAACTGTATAGAAGGCAGAGCAGATAAATAACAAACACATCGAAACCATTTTCATGTCAAACATTTGGAAGACAGAGATTCTGTAGAACTTTTGAGACATTTTTCACATCTTAAAACCATAATTAGGATGACCATTACTTTCATCGTCCTTATTGCTAGACAAATCGCATTTCAATATGTATCTCTCCTAGACTACCGGCCTTTTACAGCCACAGAAAAATAGATATACCTGTTATATATAATCTCTGATCGTTGATCAATGGCTTGTGAGCACGCGCACAGTACGCAAACGGATGTAGAAACAATGTGGTGGTCTGCCTCTCTGCGGGGGGGATGGGGGCGGCCACAACCCTCCCTCCTCCCTCCCCCATCCCTCCCTCCCTCCCTCCCTCCCCCATCGACGCCCTGATATAAAACACATCTGGCATCCGAGCGGTCGTCAGAGGACTCCACAGGAAAGCATGAGAGGTGAGGTGTTGTTTAAGGTAGCCAGGTCATGAGAGAGCCCTTATATTTGATCTCACACACTGAGAGGAATGCCGGACTGGGAGACAGCAGAATGCAAATGGTGGAGGAACTAAAGACACGGATTGCGGTGTGCAGAGGGAGGGGGGGGGGGGGGGGGGGGGGGTGGTACAAAGATATTCTGCATAATAAAACTCGAATGCGATGGGAGTCTAATCGTTTTCATTTCCAATCCTCTAATGAAAAAGTCGAGTCACAGAGATCAACACACAAGCGTCCGGCCGTGGTGTGAATATTGAATAGCGTCACAATAACAACTGCTACATATTACACCCTCTGCATATCCCGGAAAAGAAAGTCGTGGAAAATTGACCTCCCCGGTCGCCTCCATCCTCTCTCAAGACAGCTCTGACCGGATCCCCTTTCTCAAAGTCCTCCTCACCCCCTCTCCGTCGCTACCCGGTCATCCTACGTGGGTTAAAGCATTGTTGGTACTAAGCATAGATATGTGGATCACAATGTGTGCTGCGTCAGGTGAACAGTACCGCTCGCCTTGAGCTTCACACGTAGAGGCGTACGTTGGAAGGACACTGCCGCACAAGACCACACACGCTTCCTCGAAAAATGGAAACCAAAACGTCTCACAGTCGCCCCGTTCTGCGTCCGTGTGTTCCCACACGTCGAGGCAACAGTCTGGGAGACGCTCGGTTCTCTAGACACGGCCTCCCCGAAGCAATAGTAACAGTAAGGACGATGACAGTAATGTTAAATAGTAACAATTAATCTCTTTATATCAATATCGGTATTCCAGACCCATTTAAAGTTTAAAAAGTGTTGTAAGAACATAGTATTAAAACTGAAAAGTGTTTGTTCCTCTCTCTCTCTCTCTGCGCCCGTCCTTGGGGGGGTGGGGGGGGCTCGTGTCCGTAGAGAGAGAGACGGTTTGTTCTGGAAGGAGCACGAGGGGGTCTGAGGAGGGAATGGGCGGGAAAGAGCAGAAAATGGCAGTTTTTCTCTTTCGCTCCCCCTCGCCTCGTCAGTGTTCCTGCGTCTCTCTGCAGGAGAACGTCTGAATGGTGGCACAGCAAGTGTGGCTTTCGCTGAAGAGAAAGTCTGTCTTTGTTCTTTTTAAACGAACGCTCTTCTCTCCAGGTCCACGTTTACTTCCTGTCCTCACTGATGGCCTCAGTAAACAGTTGAAATCACACCCGCCTTTTCTTTGATTCAAACATATAGTGTGTGTGTGTATATATATATATATATGGATGTGTATATTAGGTTTTCCATAACTTCTAACTCAAACATAGTTAAGTGTGTGTGATACGTGTCTTTAAGTGTGTGAGCTGTGAGTCTTCTTGTAGGCATTTATGCACGTGTGTGGGTATATGTGTCTATATATATGTGTGTGTACATGTGTATCTGTGTTTGTGTATCTGTGTGTGCGTCTGTGTGTGTGTGTAGGCCTATTGTGTCTAAACTATTCAATGTTCATGGTCTGGGCACTTATATTTTTGCTACAAATCTGTAATACAGTGACCAGTCTGTATAGATGTCGTTATAAGACTTAAAGAGCTGTAGAGAAATACATGGAGTCCAGTCAACCAGGGCCACGCCCTGCCAGTCGTGAGGTAAAAACAGACAACCAATCACACCCAGGCATACAAGTCACACTCCTCCACCTGGGCCAATCACGAGGCTGCGTTTTCCCCGTTGATCGCGTCTCCTCTCGGTCCCACCGTGGTCTGGAAGTCTCACCGCTGTCGGGTCATGAATCGCTGAATCCTCTGTCGTCTCTCGTCCGGTTAAAAAGGAGTCCGAGAACACGAGCCCCGATTTCATGTCCTTGGTTCAACTCTCAGACGGCGGGCGGGCCAAAGGGCTGGGGCAGAGACCCCCCCAACACACACACACACCAGGGGCGTCGTTCACACTCAGAGCGGGGTTGGTGGTTGGGTTCCGTTGCCTTAAAACCTGAACGAGATGGCCCAGGGGAGAAGGGGTGTGGGTGGGGGGGTCTGGCTGGGTGAGGGTGGGGTTGTGGATGAGGGTGCTGGAAGTTCTAACACAAGTTCCCTTTCGCTGTCACTGGTGGACTCTCCTCTGTTGCCGTGACGGCACACCCCTCCGTTGCTAAGCGACGGAGGCTGCCCTCTGATTGTTCCTCGTCAGTATTTGGTTGGGTTTAGCTAGCTTGTACTCTTCTGACTGTGGACGGGAGGGGGGGGAGGGGGTCTCGGCTTGTGTGTGTGTGTGTGTGTGTGTGTGTGTGTGTGTGTGTGTGTGATTCTACGTGTTACCATGGTCCAGCACCACCACCTTTGGGCCAGCACCTACGGTCTTCATTTAGCCTGCTATCCTCCTTTGTTATCCTTATGATGCTATATGGTTTGCCGCCCAGCCCCACCCCCCCCATGTCTGAATCCAGTGCAGCAGCAGCAGTTGTGACTTCCACCCTGTGTAGATCAGGGCCATGTCCACCACCCTCACCCTGTGCCTCCACCCTCCTCCCTGCGTGTGTCTTGGGGGTGCGGGGGGTCTCTAGCCCAGGCTCCCGTCGTCCCTCCGCCGTTCGGCCCGGCTGTCCCGAGGAGAGAGGATGGACATGGGGAACGGGCTGCCGGACATCCTGCGGAGGAAGGGGAGCACGCACGCACACACACACACACAAACACGCACGCACACACACACACACACACGTACAGACACAAGCAAACAAACACGCACACATAAGCGTACAGACACAGGTACACACGCGCACACACACACACACGTACAGACACAAGCAAACAAACACGCACACATAAGCGTACAGACACAGGTACACACTCACACAAATGATCACACACACAAAAAACACGCAAACACACACGTACATGCGCACACACACACACACACAAACACGATCACACAAGCACACACACACAAGCAAGCACGCACAAGCAAGCACACAGACACACGTACACACACACACACACACACACAGATTGAGGTGTGGCGTGTGTATGTGGGGTGACCCTACGACCATAATATGATAAACACATTGCTTTTAAAGTGTGGGTGAACCCTCTGTTCCGGCTCAAATTAGGACTCGGAGATTAAAATACATTTGTTTTTGGCCGAGAGTTCCAGGGAGGAGGGGGAGGTGTTGTCCCCATGGTTACGGCTCAATCCAAATTTGTATTACTTTTTTACTATACCTCATATACTCAATTCGTTGAACAGGAACGTTCTTATAAGCGATGTTGTGTATGAAAGGGGCAACAATATAGTTGTACTATTATAGACCCTTTTAGTTGTACTACGAGTGTGAATAGACACTTATGGTTCTACTTTTTTTTTATTATTATTATCTTTTATTTTTTCATACATAGTCGTGTCCCTAATCTTGTACTGCACATTGACTGGTGCTGAGAGTGGTTTGTGAGAATTGATGTGACTATTGATTGTGTTTATTTTATCGTGGTGCTGCCTTCTTGGCCAGGTCATCCTCGTAAAAGAGATTTTAATCTCAGTGAATTTCTACCTGGTTAAATAAAGGACTGATGATGACGATACGAGTGTCTCAGTATCACTTTTTCAAAACCACTGTACTACTTCAGAAACAGTGACAAAGCGGCGCAGATATCAACGCTCAACACCCCCTAAAAGTCATCCCAAGAAACCAAAACACCATCTGGGTTCACCGGCACTTTAAGAAAAAAAAGACGGCAAAACACAAAATACTAAATGTTAATAAGGAAAAACCAATTACTGTCGTAGGCTGCACATGTCTCTCCGGCCGTCGTACCTGTCTACCACCCGCCGGAGGGCGCGCTCGATGTTCATGCGGTGGCCCACGCGCGTCACCCCCAGGTCCAGGTAGTCCTCCTTCGTCAGCGACGGCAGGTGCGTCCCGTCGATCTCGTTGTCGAGGAAGCGCTCGCGATGCTCTGCCAGGTTCAGGTACACCAGCCAGTCCGCCACGTCGTACTTGGTCCAGTAGGGGAGGGGCTTGGCGGCGAAGGGCTTTGTGGGCGGGGGCGGGGGCAGGTGGGGGTAGCTCAGGCAGGTGGGGGGCGGGTGGGGGTGGATCGGAGGCGAGGACGTCCCGGACAGGAAGTGGGTGGGCGAGAGCGAGCGGGACACCACCAGGGCGGCGTTGGGCGGCGGGGGGGCGCCGGACGGGGCGAACAGCGGCGGGGACGGGGAGAAGTAGGGGTCGCCCAGGGGGTTGCCGGGCGACGGCGGCGTGACGGAGCCGCGCAGGTCGTACAGGGCGCTGTAGAGGGGCGTGGTCGGGAGCAGGGGGAGGGACGAGGGCCTCGGCGGCCCCGCCTTGGGCCGCTCCGACGGCGAGATGAGCGGGCTGGGCGCGCGGCGCCGCTGCATGATGTGGGAGTCGGCCTTGCGCGACTCCCTGCTGGGGATGAACTGGAACTCCAGGGCTTTGGTCCGGTACACGGGTCTGTGTTTGGGGGAGGTGGGGTAGGGCGCGTAGGCGGTGGGCGACAGCGGGGAGTGGGAGCGGGGAGGCTGCGAGGGAGCCACCGCGGGCTGGGGCGAGGAGGACCGCGCCCAGTTCTGGTACTGGGAGGAGGGCGTGGGGGAGGGCGACAGGGCGGGCTGGGACAGGGAGATGGGAGACGGGGAGAGCGAGCGCGCGGAGGGCGGGCTCAGGGCCGAGGCCGAGTCTTCGGAGAACCTGGAGGTCGAAGGTCACGGGAGAGAGGGGGTTAACACGGGGGTTAACAGAATCCGGCGAGGGGAAGGGGGGAAGGTTTATGCTAGAGTTGTTCCGATACCGGTACTGTCTGAAAAGCAGCATCGTGAGCACGCAGGTCTATGCGCCGATCCGACTAGCTCATTTACTACACAGGCAAAGAACATCACAAACACTGCAGCGTTACGCTGCGTTCGTTAACGGTCGGAGGTGGAAGCCAGATTCGAAATGCATCATCTCCGACCTACGTGCGATCGAGCTACCAAGTCGGAAAACATGGATGCGTTGATGCTTAACTACAAGAAAACCTATAGCTATAGATTATAAATGTAAATCATCTTGGTCTGAAAAAAAGAGTTGTCGACAGTGAGTGAACCGACTATACATTGCTGTCATCCTAAGAGAACCCTTCAATAAAAGCAAATGCTGTTGGTTGTTAAAATGCTAGATGCTGTATCGGTGTACACTCGGTATCAGCTGATACTCAAGTTCAGGGATCGGAATTGGTATCAGTAAGGAAAAATGGTATCGGAACATCTCCAAATTATACGTGCTTTGAACAGATGGACCTTTTTGTTGCAGATATGTGGTCGGACTTACTGTTTGCAATGGCCTTAATCCAAAGACATTACCCAAGTATAACTCCCTGGTGATGGTTTTTAATCCAAGACGGGGAGGGATACACTGACTAGATAACTGAGAAACGGTTTCAGTGTGCGCGCTACCTAGCAACTGCTGCCACGCGTGGTGGTTGATAGGTGTTGTCTCCACCTCGTCTATCAATAGAACACCAGGCCGCTCGCCGCGCAACAGTCAGTCAACAAAAGCTGTTCTCAAGATGCTCGCGGAAACTCGAGACTCATACAATACAGGCCTGAGAAGATATATACGTTGCAATGACTCTCTTTTATACAACGGTATATATAATAATGACACATGCGATGTGTGAGAATGAGTAGTGCAGTGTACGGTGACAATGTTTACAATGACGATACGACGTGCTACAACATAAGACAGAGTGATGAAGCTAAAGAGATCAGTATTCTGAGAGGGTGATAATCATTTACGTTACCATACATTACAATATGGTACAATGTATAGAAGTCCACAAGTCCATTGTGTTTAATAAATAACTGGTTGAAGTGGATGTGGTCTGTAATGTTTAGTGTTTATGTTACCTGTTTCTGCTCGATGACAGACACATGGAAAAGAAGCATAAAAAAAGACAGGTTTGCAAAGCATAGAGACTCTCAACCCCCGATGCAGACAGCACAGATCCCCGCCTGCACATAACAACCTCCTCAAGAGGTGCACAAACAACAGATGGCCCAGCAGTGCGTGTTCTTACTCTTATGAAAGTGTAGCAGACCCAAATCGACAAGCACTAATACTGTAGCCTCACAAAGCCAGTCTCGATCGCACAAGCTCACCTCCGGTTTACATCGAGATTTCTAGAACCAGCTCGACCAACCACTGAACCCCAGTGAGAAGTTCATCTAAAACCAGCTCCATACGAGGAGCTGGACTCTGAGTAACATTCAGTCGACATAGATCACTGAACCTCACCGAGGTTTGAGTGTAGAACCAGTTAGACGCCAGAGCCTGGGCTATGAGCAACATTCAGTCGACTGATCAGTGAACTCCAGTGCGTGATGGATGTAAATCAGTGGTTCCCCAGCTTTCTTTGTGTTTACCTCTGGTAGAGCTAAGTACTGCCACCCCCACCACCCAGACCAGCACTTAGTAAAGGTAATTGTATTTGCTGCATGATGTTGAAACAGCCACATTACTCCCTTCAAATTAAACGAATGAACGCCTAGCTAGGCAGAGTGGTGAACTGGGAATAAGCTCGTCGCGCATTGGAACATATTCACCCAACGGAAAACCTTCCGGAAAATCATTTGTCACAATGGATCACTTGAGTTATTAAAAGAAGTCCTTGTAGCTGTCAGTCG
Organism: Pollachius pollachius; assembly: GCF_949987615.1. NCBI lineage: Eukaryota > Metazoa > Chordata > Actinopteri > Gadiformes > Gadidae > Pollachius > Pollachius pollachius. Next base: position 22,117,268 of record NC_136944.1, on the reverse strand, counting down.
CCTCATCAACTCAGAGAGCAAAGTGTTTATTCGTGATTTGTTTTCCGTTCAACTGATGGACGTTCTTGAAGTGTGTGGCAAGTCCATGCATCGCCATGGCGTTTAGAGTCGCTGTGGTGCCGGATCAACACACAGAGGTGTGTGACACCTGACGAATCACCGGGTGAACCGTGAGCCAGGGCAGCATCCGTTGAGGTTAACACGTGACTCGGGTCCAAATGCGCCGGTGGCCGTTTAAACAGCCCCAGTAGATTGTGCTTGTGCTTAAGTGCTTGTTTACAGCACTTGTGTGCCACACATTTGTAATTGTTCGTTCCGCCTGTGCTTTGCTTTTATACACACTGCGGCTGATCTTTTGCCCTCACTGCAATTAATTACAGTCTCACTGCTCCCCCTCCCCCACCAGGAGGTGCCCTTTGTGGCAACTTGTTCTTCTTAAAACAAGTTTTAAGAAAAAACATGTTTTAAGTAAAGACTTGAAAATATGTATGATCTTAATTTAAGATTTTTTGGGTAAAAAATGCGAAAATACAGATTTAACTTAATTTAAATAAAAATTAATATAAAAGACGTTTTAAGTTAAAACTTAAAAGTATTATTTTTTACTTAATTGAAGTAAAAAAAAAAAAAACGTTCAACGTTTTGACCTAAATTCAGCACTTTGATATAGGTCCCCCAGATTAAGTAGAAAGGCGTTTACAGTAAAAACGTCCAAATCATTTTTTCACTTCGTTTAAGTAAAAAATAAAGAAAAAAATGCTTTGACTTAAATCAAGCACTTTGATACACGTCCCCTGGGTTACGTGATCTGACCGGCTGCAGAGTAGGCTACACTGACCACACCACTCTCCAGACCTAACGAGCGCGGCTGATGGGGTCTGGCTCGGCGAGGCTACCCCGTACGACAGGCTCAGGCCCCCCTTCCTACCTGTGTCGGCTCAGGGGTCTTTGGTAGCTCTCCTTGCTCCTCTGCTGCAGCTTGCTGCTCAGCTCGTTCAGGATGCTGGGCTTCATACTGGAGGCCGACTGGTACATCTTCCTGCCGTCGTGGTACGGCCCGCCCTGGCCCATGGCCATGCCCTCCCCGGCCATCGGCCCTTCCCCCCACAGGGGCTTCATCTCGGGGGTGCGGGGCCGGTCGAAGTACGGCGAGGTGGGCCGGCCCAGGTTCTGCATCTCCCTGAGGCCGTACGCGCCGTGGCCCCGGCTGTCCTCCTCGGCGTCGCCCTCCTCCAGCTCCTCCTCCTCCTCCTGCTCCTCGCGGCGGCGGTGCGAGTGGAAGGAGGGCGGGGCCGTGCTGGTCTGCCGCCGCAGGTCCCCCATGCGGCCCCCCTCCCGGAAGCGGTTGGTCTTGGGGTAGGTGGCGGTGGCGGCCGTGGCGTTCTGCATCTCGAACGTCTGCCCGTCCAGGTAGCTCATGTAGGAGTCCAGTAGGTCTCCCCCTCCTCCTCCTCCTCCTCCTCCTCCTCCTCCTCCTCCCCCTCCTCCTCCTCCTCCTCCTCGCTCGTTCTCGGCGGGGGTCCGGCCGGTCCGCTCGTGACCCCTGACCCCGCTCATGCCCAGGATGCTGTCCAGGTGGTGGTCCGAGCTGCTGCGGCTGTCCAGCTCCTCGATCCCAGAGTCCACCACCGCCTCCTGCGCCGCCTCCACCCCCCCGCCCATCTTGGAGGCGGGGGGGGAGGGGTGGAGCTCCACGGGCCGCCGGGCCCCGGCCCCGCCCCCCACTGGTGCATTGTGGGTCCGGTCCTGGTGGAGCTGGGAGGCGGAGGAGCTGGTGGGGGACGGGGCGGAGGCACAGCTAGCGGTCGTTGGGCGGGGGCCGGAGGGGGAGACGGCCCCCCGCAGGGCGGCCAGCGTGGCGGCGCCGAGGGAGGGGGTGAGGGGCCCCCGGTACGCGGGCGGGGGGGCGATGGCGTGAGGCGGGGGGCTGGGCGAGGAGCGGCCCGGCCCGGAGCTGTGGGTGCTGTTGTAGAGGCGGTGGGGGTGGGAGACGGAGAAGGGGCGGTGGAAGGACCCCGGGGGCGGGGGCGGAGGGGAGACGGGGGGCGGGGCCCCGCAGGCGGGCTGCAGGGTGGAGGGGGAGGGCGGGGCCTGGGCGTGGTTGGGCGGGGCCTGGGAGGGGGAGTGGCCCGACTGCGTGAGGTTGGCCACCTCGCTGTCGTAGGACGTCAGGCTGGAGGTGGCCGAGTCCCCGGCCTGGGGGGAGGGCAGCGGCGTGGCGGCGGGGAAGCCCCCCCCCGCCAGGGGCTCCTTCTGGGAGGGGGCCGGCGGCGGCGCCGACACGGCGTGCTGCTGCTGCTGCCGCGCCGCCGGCGGCAGGCTGCCGGGCCCCCGCTGGGCGTAGCGCGTCATGGCGCCCGGCCCCCGGTCGAAGCTGTTGGCGAACTCCAGCGGCGGCGGGAGGGGGTCCGCGAACACAAACTCGTCGTCCGCGTCGACGGACGGCGCCGGCGGGGGCAGGACCATCAGGCCGGACCCGCCCCCCCCCCCCGGCTGCCCCAGGGTGCTGGCGGGCGGCGGGGAGGGCGGGGTGAGGGACAGCACGTAGGGCCCCGCCTCGCTCTCCATGCGCAGGAAGGACGGGCGCCGCGGCGTCTGGCTCTGGGCCGCCTGCTGGGCGCTGGCCGCCTCCGCCGCCGACACGCTCGCCGCCGAGCGCTCCGCCCTGCGCATGTACCCCTCCCGCTCCTTGTCCCGCTCCCGCTCCCGGGACACGTCCCTCTCCCGCTCCCGGGAACGCTCGCGCTCCCTCTCCCGGGAGCGCTCCCTCTCCCGCTCCTTGTAGGAGGGCGCGTAGAGCTGGGGGGGCGGGGCCTGGTAGTGGGGGGCGTGGACCGTCTTGTCCTCGGAGAAGCGCACCCTGAGCCCCTCGCGGGCGCCGCCCCCCTCCCTCTCCCGCTCCCCACCCCCTCCTCCTCCTCCGCCGCCGTCGTCCCCGGCGGCCCACGTCCCGCCGCCCGAGCCCCGCAGGATCCGGGGCGACGGGGGACGGCCCACGGTGGGCGTGGTGGCGGCCAGCGAGGAGGAGGTGACCAGGTAGGAGGAGCTGGAGGACTGGGCGGTGGTGGAGATGGGCGGGGGCTGGGAGGACACCGACTGGGCGGTGGTGGAGATGGGCGGGGGCTGGGAGGACACCGGCGACGAGGGGAACCCCCCCCCGACGCTGGACATCTGGCGGGCGAAGTGGTGGTCCGCCGCGCCGCGCCGCAGCCGGCTGTCGTCCTTCAGGGCGCGCTCGCGGGCCGCCAGCGCCAGCCCCAGCGGCGACGAGGGGTCCAGCACCTTGCCCGTCAGCGGGTGGATGAAGGTGGTGGTGGAGGCGGGGTTCACCTGCTGCTGCTGCCGGCCGCCGGCGCCGTAGAACTCGGCGGGCACCGACTTGGGCTGGTAGTCCAGGGCGGGCGAGGCGTACTCGGGCAGGCCGAAGGCCGGCGGCATGCTGCGGGTGCTGTGGACGAAGCTCTCCGCCGAGAACATGCCCTCGTCGATGGACTTGGAGGGCCGCAGCCGTGTGGCCGCCTCCCCCTGGTGGCTGAGCAGGCCCTGGGCCACCTGGCCCCGCCCGCCGCCGGCGCCGGCGCCGGCGGCGGCGTCCAGCCCTGCCTCGTCCTCCACCGACATGAAGAAGGAGGCGCTTCGGCGGCGCGCCTCGTGGAAGCGCTCGCGGTCGCGCCGCGCCGCGCCCACGATGGCGGCGCCGAACTGGCTGGTGAAGTCCTGGCCGTCCTGCGCCCGGATGGAGGGCAGGGACGGGGGCGGGGGCGCCGGCGTGGAGGGCGGCGCCGGGAGCTGGGACGCCGCCGGGCCCTTGGCGCCGTCCCCCTCGCCCCCCGGCGGCGGCGGCGGCGGCGGCGGCGGCGGCTCCGCCTCCACGCTGCTGCCCTGGCTGCTGCGGCCGCTGCTGCTGGTGGACGGCGCCTTGACGATGATGGTGGGGATGGGGATGGAGCTCTTCTCCAGCGACGCCTTGGCCCCCAGGAGGGTGCCCTGCCCCGCCCGCAGGTCCTCCACCTTGGACTGCTTCACCAGGGGCACCTTGCCCCTCCGCGGCACCCCCTTGGGCACCCCCGCCAGGCCCGGCGCCGCGCCGCGGTCACCCCGCTGGGCCTGGCTCTGCTGGGGGGCCACGGCAGCCGACGGGGGGCCGGCCGTGCTGTAGCCCCGCCTCAGGCCCGCCGCCTTGGCCGCCCCCTGGACGGGCAGGCCGGGCTCCCCGGGGTAGCTCACCTTCCGGGGGGCCGCCCGGCTCTGGGCGGGGTGGGGGGCCGGCTGGGGTGGGTGTACTGGGGGCCGCGTGGTCCTGCTGGCCCCCGGGGCCGGGCCCCCCGGCCGGGTGAACTGGACGGACTGGGACTGGGAGTAGAGCTGGTAGTGGGCGGAGGTGGCGGTGGACTGGGACACGGAGGGCTGCTGGGAGGACTTGCCCCTCAAGCCCAGGGGGGGTGCCGAGGCGAAGGGTGGGTCGGGGGGCGCGGTGGTGGGCGGCGGGGGGATGTCGTCGGGGCCGGGCACCGACAGGCTGCGGGCGAACTTGACGGTGGGCGGGTGGAGGAACGTCCGCTCCTCCTCAGCCACACCTGGAGCACGAGAAGAGTCAGTAGGGAGGGTCCATCGTAGAGAGAGAGGGGGGGGGGGGGAGAGAGAGAGAGGGAGGGGGGGGGGAGAGAGAGGGAGAGAGAGAGGGAGAGGGAGAGGGAGAGAGAGAGAGAGAGAGGGAGAGAGGGAGAGAGAGAGGAGAGA
>NC_136944.1:22051490-22112328 GCF_949987615.1 Pollachius pollachius | reverse complement strand
AGGATTAATGGGAGCACAATAAAGCCACAGTGAACAAAAGGCAGAGAGCCGGAGAGAGGTACAGGAAGGAGAGGAAGTGATGTCACGAGGCACGGGCCAATCACAGGTATGAAGTCAGTCGGTGCAGAGATATAGAAGAGAGAGAGAGAGAGAGGGAGAGAGAGAGAGAGAGAGAGAGAGAGCGAGAGAGCGAGAGAGAAAGAGAGACAGACAGACAGACAGACTGCTCCCCGGATTACAGGCATGACTCATACGTTAAATGCCATCATAATGAATGCAGAGTGTGTGTGTGTGTTAGTTCATATTGTGTGAATAGACGTAGAGTATATTATAGCGTGTAGGAAAGTGTGTAGTGTATTGTGTGTGTGTGTACTCAGCAGTTACAGTATGCAAATGTGTGTTTGTGTGTGCTGTCATTCTGGGAACCGTTCAGGATCGCATAAAGGGAGTGTGTGTGTGTGTGTGTGTGTGTGTGTGTGTGTGTGTGTGTGTGTGTGTGTGTGTGTGTGTGTGTGTGTGTGTGTGTGTGTGTGTGTGTGTACAATAGAAGGCCGATGCGAGGATAAGATACCGCCTGACGCCCACTAACCGCTAATCACTTCCTCTTCTCCTGATTCCCCCCCCCCCACACACACACACACACACACACACACACACACACACACACACACACACGGCCTCCCGTGGTGCCTCCTCCCCTTATCCCCCCCCCCCACACACACACACACACACACACACACACACGGCCTCCCGCGGTGCCTCCTCCCCTTATCCCCCCCCCCCCCCCCCACACACACACACACACACACACACACACACACACCACCCCCCCCCCCCCCTCGAGCTCCTCCCCAGGGAGCTGCTGCCGTCCCGGTTCCAGGTCATCGGATTAACCCCTCTGGTGCTGAACGCTCACTTCAAAGTCCTGCTCCTCCCCCCTCTTCCCCTTCCCCCTTTACGTCTTCTGCATCATAGTCGTCATCATCATCATCGCCATCGTCATCACCATCATCGTCGGTGTCGTTGTCGCCATCATCTTCGCCATCATCATCATCGTCATCATCGTCATCGTCTTCTTCTTCTGTGCTTTTGCAGATTTCGGTCGGACGCGATCGGACCCGAACCCGAACCCCTAATGAGAGACGCGATCAGAGCCCGCGGGGGGAGAGCTCGCAGGCGTCCGTTCCCATGGCGATAAGGAGAGCGGGACCCAGCCAGGTGAGGACATTGTGACGTACGTCCGTCCGATAGGAGGACACACTCGGACACAGAGTGTGCGTTCCATGCGCAGTCCACACCGCTCCATGTCGTGTTCCGACAATGATTGGAGTCACACGTTTCTAATTGTAAGCATGGCTCACGAGACCCCCGTCATGTTGGGGTCCCCCGTATGATGTGGGGGTCACAGACTGTCTAACGCGGGGGTCTAAAGCAGCCCTGATGACCTGGTTTGAACAGTCTGCCATGTTGACCCCTCGATCTAATTACACTCTCTCTAGAACGGTGGAAAGAGTGATCGCCGTGACATTTACCCTCTCCAAATGACTCTCACTCAAACACTGCCCTTCAGCCTCTCTCTCTCTCCCTCGCTCCCTCTCTCACTCACTCTGCCTATCTCTGTGATCGTCTCCATCTCCCTCTCTCTCTCTCTCTGTCTCTGTCTCTCTCTCTTGTGCGCACACACTCCTTTTATGTAGGACATAGCGTGTATATAGATAGATATTTTCAGTGCCTCTGTCCCCAGGAAATTTCACTGGGAAACTTCCAAAGTACAGATTGCCCCATTTTCCAGCCACTAAACTGGCACAGCCCACCTCCCTCCCCTTCCCTGTCTGACACCGACACGGAAAGACGCCGTGACACTGAGAGACCACAGCGTTGATGATGCGTGGCGTGCGTGTGCGTCTGTGTGTTTGTGCGTTTGTGTGCCTGTGTGTCAGGACGACACATGAGCGACATCAGTCGCGTCTGTCACCCTTCCCGGTACACAGAGCACGCCGTTGGCCACGGGGTTGGTCATGTGTGTAAACCCTAACCTTGCGCCATGTGCGGTGAGTAGGCTAATTGAGCTCTTATGTAACTGTCGAGGAGTCCTTGGGGATGCACAGGCTCCCGCGACGTGATTCGTCACAGGGAGCGCCAATCAAAATTGCCGTGACCCAGAGATTCCCAAAGGGGCGGTTAATTGTGCCAGGATTTTTCTTCTTTTATGCTTTAACGTACTATTGAACAGGAAAGGCTTTGAAACGAGTCAGTTGGCTAAGATAGCCGTCTTGCGTTATCATAATCTCATTATATAATGTCATTATCCCTTCATTGCGTTTCGTTATTTTCCTGAGATAATGCCTTTCCTTTTCCTATCCTGATAATTGATTGCCTTTCTCTCTCCACGTCTATGGCTGTCATTAGTAGTGGCATCCCTTCCTCACATCACCAGTTGCCATGGTGCTGCAAATAAATGACGGTTCGCTTACAAAACCCAACCCAACCCAACGTTTAGGGAGAAAGAACTCAGGAAGAAAAAACCAAGACCGAATCATGCTGGCCTCATAATGCACTGCAAGCCTCTGAGTGCACTCTGCTCTTACCTGAAAATATTCAAAGTGCACACAGGCATGAACCCACCGTTCATCTCTCGACTCATGAAGTACCTGCAGTACATGAAGAACGACTTTATAACCACACCGTGAGTCACTTACTCCTCAAGAAGCTATTCACTCGGAACCAGATGTCCGCAGCCTAAAAAACAGCAAAGCATTCTGGGCTCTTTGCTATTCTCCGAGGCCCTCGGCAACAAATCTGCTCGCACCAAACACAGAGAGACGACCGACTGATCCACGTTCCACTCTGAGCCAAGCCCCCATCTTGGGTTGACGCAACAACACACAGCAGAGATGATGTGCAGAGAGAAGCCCTTCACACAGTGAACGACGCGTGGATCCGATCCTCGAAGACGGAACAACGGAGGAAGGGGACGACACTGAAGAACGAGGAGAAGAAAAAAAACGCAAGCAGAGTGCTTAACTGATTCTGAAGGGCATCAAAGGGACCGCGTAGAACGATAAGGGAATGGGGGGGGGGGGGGGGGGTTTACGGAGCCACGGTGTTGAAGACATGGAAACCCAGAGCCTTGGGGGGTCCTTACTGCCGTGGTATACTTCAGATGTTTACATGGAGCACAGGAGTGGGAGTCAAGTAATGAAAAAAGGGCTAAAGGAAGCAGGTGGCCGTGATAGAAGTTGACGAGAGGCTAACACACGCGCGGCTAGAGGCTAACCCGCACACGACGGGAGACCAACACACTACACACACACTACACACACACACACTACCACACACACGCTTAGACACACTTTTCTTCCTGTGTGACTGGGCTGGGCTGGTGTAAAACCTTTACTTCAGCAAAGGCATAAATTCGATAACAGTATTTAGCAATAAGCAGCCGTCGTATTCGATACACCATCAATCAGCCTCGGTTCTTGTAGTAGTACGCGTCGGTATTACTGATCCAGTTTTTGTTTGGCCTCATTTCCAGCTCTTCTGAGCCGCAATATCAAAAGTACTTTGAGGTAAACAGAAAAGCGTGTCATCTGCGAGGAGTGTGTACCGAGAGCTGGGTCACCCTAGATGACCGACACATGCTGGAGAGCTACCCAAACACAAGTGTCCCGGCGTTGCCCGGGTTCTGGGGAGCCGACATGCTAGTGGCTAAGCTAGGTCGCTACTTCTGTCGCCAGGGCCGGATCTGTTCCAGTTATTTGGCATGGAAGGGGGTTGATGAATAAATGAGGCGCGGTTGGAGTCGCTGTAGGGGTGGAGGACAGGGGGAACATACGAAGGCCTGTGAAATATTAAAAGGTGGAGGCTGCTGCTCCATTGCCGGGGGCCGTAGCATCGGATTGTAGCGTAGCGGGTCGTTAGCGGTAGCAGCCTGCGACCAACTGCCTTTTTCCCTCCATTTCGGTTTCCCTGGATCGACATGAAATGGTAAATGGTAAATGGACTGCATTTAAATAGGGTTTTTTTGTAACCAGTGGCCACCCAAAGCGCTTTACAATATTGCCTCACAATCACCCATACACCGACAGCGGAGTCAGCCATACAAAGGCAACAGCCAGCTCGTGAAAACAAAATAGGTTCAACACCAATAAATAATTAATACAAAAGTAGAATATATTCTATGTAATGGCACGTTCCTGCCATGGTTCACTTACATTTAGCAGATGCTTTTATCCAAAGCAAGTTGCAACCATTCATTCACACATTCACACACTGACGGCGGAGTCAATCATGCAAGGCGACAGCATTTAGAATTAGGAGCCTTGCTCAGGGACACCTCAACACTCAGAGCCAAGAGGCGCCGGGGATCAAACTAGCAAACTTCCGTTTACCTGAGCTAAGCCGTGGTGATACGGTTTATCGGTGCGACAAGATTTGACCTATACACATGATTATAGTTGTTGTTTCTCTGTGTATATAGGGTCGGAAGCTTCTCCACAGGGGGGATAGGGGAGTTTGAAGCCAGCTCATGAAAACGCTGGATGTCAGCAGTGTTTCGCCGTAGCGCTAGAAGTGGTGATCCAACCCCCGCCGGGACGCGACCCACAGCTAACGCCTGCCACACGGACACACGAGAACAGAGTCAATCCTGACGCGTTGAAGTCAACAAACAGCTCAGAGTCTGCGGGTGACGTCTCTCTCTCCACGTATGCGTTTGTGATGCTCTGGACTGTGAGTGTGAGTGTGAGTGTGTATGTATATGTGTGTGTGTGTGTGTGTGTGTGTGTGTGTGTGTGTGTGTGTGTGAGTGGTGAGTGGTGAGTGAGCGAGTGAGTGCGAGTGAGTCAGTCAGTCCTGATGCATCAGAGGCAACAATGAGCAGAGGGACCAGATGCAGGGGCTGCAAACCAGCCTGCGTCTGACACCCCTCTCTCTCCAGGACTACACAAGACCCCATGGCACCGGGGTCAGAGGATCCCTGCTGAACCCTCTCTCCGAGCGGGCCGGATCAGACGCCCGGTGCAAAGCCCTGCGCGGCAGCAGTAGAGTGTTTGTGTTTGAAGTACCTCCACGTGGGGAGTACGGCTGTCGAGTCAGGTGCTGTAAAGGCATCGGGCATTCACATGCACCACGTATGTATCTTTGTGACTTGCGTGTCAGTTAAAGCCCCATTATCTTGACCTCACCCATTTTTAAACTGACGTGGAATGGGAGAGGCGTGCTTCCAGGGAATAGAGGGAAAATTGGGGCACGGTTCCGCAATAAGGATGAAAACAAGATTAAAATGAATTCAATCAGGGTGAGAAGGAGTGGGGTTACAGAGCCCATTAGGAGCTGTGTAGAGGAGGGCCTGAGAGGGCATTATTGGACGGAGAGACGTGGGTTAGATAGTCCCCAGGGTTCGGCAGTCGCTGAATCAGCGCCTTTCTCACAGCGATCGCCGGCTTCACCTTTATGGACTCCCCGATAGGAAATCCATCTCCCCCCGACACTTTGAGACACACATTGTTAGCCAATCAGACAGTGACGTATTAAAAAACATTTGTCCCGCCCTGATCTATCTCTGGACCCCGACGACGGGGTTCCACCGAGCTAACGCGATCTCGAAGGCAATCCGATGATCACACTTCTGTGTGACGTTATTATCACGCAGTTCGATGGCTGACTCTGTACCGTACTGCTCTGTGTGACCTTGCTAATGCGCCGTCCAATCACATCAAACCCCCGATCACTCACGATGGGTCGTCAGATTCAGGCCAGTGGCGGTCACAAGGCTTGCTGGTTAAACGGCGAGGGGCTCATGTACAGTGAGGTGGTCGTGGTGGGGAGACAATATATGGGTGCAGGATGACAGAAAACCGGAGATTATGTTTGACTTCGTAAGCTGCGACCGCAGAGGGAAGCTGCTGTGCGTGTCAACGGTCTTAATAAGCGCGAAAAGGGTAGATCGATACGGGGCTTCACCTCAAACGATTCCGATAGCCCCGCTGTCTCCTTCAGATAGCTACTCACAGAGACGGAGGTTAATTAAGTACACACTAAATTACTTTGTTGTCCAAGTGTGTGTGTTTTAGTGAGATTATTTAGAGTTTGTGTGTGTGAGATTCTTTGAAGTGTGTGTGTTTGTGTGTTTTAGATTCTATGGAGCGTGTGTGTGTGTGTGTGTGTGTGAGATTCGATGGATCATGTGTGTGTGTGATTCTATGGATCGTGCGTATGTGTGTGTGTGTGTGTGTGTGTTTGTGATTCTATGGTGTGCGTGATTCTATGGGGTGTGTGTGTGTTTCTATGGAGTGTATGTGTGTGTCTTTCTATGGAGTGTGTGTGTGTGTGTTTCTATGGAGTGAGTGAGTGAGTGAGTGAGTGAGTGAGTGAGTGAGTGAGTGAGGTCATGATTATCCAATTCCCCCCCCCCTACACCCGGTGTGGGCGCCTCCCCCCACGGTGACCATCGGAGGTCCGGCCCGCGCAGAGAGAGAATATAGCTCAGCCCTCGCCTTCCCATTCATGCTCCCATTGCCTTCCTCCACGGCTACTATAAATACTGTACAGCCAGCTGTGCTTCTATTATTAATGCAGCGCTGCAACTCCCGGGCCTTCACAACCCCAACGCAGCGAATTCATCATCGCTGAGCAACCCAACAACACCCTCTCTCTCCTGCCCACTGCCAGGGCGACCGGCACGCCAAGAAAAGCCCTGTTGTGCGGTGTGTACATCCGAGCGGAGTCAGAGCAACGCACACAACGCCGAACGCACTCACTCACAGATACACACACACACACTCAGACGCACAATCTCTTTGACACACACACACACACACTTACTCATTCTAAGACACACACACACACACACACACACACACAGTCACTCACTCTAAGACACACACACACTCACACACACTCTCTCTCAGACACACAAACACACAGTCACTTTCAGACTCTCAGACACACAAACAGACACTCACACTCTCTCAAACGCACACAGACACACACACACACTTAAGCTACTGACCATGAAGACAGGCTTGCTGGCAGGAGGGGGAGTTAGGGCTGAGATATTGCATCACATCAGACCGCTCTGTCCAGATGACCGATCATTTATGCAACCGCCTGAACGCCGCCGAGATGGGATCTCCGCGGGTCCACGGCACCAACAGATTAGACCCCCACCTGATCTGAAGGCGCTGTCTTCGCACCGACAGAACGGACAACTGAAGGACTCGCATTTATTTGTCCACTCGCTTTATTTGTACAAATTTGACAAATAAAGATCGTGGCGATTACAATGTCAAACGCCAGCTACCACGTGCGAACAGCCAGGCACGTCGAAAGCTAACCACCCCCCCCCCCCCCCCTCCCCCCAACCCCCCAGAGGGAACTCATTTTCCCATCAGCCCCGGCGGCTGAGCCGCTAGACAGACAGAAACACGTTGCAGACGGAGGGACAGACGCCGCGGCTCGCCAGAGGTCAGCAGACGGCACAGTGCGTACATAAACCCCAACAGACTGACCCCCCCCCCCTTCCCGCGCACCCCCAGAGAGAAGCCCGGTGGAGGGGTCCGAAAGAGATGCCGGTCAGAAACGCAGACGTACCATGTGAGAAGGAGGGGTGTCGTACCAACGCTGAGACGGCGCCTAACCTCTGGTAACTCCATCCCCCCACCCCACCCTCGTCATATTCTCCCCGTCCCCACGTCCTCCGTCTCTCTGTCCCCCCGTTCAGATCAACGCCCCGTGCCGTCGCACACCCCCTCGTCATCCCCTCCCCTTCCCCTTCTGACAGTCAGAGCTAAAAATAGTCCCACTTTGATGATGCGCTGGTGGAAGCTGGGAGATCTCAAACATCAGCCCTGATCTTTTTCTGCCCCTCTCTGCGGCGCAATTAGCCCTAATAGACCGGGAGGGGAGTCACAGAGCACGGGGCTATCTGGACAAACACACACAGGGACACAACACACACACGGAATGACGTGCGCACGCACACACACACACACACACACACACACACACACACACACGGACGGAAGCACGCGCGCGGACGGACACACGCACAGACACACACGGCCACGCACACAGAAACGCACACACACACGGCCAAGATCCACTGCAATTAGCGAGGAGCCACATGTTGGCTGCGTCGGAGGGGTGGCAGGATGAGAGCGGCAGAGTGAGAATCAGTAAATCATGTCAGATTAGAGAATTAGAGACAAAAGAGGGACGGCGAGAGAGAGAGAGAGAGAGAGAGAGACAGAGAGAGAGGGAGAAGGAAGAGAGAGAGAGAGAGAGAGAGAGAGAGAGAGAGAGAGAGAGAGAGAGACAGTGGGAACCAGGGTTCCCGCAGGAGCCAGAGGAGCGGCTGAGTGGATGTATTAAACTCAGCTCTTATCACCTAACCCCTAGCACACAGCCACTCCAAACACCAACCCCCCCCCCCCACACACACACACAGCCACTCCACACACATCAACCCCACCCCCTACCATACAAACACCACACACACACACACACACACACACACACACACACACAGACCCCAGCCCCTACCATACAAACACTTGATACTTACACACACATGCATGTACACACATACAAACACACACAGCAACCCAGCCCCTACCATACCAACACAGCACACACACACACACACACACACACACACACACACACACACACACACACACACACACACACACACACACACACACACACACACACACACACACACACACACACACACACACACACACAGCAACCCCAGCCCCTACTATACGAATACCAAACACACACACACCAGCCCCAACCATACAAACACTACAACACAAACACACTCACACACTCACACACTCACACACTCACACACACACACACACACACACACTTAGACCGGGTCTGTGGGAAGCGGAGGGAAGGCGAGGGGTACCGAGCAGCGCCAGGATCAGCTCTCCGCAGCGAGGGCAGATGGGTAATTTCCTTTACGGCTTTCAGAGTTGGACCCGCCTTCCATTAGATATTGAAATGGAAGGCGGACAGAGAAACCGGACGTAAACGGAGTGATTTTATAAGGGCACCTCGGACACTTTACCGTGAATGAAATGAGCCCATTCACACACAGAGTCACACACAGAGTCACACACACAGAGTCACACACACAGAGTCACACACACACACACGGAGGGTCACACACAGAGTCCAACACGCGACGGGAGAGATCACTTTATCAAAGTGTGCGGCTCTTAACTAACATAGTTAAGGTGCCTTAACTTTCTTCCGCCGAATGTACTTTTCGCTTTTGCTGAAAGCGTCCGCTGAACGCCCTCAATGTAAATGGAAATATCAACTTCAGGATGTAGATGCTCTTAACTGAGTAAACCTTGACGAGGGATCAACCAGCGAGGACGGTGAGAGAGGAACGGTGCCGCCGAGGGGGTCGGGGTGGCGGACGGCCGGCCACGCCAGAAAGAAGGTGAGCGAGAGAAATAGAAAGAAAGAGCAGAAATTAAGGGCGAGAAAAGAAGAGAAGGGCCGCGTCAAAGTAGGACACAGCGCGGGGGAGCCTGACTGGCCCAGATCAGACGTTAACTGAGGGCCGAGAGACACAGAATAGAGAGGGAGAGAGGGAGAGGGCGGGGGGGGAGAGAGAGTATGAGCGGGATAAGAAAAGAGAGAGGCAGAGGAGAAAGAGAGAGAGAGAGGGATTGAAGAAGAGACCTCAGAGTTGCACAGCAAATATTGGAAGCCTAGTTAATCTGAAATACGCATCGTGATCGGCAGGGAAATACTGGCAACCGGAGAGAGGTCTTAGGAGCCTAGACTCTGGTCTTAGACGACGCGAGGCACTGGTCTTAAAGGATGTGGGACTGGTCTTAAAGGATGTGGGACTGGTCTTAGAGGATGTAAGACTGGTCTTAGAGGATGTGAGGCTCTGGTCTTAGAGGATGTGAGGCTCTGGTCTTAGAGGATGTGAGACTGGTCTTAGAGGATGTGAGATTGGTCTAAGAGGATTGGAGGCTCTGGTCTTAGAGGATGCAAGGTTCTGGTCTGAGAGGATATAAGACTCTGGTCTCGGGGGGTCTGAGGCTCTGGTCTTAGAGGATGTGAGACTGGTCTTAGAGGATGTGAGGCTCTGGTCTTACAGGATGGGAGGCTCTGGTCTGAGAGGATGTGGGACTCTGGTCTGAGAGGATGTGGGACTCTGGTCTGAGAGGATGTGGAACTCTGGTCTTAGAGGATGTGGTACTCTGGTCTTAGAGGATGTGGGACTCTGGTCTTAGACGATGTGGTACTCTGGTCTTCGAGGATTTGAGACTGGTCTTAGAGGATGTGAGGCTCTGGTCTTAGAGGATGTGGGACTCTGGTCTTAGAGGATGTGAGACTGGTCTTAGAGGATGTGAGGCTCTGGTCTTAGAGGATGTGGGACTCTGGTCTTCGAGGATTTGAGACTGGTCTGGGAGGATGTTAGACTGGTCTTAGAGGGAATTAGACTGGTCTAGGAGGATGTTAGACTGGTCTACCAGGGAGTTATACTGGTCTAGCAGGATGTGAGACTGGTCTGGGAGGATGTGAGACTGGTCTGGGAGGATGTGAGACTGGTCTCGGAGGATGTGAGACAGGTCTGGGAGGATGTGACAGTCTGTCTGGGAGCAGCCTCTATGTTGCATAACTCTCAGACATTTCTTTCAACTTCAGTAAGACTTCCAAAATATGTCTGGCAGTTCTCAAGAACCAATGTGTACCCTTCCTCAAGTGTTTATTTTCTTGAGACATTCAGACACCCAAAAGTAATTTCAAAGAGACGAAAGTCTAATTTAGAGTTTATAATCGTAATCACTTTTTTTTATTCAGTTCAGTGACTCATTCAGGTTTGCAGGGTGAATCCTGTAAGCCAAAATCACTGCATCAGGACAGCTGTAGCAAGGGTCTTTAAATAATTACCCTAATTAAAATAAAGTACAATTCATTAACCATGAATTAGCCTTGGTTAATGAGCATTAACTATGCGTTACCTAATGGTCTAATAATCATCTACTCATGGTTTTGTTAACTAAGACAAGGGTGTTCATTTTAACCAAGATATTAATGTATACATTTATCTGGATTAGGATTCTAACCCATTAACCCACTAATCCCTGTGCTACAGCTATGTAATAAGGCATATTACTGCATTGCATAGTTTAATTGAATGGTTAACTAATGCTCCCTTAGTGTTAAGTGTTACCAATTACCTTTATTCTATCTCGAAACCTAAAAACCTCAAGACACCATCTTGTTCTTGTGTCTATTAATGCACATCCATAACAACATTTAAAGAGCTTTTAGCCTCTGGCCTGTGGGCAGGGATCCACTGAATTAATACTGAACAGGAGTTGCATATCTTCCACAAGCATGGACCCTGAGCTTTGCGGCCAACTAAAGGTGGCTGCTTTGAGGCACGATTCTGTTTGAGGAAAATGGAGGAGAATTAACAGTATTTCTGGACCGCGGCCTGCTGAATGCTAATGCAGCGACTCGTGCGGAGAACTGCAGGCGCCCACTGGACCTTGACTCTGGGCACGCCAAAACAACCACGGCTCGTCTGAAATGCCAGAGATGTCAGCCTGGACTCGCGGTGCCGGAGTGGCCGCGTTAACCCAGTGAATCAGCAGAAGCTCTATCTCCAGCCAAACTAATTGAGCTCCAGGGGAATATTGAGCTGAGATGCGCTGTACAGGACTACATAATTTAACAGGCCTGACTTTTGGTTTTGTAATTCTGCGGGAAGAACGTGTTAAACCTATGAAGCATTAAAGTAACAGTTTACTCCACAATCCACCTCGGTCCACGACTCCATCCTCTTTCATAAATTACATATGAAGCGTAATACGTTCGCTGGAAATTGTTCCATCGATTACAATTAGGGGCTGTTTTTTCATGAATCCAGCAATCTTCTGCAAGCCATTGTGTTAAAGCCGTGAATCACCTGGATGTTACAGCAGCAGACTGTGGCTGTGATGAAGGTATTTCAGCCTCAAGTGCCCACTCTCACAGCCAGACTCGGAGCCCTCGCTCAAAACCAACAATGGCGATCCAGGCAGGTGGAGTCTAACACTGGCCATTAACAAAAGCACCGCGTTAGCCCGGTACAGTAGTGGTTTGGTAGCTTCTCAGCCTAGCTGTAGCTGTAGTAGCGTTTGCTAACACATCGCCCAGGGTGGTGCTTCCAAAGAGACAAGCCGGGATCGGTGACTTGTTTGCTGGGGGAACCTGTTGCTCCTCCTGGGTGCTCTAATTTGGGCCGGTTTGATCTGATTATCCGATCGAGTATTGCCCTGAGGCGGAGAGTGTGAGCAGGAAACGTGTGCACAGGGCTGGTGACAATGTCTGTGCGTGGGCGGAAGATGGCTACCACTATTTGCTGTGCTGGTGGAAAGAAAATATACACAAACACACACACACACACACACACGCACACACACACATATATATAAAAGAAAAGAAGAATATGTGAACTCGTTTTCTACATCGGTTTAGGAACACTTTGTTTCCGGGTATCCTGAAGTCATTCTTGTTGCGATGGTTCAGAACCACCTCCACGCTTTCCGGTCACACCGCCCTGCAGTGGAGCAGTGCGGTGGCTCAGCGTGTGATGATGTGTGAGCCTCACACTCCACACCCTCCTCCCTGTGGGCGGTGTAAAGCCTAAACCACACGACTGACGAGCAATGTGCATCAGTGTCCATCAAACCCTCACCCAAAGGTGTCTTTGGTGGGGACAGCGCTGTGTGTTCCTCATCGGTGTGCAGAAATCAGAACACATGCTGGCAACGTGAGCCCTTTCCCTTGCAGGAGTGGTGAGAACAGCTGGGCGCATGCATGCCGGCGCTGTTTGAACGCGGTCTGCGTGGCAGAGTGCCAGATGTGATCGTACCGGTGTGCATGAGAGCATGGGATATCTGGGTACTGCGTGCGTTTCGCCCGCTGCACGTGTGCGTGCAGGAGGCCGCTGAGGAAAGAGGGTGTCTTTTTCTTTGGTCTTCTGAACGCGGGCAAGGAGGAGCAAGGCATTGCCTCCGTTGAGGTATCTTGTCAGCCAGTTCACCACCAATACATGCACGCATGTTAATGGAGCTGTGTGGGTGTGTCAGAAGGAGTCTGGAACCATCTATTGAGCCATCTCTCTATCCATCATTATCCAACAACAATATCAGCATTTTGGTTTTGGTTATTTTCCCTTTCGTGAAAAGGCGTTCTTTTTTTCTCATTTCCACTCTGCTCTTCATTTGCCGATAATCCCCTGCTGTCTCTGTCTTTGACTCCCATTGAAGAGAATACAGTATTGAATCCAACAGCATCCGGTTGCATTCACACGAATATCGAATATTACTACACCAATGTTCATTCCAATACTGCAAGCAAAAAGGTATATCTACAGTGCTGTTCTATCCGCATTGCTGTTCTTTAACTATTACTGTTCTATCCACTAGCATACTGCTTTATCCACTAGTACTGTTCTATCCACTAGCATACTTCTCTATCACTACCGAAGTACTGTTCTATCCACTAGTACTGTTCTATCCTCTGGCATACTGTTCTATCCACCATCCTACTGTTCTATCCACTAGCATACTATTCTATCCACTAGCATACTGTTCTATCAGGGGGAGGCAGTTGGCTGGTAACCTGAAGGTTGCTGGTTCGATCCCCGGCTCCTCCTAGCAGAGTGTCGAGGTGTCCTTGAGCAAGAAGCCTAACCCTAGCTGCTCCCGGCGAGCCGGCTGCTGCCTTGCATGGCTGACTCCGCCGTCGGTGGTGTTGTAAAGCGCTTTGGGTGGTCAGTGGTAAGAAAAGTGCTGTATAAATTTAGTTCATTTACGTTTATCTGTACTGTTTTATCAGTATTGTTCTATCAGTACTGTTCTGTCCACTAGCATACCGTTCTGTCAGAACTGTTCTATCCACTAGCATACTGTTCTATCAGTACTGTTCTATCCACTAGCATACTGTTCAATCCACTAGCATACTGTTCTATCAGTACTGTTCTATCCACTAGCATACTGTTCTATCAGTACTGTCCTGTCCACTAGCATACCGTTCTATCAGTACTGTCCTGTCCACTAGCATACCGTTCTATCCACCGGCATACCGTTCTGTCACTACTGTTCTATCAACTAGCATACTGGTCTATCAGTACTGTTCTATCCACTAGCATACTGTTCTATCAGTACTGTTCTATCCACTAGCATACTGTTCTATCAGTACTGTTCTATCCACTAGCATACTGTTCTATCAGTACTGTTCTATCCACTAGCATACAGTTCTATCAGTACTGTTCTATCCACTAGCATACTGTTCTATCAGTACTGTTCTGTCCACTAGCATACCGTTCTATCCACCGGCATACCGTTCTGTCACTACTGTTCTATCCACTAGCATACAGTTCTATCAGTACTGTTCTATCCACTAGCATACTGTTCTATCAGTACTGTTCTACTCACTAGCATACTGTTCAATCCACTAGCATACTGTTCTATCAGTACTGTTCTATCCACTAGCATACTGTTCTATCAGTACTGTTCTATCCACTAGCATACTGTTCTATCAGTACTGTTCTACTCACTAGCATACTGTTCAATCCACTAGCATACTGTTCGATCAGTACTGTTCTATCCACTAGCATACTGTTCTAGCAGTACTGTTCTATCCACTAGCATACTGTTCTATCAGTACTGTTCTATCCACTAGCATACTGTTCTATCAGTACTGTTCTACTCACTAGCATACTGTTCAATCCACTAGCATACTGTTCTATCAGTACTGTTCTATCCACTAGCACACTGTTCTATCAGTACTGTCCTGTCCACTAGCATACTGTTCTATCAGTACTGTTCTGTCCACTAGCATACCGTTCTATCCACCGGCATACCGTTCTGTCACTACTGTTCTATCCACTAGCATACAGTTCTATCAGTACTGTTCTATCCACTAGCATACTGTTCTATCAGTACTGTTCTACTCACTAGCATACTGTTCAATCCACTAGCATACTGTTCTATCAGTACTGTTCTATCCACTAGCATACTGTTCTATCAGTACTGTTCTATCCACTAGCATACTGTTCTATCAGTACTGTTCTACTCACTAGCATACTGTTCAATCCACTAGCATACTGTTCGATCAGTACTGTTCTATCCACTAGCATACTGTTCTATCAGTACTGTTTTATCCACTAGCATACTGTTCTATCAGTACTGTTCTATCCACTAGCATACTGTTCTATCAGTACTGTTCTACTCACTAGCATACTGTTCAATCCACTAGCATACTGTTCTATCAGTACTGTTCTATCCACTAGCACACTGTTCTATCAGTACTGTTCTATCCACTAGCATACTGTTCTATCAGTACTGTTCTGTCCACTAGCATACCGTTCTATCCACCGGCATACCGTTCTGTCACTACTGTTCTATCCACTAGCACACTGTTCTATCAGTACTGTTCTATCCACTAGCATACTGTTCTATCAGTACTGTTCTATCCACTAGCATACTGTTCTATCAGTACTGTTCTATCCACTAGCTTAAGGAGTTACACCCCCCCCACAGTGGCTTCTCCACCTCCCGTTTCTTCCTCCATCCACACACCCCCACTCCCCTCCTTCCCCGTCATTAGGGTGCCTGTGTCGGGCACACCGTGACCGCACACACTGCCGCGCACACTGGAGCTGGTTATTGGATTAGCGGACGGACCACGTGACATAGGAGGAATTAACAGACATTCCGAATCAATGCAGTAAAACTTGAACGTGCAACCCCCCTATTGCCGGCGAACCACCACCACCACCACCCTCCCCACCCCTTAAACCACACACTGTCTTCTCCCGCACCACAGAAACACACAAACACACGCACAACACACATCTACACCCTGTCAGTCCCCAGCCACAGCAGCTCACTCCTGCAGAATCCCACTTCAATGTTAAGATCCCTGCACTGCGAAGCGTGCCAGCACACCCAACCCTTCCCCCCAACCCCATGCGTCCCTGCTCCCCCCCCCCCCCTCGTCCCTCGTCTCCCCCGTTTCCCGCGTCTCTCCCGTCTCCCAGCATGCAGAAACACAAAGCTCTCTTACTGTCTCAGCTGCAATCCCTGCTGGAAACGGCTCCTTCCCTCGGAGAGCAGGAGAGTGTGTGTGTGTGTAGGGGGGAGGGAGAGGGAGGGAGAGAGGGAGGGAGAGAGGGAGACAAGAGCGACGGGACAGGAGTGGAGGAGCGGGGGGGGGAAAACCTGGCGATTGTCAGCAGAAGAAGAGGAAAAAGGAGAAGGAGGAGAAGGAGACTGAGAAGGAGGAGGAGGAGGAGGAGGAGGAGGAGGCAGCGTGAGCAGGCGGGCGAAGAAGAGGATTGTACATGAAGAGCGCAGCAAGGCAGAGGTTTTTTGGGGGGTTCTTTAAAAAAGAAAAGGATAAAAAGCCTTCCGCTGCAACCCTGTGCTCCCCCCCCTCACCCGGCCCCCTCCTGCAGCGATCACAAGGGGTCCCGGGCTCCAGCCTGGACCCGGCGATGAGGCATCCTCCCTGATTCTCAGCCGGCAGCCCTCCAGAAGCTCTGTAGTAACACTTCTCTATTCGCTCGGTCCTGACAGCCTCTCTCTCTCTCTCTCTCTCTCGCTCTCTCCCTCGCTCTCTCTCCGTCGTATCCTCGCTCTCCCTCTCTCTCGCCCTCCCCCTCGCTCGCTCATATCCTAGCTCTCCCTCTGCCTGCCCGTGTACTGTGAGTTCGAACGACCTCTCTCTCTCTCTCTCTCTCTCTCTCTCTCTCTCTCCTCCTATCATTCAGCTGGTTGGCTGCTTGCGTTCCCTCACCCCCCCGTACCTGTTTCGCTTCTCTCCCTCTGACTCCTCCCCATCCCCCCGTCCTTCCTGCCTCATTTTCTCTGCTCTATCATTCTCTCTCTCTCTCTCTCTCTCTATCCCCCCCTCTCTCGGTCCCTCTCTTTCTCTCTATTCTCCCCCCCTCTCTCTCCCGTACTCCCTCTCTCCCTCCCTCTCTCTCTCTCCCTCCCCTCTCCCCCACTCTCTCTCTCGGTCTTTGATGTCTTGGAAGAGTTGGAGTCTTGGCTTCTAAGCCGCAGAAGAAGAAATGTATGGAGACTTATTTAATCTTTCTGTGTCTCCCAGGGCTGACGCCAGCGGAGGAAAGAGAGGGTCTGCAGCCACGCCGCCACAGAGGTGTACAGTACAAACATGCAAACACACACACACACACACACACACACGTACACACAAACACATGCTTTCACACCAGCCGTGTGTGGAGCCAAGCCGGATTCAACCGTAACAAAGGCAGCGAAGGATATAACCCGTCGATGCGTTGCAACGCGCAGCGCATCCATTCGCCTGCTCCTCCTTCCACACAACTAAATCTCACACACACACACACACACACACACAGTCTCTCACACACACACACACACACGCACACACTCTCTCTCTCTCACACAAACGCACATTAATGCTCTTTGACACACACAAACACACTACAACTCACACAAACATGCATGCAAGCTATATTTTACACACACACTCAATACATCTCACACATGCATGCTCTCTTTCTGTCACACACAAACACTCTCTCTCACACACACTCACACTACATCTCACACATGCATGCTCTTTCAGACACACACACCAAAGCTGAGGGTTGTATGCAGACACACACAGATATGAATTAAGAATGAAAGGAATGTGAGGATGAGGGAAGCTACCGTCGCAATCCTCGTTAGCATACTGAGAGAATGGAGGGGGTGGGGGAGTGAGCCTGTGTGTGTGTGTGTGTGTGTGTGTGTGTGTGTGTGTGTGTGTGTGTGTGTGTGTGTGTGTGTGTGTGTGTGTGTGTGTGTGTGCACTGAAAGAGAGCATGCATGCCTGTTTGTGTGAGAAAGTGTGTGTGTGTGTGTGTGTGTGTGTTTGTGCGTGTGTGTTTGTGTGTGTGTGTTGGACTGTGTGAGTGAGCGAGCCAGAGCGAGTGAGTGAATGAGGGGAGAGAGAGGAGGGGGCGAGCGAGCTCACCATTAAGTGGAGGTGGGAGGCTTCCAGTGCCAGTGCTGAAATGAAGAGCAAGTAGAAATCCACTCCATGATGCCAATCATTGTTGAGCGAGGCATGTCATACCGGCTTTGATGAGCCGACACCCCTGTAATGGTTCCACAGATGAGCACAGTGGGGGGGGGGGGGGCGCGTTGTATAAATAGCCACATTGACAGGTAAATGGATGGGTTCTGCAGCCAGACCTTGCTTGCCCGGGCCGGGGGTCAAACCATACGGGCTCCTGTGCGCATGTGCCCCTGTTTGCGGTCGGGTCAGACCAAACTGCTCTGGGATCGTCTATTTTGGTCTGGTTAGACTGGGCTATGGCTATGACACCGACCTGGAGTCAAGTGTGTCAGGTTGGTTTAAATTCAAGTCACTTCACATGATGTCTGGGAGAACATGGTAATGATGAGGTAAGAATTGAGGTTCCTTCTCATTTTACATCCTTTTATAAAATGCAAACGGTTGGATATTCTGTGTTTCGAACAAACAGACATAAAGCGGGAAGGATCATCTCCGTGGGGGGCTGGGGGGAAGCGGCGGGGATGCCTGGAGACCAAAAAATCCAGACTTAATGGAGAGGAATGGCTGCAATTACACCAACGGCAATATCTCCGCTCGCACAGCTGACGTGTTCCAGCCCGTCCATGCACTCACACTCTGGCGTGTGTCACGGCCGTACTTTACAGTAATGATTCGACACGTCGAATCGTTTACAGTCCCACTTCACGTTCACCTGGGAAATAATGGGTATCAGCGGCCCATCTATCCAACACTCTCACCTCGTTTCACCCTCTGTGTGTGTGTCTTTGTGTGTGTGTGTGTGTGTGTGTGTGTTTCTCTCTTTCCTTTTCAACAGCCTATCAAAATCTGCCCCTTCGGCCTCTGACTCAGGCCTGTGCTTTCGCTCTCAAGGTTACAGAGAACAGGTGGCTGTTTAGCTTCCTACGGGGCATTCACAGATGACTGAGCATCTCTCTCCCTCTCGGTCTGTGCCCACCTGAAGGTAACATTTGTTGCCTCAACGCAGTGCGGTCACACAACTCTTCTTAGTGCTGGGTTAGAGCGTGGAACGAGCTCCCTGCCGATGTCAGGACCGCAGACTCGCTCGCCCAGCTTCTGCAAGAGACTCAAGACTTATTGAGTCACACACACACACACACACACACACACACACACACACACACCCCTAAACCCCTCTTACTCACTAATTGTATGTTGTACATCTTGGCATCTTATCCTAGCTACCTTTGTTGTATACAGGGAATGGGTTAACCTAGCGATGGTTAGTGCTTGGCACTTGGTTCTATGAACATCCGTACTGTAGCGACAGCGATATATTGTTGTTTCTCCTTCTTCTGTATGTAATGTAGTCATTGTAAGTTGCTTTGGGTAAAAGTGTCTGCTAAGCCCCCCTCAATGTAAATGTAGAGTGTGACCAGCCTCTGGGGGCTGAACATTGCCCGTCCCTCTGGTTCCACGGAACTACCGACGTACAGCACAGACGAACCGTGGGAGAGGAGAAGGTGTACATGAATAATTTACCAAGTGGAAGACGGCGAGGCCGGAAATAGTTGGGAGAGCGCAGCACAACAGACAGAAACTTACAATGTCTCAGCGACTGTACAGCTGGAGCAGCCGCTTGCTTCTTCGTTAGCATCTTCTGAATATCGTTCATGTTTGAAATGATTCATCGCTTTAGTTTCGGTGTTGGAAAAGAGACTCGCAATCAGAGATGGTGTCTGCTTCTCATTTAAAATGTCTTTACGTACAAGTCAATACTTGGCATCAGAAGCTGTTTAGTGGTACTAAAGTATTAGCCTATACTTAGCATCAGAATTTACTGCTTAGTTGGGTTAAAGTGTTAGCATCAGAAGGCACGGTTTAGGGGTGCTAAACGTTTAGCGTGTACTTAGCATGAGAATGAACTGTTCGGTGGCACTCCGGAGACGCCAGCAGCACAGTAGAGTAAAAGTGGGTCATGTCCCGGGCAAGAGGGGCAACTCAAGAGGAGGTGGACAGTGGGGGGGCCCTCAGGAGAAGAGGATGAGCTGAGGAGGACCTGAAGGGCAGACGTGGTCAAAAACAAAACAAGGAGAAGTCAACAAGGTCTGGAGTCCTTACTCGCATTTTACGCGTTTGTGTCCTTTGCGAACGATGACTTTTAGGTTTTAGGAGGTTAAAAATACAGTCCATTTAAGTAGTTATTAAATTTTGATTGGTGATGTACAATGCACAACGGCCGGCATGTGGCTCAGGAGGTAGAGAAAGTAGGCTGCTAACTGGAAGTTTGCTCGTTCGATCCCCTGGCTGAGTGTTGAGGTGTCCCTGAGCAAGACACCTCAACCCAACTGCTCCTGACGAGCTGGCTGTCACCACCATCGGTGGGTGAATGAGTGCATGAATGGGTAAATGTTACGCAATATTGTAAATCGCTTTGAGTGGCCACTGGTTAGAAAAGCGCTGTATAAATGCAGTCCATTTATATTGGTCCTATTTTTGTAATATGTGTTATATCGTACTTCATCGTTATTCGCGCTGTTTGTCCCTGGCTGTGATGTCGGGCTTCCCTCCATCTGCTCCAGTGTGTGTTGTTCTTAAGATACTCAGAAGGACTTTAACTGCCCACGGTCAACATGTATATAAGGCTTTAGTATTAATTGTGAAAGCCAGTGAGACATTTGGCAGTATGCTATGATACACGGGCGGTCCCATGTCGACCGTTGATCGTGACGCCCGCTAGATTAGAGAGCTAGAGACTGAGCTGAGAATCGCACTGGTCACTTTAGCTGAACCAGTTGTGGATTCTGGAACACTAATGGCAGTTTTCTTGGTGATTGATTTCTTGCCATGGAAATACTGCCCAATTTAAACATTCAGTGATTCTGCGCCAGAACCAAAGACGCCAGAGAGTGAGTAGTATCTACAGAGATCAAGTTCTGCGACCAAGTGAAATACTACACAAAACTAAAGTCAGATAGGACCGGGGGTTTGTCGTCCATCTCCAAACGACAATTTAGAACGATATCGGAGCGTTTCAGGTAGTGTTATTCCTAGTGAGGCTGCACTGGTTCAAAGTGGCTGGGAGGGAACAGCTAGCTAAATGGACCATATGTAAACGTATACGTTAAAGGAAACTGCAGTTTTACAGCAAAGTCAATAATCTTCATTTCACTTTGATGCCAGCAAGTCAATACCTCGGATTGTCAGACGGCCGAGCCAAATTAGCCGGGGACGATAAATGAGACCTCTTGAAACGGTAAAGCAGTTCCTACAAAAGACGATTACAAGGATCATTAATAATGACATGAGGACAATGTAAAAAAATGAAATATTAATCTTTAATGACTCAGGCTATATTTGTACATGACAGTAGACTATCCGGAATGCCAGTTAAAATTGGCATGAGTATCACTTTCGACAACGTGGGAAAAAACAAATAATATACTCAAACTGTGGTCTGTTAATAGGTCAAACTTGATTTAAAGTTAAATAAGTAAATATACAGCTCAGCATCTTGTTCAATTAAATAAAACATAACGTAAACACAAAGAGCACCATTTCAAGAATGAGGATATTTAAATTAATAATTGGCCTTTCCATATAAACAGTACAGTACAGGCCCATGGTCGCCACGGGAACGAATGGATGAACGCAGGATGCTTAGTGAAGCGGCACACAAAATGGCGTGCGTCGCGGAATGCTCTGGGTGTATTCTTCCACACCATATAACAGTGAATAACTATGAAAACCCCTGGAATATTCTATTTCGGCGTTTCTGCTCAGAGTTGTCGTGGGGCCAAATGAAGTTATAATTCGTCATCGTTATTGTATTTGTGCACGTGCAGGTGGGGGTGCGGTGATGTAACAAGGTATATAAATTCAATGATACTGGAAATGATGCGCGCCAGCCCCTTCATGAGTCATTCCCCAACAGAGCTGTCCTGGAATTCTGGATTCCCACTCGTGGGAATCGTTTGAAAGAACGCCGTGTTTTGCGGCAGCCTTTCCCTTTCTGCATGGCTGACACCGGTTCACCGCGACATGCACTCGCTGCACGTGAGATAGACGGAGGTGCACGCATGTACCGGACACACGTGCGCACGCGGCGAGCTAAAGGACGCACACTGTAACAGCACGGTACTTTACTAGAGCCGGTCGAAGTGGAGGCTTTGGGAGCTAGAACGTTCCGGGCTAGCGGAGCAGGGGTTATGGGTGGGAGAGCGAATGAAAGTTAAATGGGGGGGTGAGTATGCAGGTGTGAGTGTGATTAGTCGTTACAAGCCGTTGGAAAATCTGCTTTTCCTTCCGTGCCCTAGTGACATCACTATTGGGATGGTCCACCTAGATGTATGATGATGATAAGCAACATTTGCTAAAGCCCACTGGCTAGGCTGGTAGACTGTCTAACTAGCATACATCTTGGGGGACACTCCCACTTGTGATGTCACTAAAACACAGGAAAAGGCACATTTTCAAACGGCTTGTAACGGCTGAGCACACTCACACCCGGTGGCATGATATCACCCCTTTACGCCGTGTTGCAAAGACACAGATCTACCGGAAAGTCTGCGCCGACCAAAAGGGGCAGCTGCCGACCACACAGTGACCTCGAGGTCACAGGTCGATATCCGTACGGGTTTATGATAGTCCATCCCGGTTGGCTAAAATGACAACATTGGGGTTCCGCCCTCGACACACGGGTCAGGTCCCAGCCCTGCACACAGTCAGAGCAGCCCCTTGTCATGGGACTCAGAAAGACTCAGAAAGACACCATGCCGAGCGATGACGGCATGGTGGCTGTTTCATACAAAATGAGGGTAAAATGTTCTTAATACAAATGTATAGAATTAAATTAAAAAAAACGCAATATATCACATTGTTATTCAAGAGTAGAGTACAAAGCTGCCATTACACACGATTACAAGAAAAGGGACATTGGTGCCTCGGTTTATACTGCCATACATTGTACAGGAAGTAAAACACTGGGAAAGATTCAGTTCAGAGTAATCTCTACCAACATGGTGAATGCATTTCTCTTATTTGTATATTTGTATTCATTTTGGTACTACTGGATTATTAATCCAAGGCATTTAAATAGGGGGGATTTAATATCTTCAATTGTAAGTGATTATGCATTGTTCTACTCTTCTTACAACTAACATGATGATACTTTACTTATATTGCTATCAGGTAGCCATTGGTAGGTTTAAAGGTTATGTTGAAGTTTGAAAGAGGCCCAGGTATCACAGCTGAACCATGACCGACCAAATTAGCGTACAGGTTACGTTTTCCATAGAAAACCTTGGAAAACCGGAAGGTGTAACAACTAAACCAACGTCAAGACGATGGAAAAGATGTCTGTATAACATCCCTTCTCAAATCGAAAAGAATCAGTAACGTTCTGTAACAACCCCATAAAAAACAAGAAATCACTCAGTAACAACTGCGACCAGGATATAATTTGCACCGCGGAGACGTCCAGATCTTCCGCTGTGCGGCTAAATGTCCCGGTGGAGCCACTGAGCTCCCCTTGGCAGACCGGTCCTAGTCCGAGTACTGCAGGTCCAGGTCCACAGTGCCATCCGTGACCACCAGCCTCACTCTCTTGGGCTTGTTGGAGCCCATGGAGTGAGACGATGTAGGGGGTCCGCAGTGGGAGGAGTGGGGCTGGGACGAGTGGGGCTGGGACGAGTGGGAGGTGGACGGGCGGTCTCCAGGATGGCACTGTGGATGTGGGTCTTTCTTGTAAGCGTCCTCATGGCTTTTAAACCCTGAAAAGCCCCCACCCGGGGGGAAGGGGGCGGCGTTGGAGAGCTGTGGTCCGCAGGGCTCCAGGACCAGCCGGCCCTGTGCCCCGGAGGGCTCCATGAGGCAGTGGTAGGTGTAGTTCGTGGGACCCAGGCCGGAGTACGTCAGACTCTCGGCCCCGTCCCGGAGGCCCAGGGTGAGGGAGTGGTCCCCGCTGAAGTTCAGTACGTAAGGAGGGCCGTGACACGATTGAGGGAAAGGGGTGGAGCAGGACGACGACTGAGTCTTATTGGCCGACGCTGGTGTACCAGGCAGTGCGCCGTGGGGTACTTGGTACGTGTTGTGCTGAAACAGAGGCGGGGGGACCGGGGGGCCGAGGGTGAAGTCAAAGGTGTCGTGCTGAGTGTATGACTGCTGGTGCTTGTCAGGAGCCAGAGTTCGTGTTTTGTCCCCCATTAGGTGTTTGCCTTGCGTTGGCCCGTAACTCTCAGGCACTTTGCTGGGAAAGAAGAAAGGTCTCTGTAGTGACGCAAAGTTAGTGTGCACAAAATTGTTTTCAACACTCGGCGGTTTGTCAGACAATGTTCTGCTCTTGGTGAATGACTGGGTGAAAACAGGGTTGCCTTGGTGGCTGTGAGAGTGTGTCGTCACAGGGTGATTAGAGTTGTAATGAGGTGCCATACCTTTATCGGATGTAAACCCTTGACTTACAAAGTTTCCTTTGCCGTAGTCTAGACCAGCCCCAGCTTTGTCACTATGCTGGCTCTTCTCTCGGTCACTGAACCTTTTGAACATTGCAGATGGGCTCCCGGCCGCCACATTGTCTTTAAAAGGCGCGCTACAGAGATTGGGAGTCTGCTTGCCTCCTTGATACTTTAGAACCCTGTGAATGACAGAAGAGTTTTTGTCCGGGAGGTTGAACAGATTGTCTGCAGGGGTTGGATTTTTTACATTAAAGAGTTGAGAGGAGAAGAATTTGTTTGTCGTTTGCTGGGGGTGGACGGGCTTAGCGGAGCAACTTTGGGGCGCTGCGTTATGCTGATTGCTAGGGAAGATTTTGGGTTTGTTGGGAATGTTCACGCGATGAAACGGACCCATGCTCCGGAGATTAGACTGGGACTTTGGCTGCCCGGTGCTTGTGATGGTCTTGAAATTGGCACCCGGACTGGAGGGATGGGCTGGGTTCATCTGAGACTGCGACGCAGTGCCAAAACCGTCACCAAACAGCGGAGGTTTTCCACCCAGTGTCATGGGGTGGACTTTGGGCTCCTCTTTAGACATGGACCTGGCCCCTGGGTTTTTATTCAAAAATCGATCCATGGCTGCTGCCTCAGTGCTGCTCAGAGACGGGAAACTGAAGTTTGTGGTGAGCGGCATTTTGTCTCTGAGGTTGTCCTTCACCGTATAATCCAAAGGAACACAGTCCCCTTTGGAAGAACCGAGGTTTGGCAAAAACGGGAGTTCTTCACTGTCGAAATTGTCGCCTGGACTAGGTGGGCCGAGATAGGGCGTCTCTGGGTTCCAAGCGTCCGAGGGGCTATGGGACAATGGGCTGCTGAAGGGGTCCGTTGGGGGGTCGAGAGGACATAAGTTGGACGGTGAGGTAGGCAGACATTCCTGCGTCTGATAATAACCTTCGAAATTGAGACACTGGAAGTCCAAGAGGTCTTCACAGCAGTTGAGGAAGCCGGGGTCGGTGTTGAACATGCCGTCCTGGGACGAGAAGGGCGGCGAGTGGGACATGGGCTGGATCCCCAAGGCCGACGCACTGGGAAAGGCTGCTTTCTCCAAGGCCTGAGATTCGCACAGGCCTTCGGAGAGCCGGGACAGGCTGTTGTCGATCTGCTGGAGGGAATGACTAAGACAAGAGGTGGTGGGCGGTTCCGTGGCAGCGCTCTGGCGCGTCCGCTCCACTCTGTGCCGCGGTCTCCTGCCTACACTGCTTATCTCCGCCACCGACCTCTCCGTCGTCCTGTCAGGAGAAGACGCCATCCCCCGGGCGGCAGTGCTGTCGCTGAACGGCGAGTACAGAGACAGCGGCGAGAGGGACAGGCAGAAGTGTGGGCATTCCTCTTTGAGCTCGACGCTGCTGCTGCTCATTTTGCCTTCCATTTTGCTTACTTTGCCCAGCCCTTTGCCTAGACCACTCTGCATACAATCCATTCTGTATTGTCTTTCCAGCTTGGGCTTGGTCTCCGTTACCGTCCCATCGTTGCTGTCCACTTCCCAGATATCATCGTCCCTTCGTCGTAGTTTGATTCTCGGCAACAGGTTAGTTTCCAGTTTCGGTTTGAGCTCACCGTCGAAGCAGCAGCTGCTCTTTAGAAAGGGGTCTTCCGTTTTAGTTTTATGGCTGATGGCGAGTGGGGTCTTGAGGGCCTTACTCGTAATTTGACTGTTTTCTAATTGCCCTTGATCCTTACAGATCTGAGCGCTGAGGTCGTCATTGTTTTCCACCGCAGGCTTTTTAGGATCCGAGACTTGGCTCAGATCGGAACTCAAACTTGTAGATAAAACATTGGCTTGACTTTTGACCAACCTCTGAGCCCTCTTCTTCAGATGATGCAAGTTATCCTTTGACCTGATGCTGGCTTTGACGTGGTCCTGGGCCGCCTCCATCTCCATGTTTAAGACCGACACTGAATCCATTATCGCCTTGAAGGGGTCACATGTTGGAGACGTCTCCCTTTTCATTTGCTCTAAGCACCACTTCTCCTGTTTAAATTTCTCCATTTCCCAAACCCGCCCCCGCTTTCTTTTAAAACGGATTTTGAACTGCTCCGTCGTTTCCTTGTCCATGTCGGTTGATACGGATGAAATGACTGCATCCTCAGTTCCAGTGTTAGTATCGTGGCTCAGTTCGAGTTTCGGCCTATTTAACACCACGATCTTCTCATCTTGTTTGTCCTCTGTGGGCTTCTCCCAGTGGTCCACCCCGTCTACCTCCTTCTTCTCGGCCTCGACCATCTTACTCATGTTCCTCAACAGGCGGGTTTGCCGAAACTCCAGCGCTTTATAGCGAATTCCTTTAACAAAGAAATTCTGTTTGGCCGCCCATCCTGTCGTCAACTTCTGAGCTTCCCCTTTCCTTTGTCTCACCTTACTCTCTCTGGTCGCCGTTCCGCCCTCAACAGAGCAATCAGGCGAGTCCAGCACCTTCTCTTCGGGAGCGTCGAGCTCGGTCACCTCTTTAGAGACCTGTTCCGGGGGGGGGGAACTCGGGGCCGGCTCCGAGTCCAAGTCCACAGAATTCCGAAACATACGTTTCTTCAGAGGAATGTTAGACTGGGTCTGTGAACTGCTGTCTGGGAGAACAGTGGACGTGGCTTTGGGCGGAGTCGGGGGCTCCGGTTGGGGGTTTGGTGGGTCGGAACTGTTTGTTAACTCACTTTTTTTTGTTCTCAACAACCTCTGTACACTATCCTGATTCACCGCTACCTCGTTTTTCGCAGCGTCCTCTTTACTGGGGGGCTTCTCTGCTTTCTCTTTGTTTTCTGGGGTATTCGCTGGTAGTTTAGGCCTGGTTCTTAGAGTTCTTAACTGCCTCTTTTGCACCGGAGGAGAATGCCTGTCCCCCAGTAAGGGGCATGGCTCGTCATCAAGTATCTTGATTACATCGCCGTGCCCTTCTTTATGAATTAAGGTGGGAATCTCATTTATCACCTCAACTGCCTCTGATTTCTTCTCTCGCTCACTGCTCACGTTTTTTAAGATATCAGTAAGCAGAACTTTGGCCTGTTTAATGGCAATATCCCGTTTCTCCGGACTAGGTGACACCTTAATAACATCCTCAACCACTTTATTACTCGTTAACCCTTCGCTCTGATCCCTGGCCTCGGGTTTGTCACTAGAACTGTTTTCATTTGGGTTTGCTATGCGTTTGTTAATCTTCGGGCATACGCTTGCCTCAGGGCAAGACTCAGTTCCCTCAACCTCTTTTTGAACTGATTCAATGTTAGCGGGTGCAACAGTTATTTTCGAAGAAACAACGGTTCTCACAAGCTCTTCAGAGCCTTTTTCCATCGCGTCCTTCTCTACCTGACCCTCCTCTTTCCTTGAGGCTTGCTGTACCTCGATGACTTCCTCCACGGTCTTCTCCTCCCCGCACGGCGGGCTGCTGACAGGCTCCCCCACCCGCCTGCTTCTGAGGTTAACATTATCACTGGGCTTGAAAAACATCTCCTTCACCACTCTCTTACTGTCAGAGGCGGCGGCGAACTCTGAACCCACCGCCGCCGTCTGCTGCTTGGGATCTCGTTTCTGCGCTGGCAATACAGCATCGGCCTTCACCGCCGCCGCCGCCGCAGTCGTCTGACTGGCTGGTCTAATGCGGAGGATTCGGTCTGACGGCGGCGTTCGGACTTTCACCTTCTCCGGTGAACCTTTGCCCTCTTTCTCTTCACTCTCCCTCTTTATACGTTGCGGTAGCTTCACCCGCGTTAGGTGGACTGTAACATACCTCTTCAAGGTTGGGCCACGGCCGACTACATTATTCACTAATTTGTCTGCGAGGCTCTGGAGCACTCCCATGACCTGCCCAGTAGGCTGGCTGGTCTGGATTGTCTTGTTAGCGGCCGACGACACAGACCTGGTGGCCTTCTGTTCAGTGTGCGGTGTGACCGGCATCGGAGGCCTGTCTTCCTTCACTGCAGTGCAGGCATCGCTGATGGTCAGAGAACCAGTGCTGGCACCCTTGCTGTTGGTGGTGGACATGATTTGGTTCTGCGTACCGTTGTCCATTTTATTATGTTTGTGGACGTTAGCTTTGTTTTTCTTGTCCACGTCTTTAGGAGGACAAACCGTCCCCTGGCCCTTTGTGGTCCCCGACCCAGTCGGGACTCTGCACACGTTCTGAATCTTCCCTCTGGTTCTGGTGGTCATCTTTGGGTAAACCACTGGTGTGTCCACCACTGTTAAAGGACTCACACTCACTCCTGTAACTGGTGACCCGTTATTTCGGGAGGAGACAGAGGAGTCCAGAGTAAATGGCTTCAGGTTGACCTCCACGAGTGTTCTGACACTCACACTGCGGTGAGCCTTTCCATTACCGGCCTTTGTGTTGTAAACTGGGACTAGTTTAGTGTTATTGACCTTTGGTTTGACTTCTTCCAAACTCAGCAGCAAGGCCCTCTCTTTGCTCTTGGGGTCTTTACAGTGCAACAGAAAATCCACAGTGTGACGCTGTACTCTCACACTGAGCTCTTTGAGTTGAATCTGCAACGGGAGTGAAAGTGACCGGTCCTGTTGGACAGAGGAGGGAGAGAAAGGCTTCTGCTCCGATCTTCTGTGCTTTGCTTTCCTCCACTTCTTCGTCTGAGTCAGTTTTTTGCTGATCAAGGCATTCCTCCTCATCTGTTGGGTGAAGGAATTCCTCGAGGGGATGGCTAAGAGAAAGAGAAAGAGAGGGAAGAAACAGATCAGGTAAAGCAAAGTCTGAATTACAATCTCAATGGCATTGTTCTAAATTAATGATGTGTAATAAGCATACATAAGTGCAAAATAACTTGATTAATTCGGGGCGACTAAAGCAACAATTTTAGACTCAAGGTATTGAAACCTGCTTAAAATAAAAAGACATTACAAACACGTTGTTCGGCCCAAAATGATACACAGCCGCCGACTCCTGCACGGTCTGGGCCCGGTATGAATACTGGGCTTACATCCAGAGCCCTCTGAATCCTTTTGAGGCCCTGCCTGATATAGTTGTCCCTCAAACAGAGCCGAGGGGTCCAAGAAACACTACCCAAACGAGACACACTCAAACTTGAACACATCTTGCGATAGATGTAGACATTTTTTGATATAATGAATACATATCATAGGCTATTCATCCTGTTTGGGTTCATGTTGGAAAAAATAAAAAATACTGCAAAAAATATATGCATTCTGGCATACTTCTTATGGTTCTTCCTCACAGAGCCTGCATCTGCATCTGCTCCATCCACCTGGAGGGCAGGAACGTCACTACCCCCTATTGGCCTTTGGGGACACCCTTCAACGTGAGCGAGCATGTTAAACAGATCAGTGCGGAGGAGTAGGGCCAGCATTTAGTCGGGGCTTTGATGCCTACTTCGAAAACATCAGATTTGCAGCAGGTTAGATGAACGTTTTAGATGTTCAATGTAGTGTACGTAATCGATGTTGTCCCAAAATACATTTTGTGTGCGACAACTTCCATTAGATGTGATGGAACGTAATCTCTTACTACCATCTGATAAACGAACACTGTAAAAGATACAGAACCATGAGGAGTATGCTCTATCAGACGCCGACTCACTTGGAGATGATCAAAAACCGTTTGGGGGGTTGAGCTTAAAACAAAAACACACTGAACGAGGATGTCAGAGGTCAAGGGTCAGCTAAATGTTCCACATCCTCTTCACACAACACAAACCAGGGACATTTTTTCCGAGTTCACTGCCAACATATCCCTTCGGTGTGCTTGGACATGAATGAACTTCCATCTCATCATTTTCCCACAGAGCGGCCAGCTCTCCTCCCCCTGACTCTGTCATCCGCTGCATGTCGCTCCTCCCCATTCACAGGCAGGTCAGGTCTCTCCCTGTGCCCCAGTTACCAGTTGCTCACAGCTTAGATCTGTCCCCTCTTTATGGCTTTTACTAGCCTGCTAAAAATGTAAAATATATATATACCATTACCAACAAAATGACCAGGTCTCAAAGGGTATACCCTGAAGATCTTTACACTACTTTGTTTAATATAGGTCTGCGATAAAATCCATGATATATCTTCATTATTTCTCAACTAAGATGTGCCCTAGCATCAGACAGGAAGACCATGAGTGATGAATAAATTGCATGGAATAATGCACATGATAAGCTCAGGACCATTCCCCTGAGATCATATTACAGACATGCATCTATTCTCCTCCTCTTCAGCTGGGAATGCAGTTTAAAATCAGATTCCTTCTGCAGTCATGTGTTGAATTGTTAGGAAGTCACATCAAAGATTGTAATTTTGGTGTATAATGCTGCATTGAGAACTCTGGCATCTCTGCCTTGAAAAGGGTTGTAGTAACACGCCTGGGGGTGGAGCTTAATAACGCAGGGTGCATGCATGTCGTTAACAGGCTCTTCCCCCAACCAATCAGCAAAGAGAAGCCAAGATTATTCAGAAAATTGCAGGGAGTGGTCAATATCTAATATAATTTTTATATTCCGACAGAGCCTTTTACCTCACTAACAGATGACGGGTGTTTCCGGTTTGTTATTTCTAACAAATTACACTGAAACTAAAGTGATTACACGTTACCGACAGCACCGGCTGTCTCGCTGGCGCGGTTCTCATTTCCGATGGCTCGATTAATAAAAGCTGACGCGCCTTCCTAATCACCAACACGCTTTGAACCTCAGCGCAACACTCCCCGCCTAAAACACCTTTCACTGAGGCTAACAGGCCTCATTAGCTCTCCCCTCACCAGCCCGTCACCTGCGCTAACCTTGTTGTGACGCAGAGCAACAACAGTGTCGCCGTTACCTGAGTGGGCGCCCAGGGAGGCCGTCCTCGAGGGGCAGCCTCTCTTCTGCACCTGCCGGCGCTCTCTGAGCCGGTACGCCTGGCTCCCGCTGTCCTTTGTCTCCTCGCAGTCGGGCAGCTTCCCTCGCAGTTTGAAGTGGCCCTCTCCTTTCCTGCGGGGGGGGACCACAGAAGACCTTGTGAGGACACCGGGCTACGTTCAGGCGATACGTCCGTTGTGTGGGGGCGGAGGGCGGAGGGCGGAGGGCTCGACGACACACCTCTCGCAAGTGCAGCATTCGCACATCTCGTTGCCCTCGCCGAAGAAGCTGGCGCCGTAGAAGCACGTGATCTCGTCCTCGGGCGCGATTGGCCGGATCACCTCCACACACGCCCCGTTCTTCTCACCTGGGACGAACTGGGGCGGGGCCACAGGGGAGGGGAGGGGCCACAGGGGAGGGAGCGGGGCAGGGGGGGCAGAGCATGAAACAAAGGGACAGGTGTACCTGCCGTTGTGATAAAAGGCAAGGAATGTATTTAATGTAAGTTACTGTATTTATAAAAATGAGGATTTAGTGTGCAATGGTGTGATGACACACCCGATGTGGCAAGTGATAGATACGTGATTAGGGAGGCAGCAGTGGAATATACATTGATATTATAGGTTGCTACGATTGATTTATATATGTCAACCAGCGGAGAAAAAGTGTGATCATATTTGGTTTCAGCCCAACCTTTCAACAAAACGTATGTTGTACCACTCAGCCTTACCTTGCAGTTTGGTCTGCAGTCTATATCCAGAAGCACACATAAAAAAAAGAGAGAGAAAAGAGAGTCATCAAAAAAATAAGACAAAGAAAGTTATATTTGTGATTATTTAAATTCTAGAAGACTACAATCGCCAAAATAAAAGTAATCAAAAGACGTGTTGTCTTAAAAGGGGTGCAACCATTAGTCTATGTTGACTGCAATTCAACCAAACTGAACGACAGCAAATGCGCGTGTTTTCATCATTCCAATTTCCCCAGCACAACGTTCGCCATTCCTCATTTCCTCCGGATGCATTTTGGGGATTCAATGTGAAAAACAACAACCTCTGACGAGGAAGGGACCCTCCTCACAGAGGGGCCGTTCCCTAAAGCACAGCGGGGCCCCGGGGGGCCGTCTGGCTCACCGTGGTTAATAAAGGCGGCGGGCCCCAGCCACAGCTGGGCACAGCGTTTACGCGTGGAGTACATGACGCTGAAGTCGTTGACGCCGGCCCGGAGGACAGCGCTGTTGGCAGGGCTCAGCTCTGCGATGCATCCCAGGAGGACCTCCACACGCTCCCCCACGAACCTGCAGAGCACAGCCCAGGGTCGGGGGGGGGGGAGGGGGTAAGTGGGTGGGCCGCAGAGCGCTGGGTGCACAGAGGCCCAGAGAAGCAGGGCGTATGAGGTCGTGTTTTAGGTTATACATCTTTTGTCAATATGTTGATGGTCGCGGATGAGGTGTGACAGTGTGCGAGTCTGTCTGTCAGTCAGTCAGTCAGTCAGTCAGTCAGTCAGTCAGTCAGTCAGTCAGTCAGTCAGTGAGAGAGAGAGAGAGAGAGAGAGAGAGAGAGAGAGAGAGAGAGAGAGAGAGAGAGAGAGAGAGAGAGAGAGAGAGAGAGAGAGAGAGAGAGAGAGAGAGAGCGAGCGAGCGAGCATGCGTGTGACTGACTGTGTGTGTGCTTGATTGAGGGCGTGTGCGTGACACACACACACACTTTGGGTACCTTGAAAAGCGCTATATAAATGCAATCAATTTTATATTATACAACTTGTTCATTCTCCTTTATTGGATATAGCAGAGAAAGATAAACCAGTTCCTAAATAAAAAAAAGAATGTTATCATATCTGAATATCTGGCATTTGCAACAAAACTTGATAACCCTAACCCTATGATAATTAGGGGTCGACATTAATGCTGATTAATTCATTTCAAAATAAAAGCATAATACTTCAGTATAAGATAAGACACTTTAAGGATTCCTGGGGGGATTAACACGCGAAAACACCCGCCTAACACATTCCTACGAATTATAACAATAAATAATCATGACATTTACATAAAATTATGATATTACAATGGTGATTCAGTCACTTGTCGAACCATGTGAAAGCCAACAGATTTAACCTGTTGATTAATTTGTCAGTTTTCATACATGGATTGGCCTACCTGATTCTGTGCTGAATCAACTGTACAGCAACATCTGCTGTGAACAGTTTGTCAGGTGAAGCTCTAAAAAAAAGAACGCGCCTCACTTTCATGGCACCTCTTGACCCTCTTTCACTCTTGGTTGGCCTGAGGGTGCACTTGTTCAAACCTTATAACTGAATAGTGCTCTGACTTGTTCAGAGTTCACCTAGAATCCGCATAGCCTCCCCCCTTAACCTCCCACACTCCTCTTATGCACTTATTTTATGTTGTACGTTCTGGCACTTAAAAATAGTACTTAGCATTGTGTAGCATCTTATCCTAGATGTCTTTGCTGTGTACAGGGTATGGGTCAACCTACCAATTGTTAGTGCTTGGCACTTGGTTCTATAAACATCCTTACTTTACCGACAGCGAATATATTGTTGTTTCACCTTCTTCTAACAGATGTACTTATTGTAGGTCGCTTTGGATAAAAGCGTCTTCTAAACGCACTGAATGTAAATGACTATAGCCTGTGCACCTGTCCATCCTCCTCGTCTCTGGTCAGACTAGTGACCCGGCAGCGACTCGCAGGTCCTTACCAGTGTCGCGTGGAGGTGATCCGTGCCCCGTTGGTCTCGGAGGAGTACCGGTCGCACGACTCGATGCGGACGCCGCTGTCTGACAGGAAGGCACTGAGGTAGCGGTACACCTGCGGAAAGCAAGGGGTCACGCTTTAGACATTTATGGACTGATCTCAGTAGGTACACTGCTTTCTTTAGAGGGATTTAGATATCAATGGTGCAGGTTTGACAGGCAGAACATAAGTGAATAACATGGACATCAAGAGTATGTTATCGACTGCTAGGAAGGGAAGGCA
Organism: Pollachius pollachius; assembly: GCF_949987615.1. Classification (NCBI taxonomy): domain Eukaryota; kingdom Metazoa; phylum Chordata; class Actinopteri; order Gadiformes; family Gadidae; genus Pollachius; species Pollachius pollachius. The sequence goes on along the minus strand of NC_136944.1, from coordinate 22,077,995 downwards.
GAGAGACAAAGACAGTATTGGCAATTTGATACCAGGTAAACAGTATGAAGGGAAGCAACAACACCACTTTATTACTACGATGAAACCATCCTACAAATTGGCCCTCAAATTAAAGGGCGAAGTGAAACCCCTTAACATTTCTCATCCACAATCAGAAATACTTTCATGATCGCTGGGGAGTATTGGGTTCACCGGCCCTGTAAAGTTACATTTTTGTTTTCAGCATGCTTGTGTATGCTCTCATGCAGAGTAATCAATGCTATATTGCGTCACTGTTTCAAAAACAAGGGCGCAATGCAGAGAAAAACAAACAGTGAAGGATCGTGCGTTATTGCACGTCTCTTTAAGAGGCATTGAGGCACCCGGTGGGAAGCATTTCATCGCCATGTCGAAGAGATGCCAACGCCGAGAGGAAGTGCGAACGCCACAGTGTGCGTGTGTGTTACGCCGTCTGGATAGTGTTCTATGAAGAGGGCTGTGTCCGAGATAGGCAGGTAACACTTGTAGTATGGCACAAATGTGTTTGGTGCATTGCAACATCGCTCATGCTCATTGACACGTACCAGTTAAAAATAAAAATAAAATAATTAAATAATAACGTTGACAAAGTGTGGGCCGTAACCATGGGGATATCACCATGTCCTGAAACTCTCAGCATGAAGGTATTTTTTTATCTCCCTGTGTTGTTGAGTGATCTGAAACAGCGAGTTCACTTAGCGTCTGATAATTACCATTCATTACTGGACCCTATGAACTTAGAACATTAGTTTACCGTCATCCAAAAACCAGTACATACAATTATTTTCACCGGCGTAGATTCTCTTCATCTACCACGTTTCCATCTTTGCTATATTTTAAAAGAAGGGCACATACAGCCCCAGTATCCACGCATTCATCAAAGGTTATCCAAGCAGTATGGTTGGAGATTTCTTTTTAATTTTCTCTTAAAAATAGTACTTAGCATTGTGTAGCATTTTTTCCTAGCTATCCTTAATACTTAGCATTGTGTAGCATCTTAGCCTAGCTATCCTTAATACTTAGCATTGTGTACCATCTTATCCTAGCTATCTTTAGTGATAAGAATTGTGTAACATCTTATCCTACCTATCTTTGTTATATGCGGGGAATGGGTTAACCTAGTGATTGTTAGTGCTTGGTTTTATAGGTCGAGGAGACCTTCCGTCGAGGCGACGCAGCAGCAAGGGCTGTGATTGGTCGGCTTACTAAAACCCGACGCAGAGCCATAAAGGTTCGCGACTGCGCCGAAGCGTCTGCCTGACACTTCTCACGTTCTTCTCACTTCTCACGTTCTTTGTGTTGCGTGAACGTGAGATCATAATCAGCCTAGGGCTGCTAGATTATGGAAAAAATCATAATCACGATTATTTTGGTCGATATTGAAATCACGATTATTTTTGAGTTTGAAAATATGATGTATTTGTTCAGCATGTCTTTCCTAAAAAACACTTTGTAACTGAGAACTTTGAAATTTCGCCTTAAAAAAATACAAAAAAATGTTAAAAAATAAAATGTTAAAATCCAAAATATTGAACATATGTATCCAGCGGTTCTAAAACTTTCAATAAAGCGTTAAATGAAAAAAAAAAATATATATATATATACTGAAAACTCGATGATATAAGTTTTGTGATCGTTTGACGCTAGAAGCGAAACCGCGATCAGAATTGGATGAATCGCCCAGCCCGTAATCAGCCCTTATTTCAGCAGAGCGCCAGGCCTCACGTGTTGTCTCAGGAGCTCCTGGCGGTGGCCGCCCAGCTCGCTGAGGTAGGCCCCCGCCTGCTCCCCCTCCGTCAGGGCCTCGAAGGTGGCCTGGAAGTCGTGCAGCCGCTGGAAGCGGAGCAGCACCTCCCTCAGGTTCCCCCAACGACGGACCTCCGGCACCGGGCTGCGGAGGCGGAGCAGAGGGGAGGCGGGACCAAGGGTTAGAAAACAGACGGCATGGGGATCGGTATCCAGCTTTCGGCACCTTAAAGAAGTGACGTGTTACTTTATGCTGGAATACATGATTATAAATATATTTTGATTATATATACATATACAATTATATATAAATCCCTTACAAGGGCCTGACGTGCGCCTCACAAAAAATGTCAACCTTCCGTCGAGGCGTGTTTTTGTGCATCACCAACGCAACACCCATATTAATTAATTATGTATATATACATAATTAATTAATATAGGTGTTGCTAATTAGGTATATATACATAATTAATTAATATAGGTGTTGCGTTGGTGATGCACAAAAACACAGCGGATTCGTTGGGTCGTCCTGTGCAGCGAATCAAATCAGACGCATTGAACGATGACTGGATGTTGGTGCCGTGCTCCACTGTGCAGAAATACGTTTCTAAACGATAACAAAGGGAGACAACGTCCTGGTTTTAACGGCTCCGCATTGTCGAAGAGTACCAGACTGTGGCCGCATGCATCCATGTATTGACAAACAGTCCTCGAATTACTGGTCAAAAAGAGATGCATGATTTTCCGGAGCTGCCCTGCCCACTCACCATGAAATAAACACGGCCTTGTGTTAGTCACTCATCCCTCCTACAGGTAAAGACACAAACTCCATTATACAGCCTATATTTATGGCCCGTCTCAAACCTTAATGTTTGTGGGAATGCAGACTGAGGAGAGAGAGAGAGTTCCGTACTGAAGGAACGCAGGGGTCAGGGGGGGTCCTCTCCTCCTCTGCTAGAAGTGGAGCACAACCTTGGCCCATTTATCTCAAACCCAGCATCCCTCGTTCTCGATAATCGTCACTATGGTGTATTCTTAGATGGCAAGTCAGAAGGGTTGGTAAGGCATTGTGTGTGAACGTTGTCGCAGAGTCAGAAATGTCTATCAGTCAGGGATAGGATTGATAGGTTGTATTGATTATGGTGATAGCATTTACCAGAACGCCTCTGAAACCCATCATCATCCTTTAACTGTCGTTGACAATATTATTTGTCGATTTCTCCTGAGGTGTCCTTAATGTACGCGTCATTGTTTCGGGTACGATTCACTTACATACGCCACCTCACGCTGGGCGACATCTTCATTGGTTGCTCTTTGTTTTCAAATGCTTTTACTTGAACTATCCTTTGTACTTAAAACAGCTTTTTGTGCCATTAAGATTGTCATATTCACTTTGCCACACTCGACCACCTATTGTCATTGTACCTAGAATCTTTAAAGAAATTGGTAGACTAGCGTTCCATTTTAAAAGCACCATCAGACCGGAATCATTTGCCTAATTCAGTCCGATCCATTAGTAATTTTCATGTTCACTTTAAATCTACTTGTTCTTGTTTGCATAAACATCGTCACTTTTTGTTTATAAGTACACTCCAATCCAATTTTAAAATAAAGAATAGGAGACACTCGACACTTAGCTGGATACCAATCTGACCTATAAAATAATGCCTGACCTTAAAGTTCAAGCAAGATTCATGACAGGCACTTGGATCTCACTCACTCACACACACACACACACACACACACACACACACACACACACACACACACACACACACACACACACACACACACACACACACACACACACACACACACACACACACACACACACACGTCAGGGCTCAGTGTTTCTGCAATAAAATAGGTTTGGCATGTCAATGTCAGGTGTCGTCGACAGGCCATATAAATGATAAAGGAGGGTGTAAACAACATAAAGCCAACATCATCATCATCATTACCCATCGGCATCAAAAAGCCATATTTGGGCACAGCTTTTCAAAGACACAATGTCCTACAAGTTCCACATTTTGAACGCTTATAAACACAGATAACACTTCAGGTCAAGCATTTGAGTGCTGGACCCAGGGTCAAAGAGCAAGTCAATATTGAAGTGGAAAGTGAAAGAATTCCAACCTGCCAATAAAATGCAGGACAACTTAGAAATGCAATGCAGTTCAGAATCAATTAAACCGTATGTGGTTTACTGAGGCGCAAGCACACTGTTAAGGAATCTCCGGGATGATAAAGCGCAATAAACCAGGACGTTGCCTCCCTTTGTAATCATTCTGAAACGTATTGCGGCATAACAACAACATCCGGCCATCGTTCAATGTGTCCGGTATGATTCGTTGGACAGGAGGGCACAATAAATCCGTTTTGTGTTTTCTGCATCCCCAACGCAACACCTCAAATGATGTATTCCAGCATAAAGTTAAAATAACACGTGATATAAAAACCAAAGCAGGCCTTACCTGATGTTCATCTTGTGGGTGCTGAACCCCAACAGGGGGTCCAGCACCAGACTGGTGGCCAGGTCATCTGTCTCACACAGCTCCTTCACACTCATTCTAGTGCACCCGTCCATCTCCTCCCACCATCCGCATGCTGCGGGAGAGGGAAGGGGGTCAGACACACAGGGCACTTCAACCATAACACGCAAGAGCCCTGATCTACCCCGAGAGGGCGAGCCCGCCCCGCAAGGACGGCACCGGGGAAACAGAGATCTGCCCCCGCAGCTGTCTTAACACACACGCAAACAGAAACAGACACACACACGCAAACAGAAACAGGCACACACGCAAACAAAAACAGACACACTCACACAGAAACCGGCACACACCCTAACAGAAACAGGCATACACACACCCAAACAGAAACAGGCACACACACACACACAAACAGAAACAGGCATATACACACACGCAAACACACTGAAATAGAAACAGACACACACACACACACACAGGCCTGAGTGTCATAATGAGCTACAAGCTGACGGCGTTTGCCTCAGTCCCGCAAAATATGTCAGTGATCTCTAGGCTCCCGCTGTTCGAGGACGCTGTGCCCAGGCTGCACAACAGACCCCTGCAATGCATGACCCCCTTAGCATCGGACTGAGGGACGGTCGACCTTGCTTTCAAATAATGTCAGCGGAGCACAAGGGCTCCTCGGGGTTACGAGGTAAACACCATGCATATTCAAGCAGGAGGGACGCGGCTAACGCTAGCCGTCAGAGGGAAAACTAGGCTAGGTGAACCTAGCTTCACAGCTTTGTGTTAACAGTTTAAATGTGAAACGCTATGGCAACACGCACGTCGGATGGAGTGGTTTGACAAGGCTCACCTGGGAGTGTGTTGTAGCCCGCGAAACTAACGTCGGACAGGGCTGTTGATTGCAAGGGTTTAGAGCGGATGACGTTAGCTAGCACAACACGTAGCTTAGCGCCCCGTCGTTGTGTAAGCTAACCCAGTCCTGGCGGATCCCGTAGTCTGTCGCCCGCGAAATGATTTCACCGAAATGGGATTCGCACACGATCGTTTTAAAAAGGTCCGGTCAGAGTTCACGGTTGAAGTAAACCCTTGTTGTGTAGCTGGGTGGCTAGCTCGATTGCTTTGCTAAAAATAGGTTCAGTGCCAAAAGTTGATGAGTAGAGTCCACCGCGTAACCGAACTACAGCTGACGCCGCCCATGTGTGATGCTATTGGCCCAGGGGAAGGTCAGTCTAGAGGAATACAGCGCAGTACACGGCTTCAGGAGATGTGATTGGTGCAGGCTGGGGGCTTGTGGGCGGGGCCGGCCTGTGGGTAGGGCCCTAGGTGAGTTCTCAAAAATGGGCTCGCCTTTACTGAAATAATTTCGTTCAATCCCTACCTTTTGAAATCTGCCCTGATCCAGTGAATAACACGTAGGAGACCCAAATAATCACTAATAACCGAACACACACTCCCTCCATCTGATGCTGTACATTTTGACAACAGGAGGCCTGTTATAACTTGATATAATACTCATCAATACCATTTGGAGCTTGGACAACAATAGTTTATCGCTGAAATGCTGCTAAACCTGTATTGTTAATTGTGTGACAATAAATGGAACTCAACTTGAACTTTGCTTGAAAATATATTTAATGAACATCAAGAAATAAGGCTAGCCAACTATGTATCAAAGGGCACATTCAGTGGAATACATTTGGCGCAAACATTAGATTTGACTGCAGCAGCAGACAAAAATGTAATAAAACTAATGTATGTTAGAAAGTAAATTATAAAGTACACTATGGGTAAACACTATATCAGGGTAAAGAAATGTGTGCCCTGATGTCATGAATATCAGGTCATTCTGAAATCATCTGTGGTAAACTGATCAGGTGCCAAATAGACAAACTCTTGTGTGTGCAAAACCAGGGAAACTGTGTTTTGGAGATGAGATCAACAGCTATGTCTTGCTGTACTGGTGACTGCATTGGTTTGCTCACACGCTGGACAGAGGCACTAGTTTCCACCAGTGCCACTACTGGTTTCCACCAGTAGCCTTATCCCTCACCTCCAAGAGTGCTCCTAACCACTGCAGCCTGATAGAGTTTAACCTCTACCCTTTTCATTCTGTTCTCCAACCTTGTTTCTGCCCATGTCTTCACTCTTACCCAGACATGTTTCGGTAGGATTGCCCTCGTTAAGTCCCTGCTGAGGAGAGGCGTTTTCTGGAAGTACCCAAAGTAACTAATTGCCACTTGGGAGGCGTTGGCTGCGTCAGAGACTACTAAGATTAATGTCTGCCCCACATGCCACCAAAAAAAGGCCTTTGGATTTTCTTCCAAGATTCTTGCACCACACCCCTGCGGTTGGCACCTTTCTCAGATGACTGACCTCTGCACTCGTCGAATGGAAGATGCTCATCTCGCTATTTGAGAATGAGATTGGCCAGAGATTGCAGATTGTCGTATCTTCTGCCACAAGGAAACCAATGAGACTAATTGATCTTTTTTTTTTCTTGGGTGAAGATATTTGCTCTCGGCAATCTAAAATGATTAAGAAGTTCCAGGCTTCTTCTATTTCCGTTGTCTCCATTACCCTGCAACTCATTGCCGCAATTAGCTCATTTATGCATTGTTTTCCCTAGATAATGTGGGTGGTAGCCTACTGTGCTCTGCACTCTTGCAATATGTTGCTGCATTACAGCGTCACATTTTGCAAGCCGTCCAACCTCTTTCTGGAAGTGGCCATTGTTTTGTGTCTTTTGTACAAAGTGTCACTCTATCAACCCTGAGGCAAGGTCTCTCTGTGCAAGACATCGGATGACGGCCACCAAGTGAAAAACACCTTCTCTTCAATGCCTCTGCTCAACCTCCAGTAATGTCACTTCCTGCACCCGAATTCTTGAAATTAGGTTATATCCTCAGACCGCAAGATATCGAAAACTATTTCCTAACTTGGGTGGGCAAACACATTCTGACTACTGAGGGGAGTACTAAGAAAATATAGATGACACACATTCAAATGTAGACAGTCATAGACAACCACGTGTATGCAACTGGAACAAAATGGTTATACTGGCAAAAACTAAATATACAAAAGTATAAATAATTGCGGACAATTTGAATAATCAGCCATTACTCTCCACATCACCATTTTAACATGATGTGCATGCATTTACCTGTATGTCAATTATGGCACCCATTGCACTCCTGACCATCCCTGGAAGAAGGGATCCCCCACTATGCGTTTCATCTCAAGATTTCTTCCTTGCTAATTTCAAGGGAGTTTTTTCTTGCCCTTGTGGGGGCTTGGGTAAAGGGGGGTGTCATAAATATTTGACCTGTTAAGCCCTTTGAGACTGTAATGGTGATTAAGGGCTATACAAATAAAATTGAATTGAATTGAAGCTTTTCATGCACTGGAAAGGGTATTTTCAGCTATTACAAAAAATAAAGGAAGTCAGTCTATGGGCGGCCCCCCTCACCCCTCTCCTTTTCAACTGTCCCCGTACCATGACGTTGAACGGCAGTGTGGCCGCCTAGGGCCTGCCCTGACCCACTGGTAATGGGCACTTGCACTAAGATGCTGATAAAGAGCAGTGGAGAAGGGAGCTGGAAATCCACAATACTGAACATTTAAAGGCCCCTGAGTGTCGCCCACTGATTTAGAAACGTGTCAATGGACGGCATGAATGACGTACGAGACCTATTTGTCTAGTTGTGCTCCCTCTCTCTGTGTGCATGCATGTGGTATGTATGCGTGTTTAAAGAGAACCATACACTTGACGCCGACTATATAAAATGCTACAACAAATTAGTGTAAAAGCATTGACATTATTCGTTAGGCGGCAAGAAAACAAGAATCTGTTGTGTTTCTACTGGCACTGTAAAAGGCAAAACACCACAAGCTCACAGTTCCTGGAAAAGTGCCCTCCATTATTATAATTGCAGGTTGTTAAATTACGGTGCGCTCTAAAATAAGGTCATTAGGTGTCCGAGGCGAGATCAAGAATGACGTATCAAAAGGTTGCCAAATGGGCCGTCGATATGAAAGGAGGAAGAAAATCGCATTGCATTGTCTTTTATCCTTGGTTGCCGTAGCAAACCTTTTGTTAATGGTTCCCTAGATAAAGCAGGGTTGGCAAGGCACCTAACCGCAGCGAGCCTGCCAGCAAACCAATGAATAATCAGTCAAATATACTAACACAACACCCACCGCTCTGACTCACACTTTTAAGTGTTTCGGAGCTGGAAGCAGCATCAGCACTGCCTAATGAGAGAGGGGAGGCATTGCCCTGGCTGAAACATGGACAAATTATTCAGTTAACGTTGTCCGATTTTGTACCATTATTTAGATACATTTCTTTCATGGTATACGTTTTATATATTTCGCCCAATTTTGAAAAACATCCTTACGGGATGAATTTATTTTTAATCAACATGTTTTTTTCCCCTGGCCATTCGTCACAGAGTAAATATTAAAGTTTGGATGCTTGAGAGCACGACGCCCAGACTTCACCGGGTGCGTCGCTCGAAATCTTTGTGCTGGAGAAACTAAACGGTACAAAGAAGACAATAGAGTGGCATAATTCAAATAAATGGTTCTCTTTATTCGTCATTGACTGTCAGACTAACAACGAAAAAGGGAAAGAAAAACAAAAACACCTGTATTCATGATTCTAAAAAAAATAAAGAGAAAAGAATGAAAAATAAAAACAAAGCAAAAACTATTTCACATCCATGATTGTGTTTTTCCAAATCATTGGTATTTCAAAAAGGTAAATGGGGGAGAAAATTAAAGTTGCTAGCCTCATGAGACTCTGTATAGGTAAAGATCATTCTGCCCTTAGCCACCTGTGCGCCAAAGTGGGGATTTATGTGCTGTTATTATTTCAGCGTGCAAGCTAACCCCACGAGCCGTAACCCCCCCCCCCCCCCCTACACGCGCAAATAAACACGCACAAACCTCTCAAACGGGATATACAAAAGCTTGTGTTTAACATTAAACAGTGCAGGGCCTTGACATTAACAGTAAGGGCCCACCCATCCCCTCCTCCCCCTCCTCCCCCACCCTCCCCCTCCTCCCCTCCTCCCCCACGCCCGCCGGCGTCCAGGTGCGCATTAACATCACTGAGGGGTAGAACCCATTTCATCTACAAAGTGACAGGATAACAGAGCAAAGAGGACACGGGAAAGAGAAAAAGAAAAACAAAAAGAGAACAAAAAAAAAAACACATTTGCTCATACGCACATTACAGCCGCATCTTAATTCATCCTCTCTCATTGCTCATACACACGCGCACACACACACATACGCACGCACGCACGCACGCACGCACGGACACCCACCCAACAGCCAAACAGTTAAAAATAGTTTCAGAGGAAATAACAGGACCCTGGATACTGTTTGCGTTGTCGCTGTTTGGTGATGAGGGAGAAAATGTGTTGGGAGGTAGAGGCAGAGAGTCGGGGGGGGGGAGGGGGTTGGTTGGTTTTAAGGGGAGCCAGACCCAAGCAGGTGCTATTTTTTGGCTTTGGGCCCCTTGGCTGAATTCCGTGGTGGGGTCACCGGTCTGCCAGCGCCGATCGGCCCTTGTCCAGCATAAGAATACAACTTCTTATCGGCAGGCTTGAGGATCTGCAGGGAACAGCGGACGAGAATGTTAGAACCCCCAAAACACACCCGCCAGGGATGGAGCCAGCACAATATGGTAAACGGACTGCATTCATAGAGGGCTTTCCTAACCAGTGCCTACTCAAGCGCTTCACAATATTTATAATATTCACTCGTACGTGCACACATTCACACATTGACGGCAGTGTCAGCCACGTAAGGTGACAATCAGCACGTCAGGAGAGGTTAGAGTGAGGTGTCTGGCTCAGGGACACCTCGACACTCAGCTAGGAGGAGCCGGGGATCGAACAAGCAACCCTCTGGTTACGGGCCAAACATCTTTACCTCCTGAGCCACATGCCTCCCCCAACATATCCTCCGTTAACATGTTCATTACCAACCATGTGGTAACATAGAGCCAGACTAATCCACAGCAGCCTGTGCTAACAGCGCAGAGGAAACAGAATAGGGCTGGGCGATTAAGCGAATTTTGATCGCGATTTCAGCGTCAAATTATCACAAAATTAACAATCGATTTTTTCTTTTTTTTTATGTTTTATAGAAAGGGCAGAACAGTTGGATACATATCTGTATATCATTTTAGATTGGAACATTTTCTTTTTGACCATTTTGTGTATTTCTTATGGCGAAATTTCCAAGTTCTCAGTTATAATTTTTTTTTCGGAGAGACATGCTGAATAGGCACAACATGTTTTCAAACTCAAAAATAATCTTTGGAATAATCGTGATTTCAATATTGACCAAAATAATTGTGATTATGATTTTTCCCCATAATCGAGCAGCCCTAAAACCCAGTGCTACGACACCGTACCTGGAAGGAGCACATGAGAGTCTCGTCCACGCTCATCATGGCGCCGGCGTTGTCGAACTCCCCGCAGTAGTTGGGGGCTGAGAACAGCGTGACGAGTTGCCTCTTGGCGAAGAACTCGTAGCCGTCTTCTACCACCTGGGAGGAGAGAAGGGGTCGACACAACGTTAGCATCACAAAGGGAAACGCAACACGGTGGTTAGGCATTCTGAACGATTTAAGGTGTAATGCAAGGTTTATTAACCAGGGCTAAACGATTAATCGAATTGAAATCGAAATGGCGATGTAATGGAACGCGGTACGCAAATCGCAAAGCCTGAAATAAAAAAAATAAAGTGCTTTGTTACCATTACTGACTGGAAATCAGTACGATTCATTTATTTTTATTTTACAATTCAATAGTTTAATAAAGAAGTTTATAATATAAAATCCAATGTTGTGTTGGTCATACTAAAGAATGATTTATTTATTTTTTAGTGAATACACAACATAAGGAACTTGATAAATGATAAAAATCGCACATTAAATCACAAACGCAATATTGGTCAAAATAATCGCAATTAGATTATTTCCCCAAATCGTTCAGCCCTATTAATAACCAGGGTCTCTGTAGGTTCAAGATTTATTTCATATTACTAAGTCACATTTAAAGTTCATTATGATGCAATTTAAGACCTTCACATCCGTATCGCTGAAAAATTATGAAGGATATGAAGGAAATTCTGAGTGTGTATAACTTCCAAAGTAAACAAAATGCAGTTTGCATTTATGGAAATTGGTTCCGTGATGGTTTGTTTTGTAGTTCTATTACAGCGTAATGAATACAATTTCCCCCCAAAACCCATTTAAGCTGAAGTTAATGCAACAGTGTTTCAAGAAACATTAACTTCAAAATCCAACACATTTTTAAGACCCGTCTAAATTTAAAATACATTATTTAAGACGTCTGACATTCCAAATGCCTGATAATTGAATTTCAGGACTTTCTAAAAACGGACCCCTGTTTAACAGCTAGAACTAGACGAGCTGAGACGATAGATGCCCACCTGATGTGCCCTGCATATAAGGTCCATGTCGTGCTTGTGCAAAAATTTGGCCACCACATCGGCGCCGAACGTGAAGGAGACGCCGCGGTCGTTCTCTCCCCAGCCCAGGACGTCTTTGTCGGGGTCGGCCCACAGCAGGTCGCACAGCAGGCCCTGATCCGGCACGTCCGTGGGCCGCATTACTCTGCGCACCTGCTCCATTGACTGGAGGTCGGGGGACAGACCTGCGGACAACGGGGGGGGGGGGGACCACGGTCAATAACCACAAGCGGCGCAGCCATTCCGTGCATTGCCAAAGAATCCTCGATCCAGTTAAAGGGTGATATAATGCCACCAGATGCGAGTGTGAATAGCCGTTACAATCCGTTTGAAAATCTGCCATGTCCCTTTGCCCTCGTGACATCACTAGTGGGCGTGTCCACCTAGAGACTTATGCTGGATAGATCAGTCCACTGACTGTGGACTGTAGCAAACGTTTCTCCTCTATCAGTCATACATCTAGGTGGACACTCCCACTTATGTCACTCGGGCACAGGGAAGGGCAGACTTTCAAACAGCTTATGAGGGCTAATCACACCTGGAGGCATAATATCACCTCATTAAGGCCGGAGAGGCAGATTAGGAATGACGATTACCTCCGTGGCAGCAGAAGATCTTCTCGTCTACGATGGCAGCCACGGGTAAACAGTTAAAGCAGTCTGTGAAGGTCTTCCACAGCTTGATGTTATATCGTCGCTTGCCTGAGAACAGAAAAGAAGGGGACAGAAATGAGCAACAGAATGAAGGGGGGGGGGAGGTTATGAGAGGCTAGCTGCGGTGTTGACCCCTGATACTCACACTCGTCGTAGAAGCCATAGATACGGTTGATGGAGGCGCACTCGTGGTTCCCGCGCAGCAGGAAGAAGTTCTCTGGGTACTTGACCTTGTAGGCCAGCAGCAGGCAGATGGTCTCCAGGGATTGCTTGCCTCGGTCCACGTAGTCGCCCAGGAACAGGTAGTTGCTCTCGGGCGGGAAGCCTCCGTATTCAAACAACCGAAGCAGGTCATAGTATTGGCCATGGACGTCGCCTGTGGGGGGGGCGACAGAGGGTTAGCTCGTTGTTACCCCAGAGCGGGTTGGCTGGTAACCCGCGGGACGCTAGTTCGATCCCCGGCTCCTCCTAGCGGAGTGTCGAGGTGTCCCTGAGCAAGACGCCTAAAAGACAGCCCTAACTGCTCCGCACACTGACTGTCACCCTGCATTGTTGACTCTGCCGTTGTTGTGTGAATGAACGGGTGCGAGTCGCTTTGAATCAAAGCGCCAGCCAAATCCCCTAAAATGTAAATGTGATGTGCAACATTCTACAGGCCACTGGAACCCTGCTGTGCACCTGGGGTCAGCCGTTAGCGGTGTGTGGGGTGAACGTGCGCACGGTCACCAGGGCCTGTAGTTCATGAGGACTCACCGCAGATCTTGAGTGGAGCTTCCAGTTCCAGCAGGATGGGCTGGCTGAGGAAGATTTCACGAGACTTGAGGCAAAGGCCGCGGATCTCGTTCTCCGTCAGCTGGACATTCTTTCCTGGACGAGAGCCCTTGACTGGAGTAGTGTAGAAAAGGACAGGAAGAGAGAGAGAACGCAGAAAGCAGAAGTGAGCAATGGAAACTGTCCACACGTGAGCATCTGTAGAGAACACAAAGTATTGTGCCAACATGCGCATTGCATGGCTTTGTTAAAACCCACAACATCAGAAAATATTTTGACAATAAGGGCCATGGTTGTGGCGTTGGATAAATGCTACAGACTTCAAACCCATCACACACACACAAGACAACAACTCGTGGTGAGCCAATATATAAAATAGTCGATAGCACAGTAGCCATCAAACAACACGTTTCCTGGTTGAGAGCAGGGCCAAGATCAGCCTGCGAGTGCAGAGCTGCACCCAGGAGAAGGACATCAAACGTTAATGTTCTGCGCGCATGTTCTGATTTACCCCCCCCCCCCCCCATAACTGAGGACGTTATCGCAGCACAGGGACTGCAAAGGTGGACGCGATTTTCCACAGTCAGCAGGAAAAAGGGGCTTGCTTCAGAGTTCAAAGGCTGGTGTTCAGGGTTGAATTGTGCAACGTCTGACATTCGAGAAGACATCTTCATAACCTATGCAGTCAGGTGAGCGTCTCAGCACCTCGGTCAGCTATGGTCTTGTCAGTGAACATCACATTCTGCTCGACCTTGTTTTGGTACCGAAACCAATCTCAACTCAGATAAAAAACAACCCAAACTTGTTAAAAAGGAATCTTCATCCTAAACATGAACCCGTGGCTCGAGAGATTAGATCACAGCACCCGGAGACACTAGTTCTACATCTGCATGAAGTTGCGCCTTCTGGTTTACACTAGAGATTTAGACGTGGAGTGTGCGATGGCCGGGTCTGTGACCGTTTACAATTCAGACAACGCGACTCAACTTAATTCTGACAACACGTCTTGCAAAGAATTTTAAGTAGGGGGTGTGTCTAGAAAGCTATCCCCGGTATGGCAATATTTAAATTTCAAGTTAAGTCCTTTAAGGCCGGGGATGGTTACGATATAATGACACTACTACTTTTCTAGATATTTATTATTGATCCAGTGGGACTGGTACTATGATTTTACTTTCTCAGGATTTGAACAAAACCTGTTATGTGCCAATTTCCTAGATGACCCAAATATCAATGCATTTGGAAATAACCTCTATATGAGGACCATGTCATCAATTCAACAACAGTTCAATAGGCCTTATAGATATGCATCAATTGATTTACTTATTAATTAGACATCACTGGGTACAAATTAAGCAACTCCTTCGATGAAGCGCAACAAAAATATCAGCCCTAAAGGGAATTAGGAAGCGAAGTCCTCCCAAGTGAGAACGAGGTATCAATACTGCAGCGCTGCTCGGCTCTATAAACCTGGATTACTCCTGGCTAAGCCCCAGCAGAGCTTACTCCAAAGTTAGCCCCATGGCCGGTGGGCAGCAGTGAGCTCAGAGCCGGACGGGGGACCGCCTAACAAAAGGGCTTTCTGCTGCGCTGATCATGGGGTAGAAAGGAAAAGGTTGGATCGGCACAAAGCAGAACGGCAGGGGGGAGAGAGAGAGCCGGGATCAACGGTTAGTTTAGTCAAGCCTGGCCCTGAGCTCAGCCATGATGTCATGGTTCCTCCGGTGTACTTTCAGGAACACAGCCCCTGCGACCGGAACCGTTTAGGTCTAATGCACGCGTAATCCAAGTGAAGGAAGTCCCACATCCCCAATGCATTTGATTGGTTTGGTCATCAAACATGCATGCGGGCAGATGGGTTACCCAGGCAGGACCCTAAAGGCGTGCAGCAACCTCACACAGACTACTACCTTTATGACCGAATGAAAACACGCGTCTAGACAGACACGGAGGAGAACAGCAATTAACTGAAAAAGGGAAATGATTATAGTCCGATGTAAAGGGAGAATTTGAGAAAGGGAAAAAAGGTCAGTCCTGTTACGCAAGAGGATATAAATACTGCCATTATCTGCCCTGTTTGTTTTCCACTGTGCCGCGCCGACAACCTTATCACGGACTCAGTGATACAAGCTGTGTACAAAACACAGACGCTCCTCCACCACCACCACCACCACCACCAGGCCCCAGAAGGCATATTCTTAGCTTTCATAATGCTACTAAGTTCCACAAGACTGCGGGGAGAACACAGACTCGGCTTGGTTGTTAACACTTAAAGAAGGAATCCAAGCCGAGTGCATTAGCATCACAGCCCAAGTTGAAACGTTTTTCTTTTTTTATAAAAAAAAAAGAAGTATGCTTTAAGAGGTACAATTTAAGTGGAATTTGTTAGAAATGCCGAAGCCGTTCATGAGTAATGGCTCTGTGAGATGGGCCTTTCTGGTTGATTGTGCAGTTGCACACCATACTTTACAGTTTATACCCGTCTTTACAGTTAATACTGATGACAGTGCACTATCTATATTAGTCCATTACATTTACATTCTCTGCACTTGTGCTTAATCGCCAACTGCATTTCCTTGTCTCTGTACTTAAACTCTGCACAATGACAATGAGGTTGAATTTAATCAGACCATTTTGAAATCAGACCAATCCCGGCTCATTTCTGACCCATCAGTGCTTCTATTGCAGTGCAGATTCGTTTGGAGGATCCAGCGTGCCAATCAATCAATCGGGATGCAAGAAATACCAAAAGATTATCATTGAATACATGGTTCCACATTTCAAGCATTTTTAACCTGCCATTTGACTGCTTTAAAGATAGCATGAGGAACTTCTAAAGAGCGGTTTTCCCTTTGCAGCCATGGGGGACATTGAAACCCAACGCATCCAGTTAGACTGCATACACCGCCAGACCGCCAAAGCAGAGCTAAGCTTCTATACATCTCACTTCCAGTTCTGATGTCAGGACGTTCCTGGAAGGCTGCCATTGTTGTTAAGCTTTTCGAATGCAGAGGGGAAGTTAGTCTAGAGAACATGGCCTGGACCATGTTTAAAACACGCCGTCTGCAACAACAAATGATTGCACAACAGGCCAAGGCGTTGGACTATTGGATAATATATACTGCTCCCAAACATTCCCAAAATACCCAACATAACATGTATGATGATTGATTATTGATCACAATAATTGTTGCTTCACAAGAACTCGTATGTTTTCACCCCTAATCTTGACCGCCGCAAGGGCGTGAATGGACTGCTCCTGAAGGGAGGGGCCATGTATGAATGGAGGGGGCAATATTTTTTGGGGTTCTTCATTTCTAAATATTGCTCTCTTCTGATAACTTTCTTTACTACTCACATTTCAACTACAGCTGATTTAAAAATGACTATTAAAAATGCTATTTTACAGATCATTCCTAAATGCACCCGTTAAAGAAATGGAAAAATGAACGGGTGCATTGGTTGACAATGAAATGTCATGTTCAGGAGTGATGGTTCACAGCCTGCAGTACCATAGACAAAGAGCAGTGGTTCTGAACTGGCTGGGCCGCAGGGGGGCATTCTGGATGAGTCAGGGACTGAGTGGGTCAGGGACATCTTAGAAAAGAAGGTTGATCACAAGGAAGAGGCAGCGAGAGTGCAGTAGCCTACAAACCAACGTCATCACGCACAGCAGCTAGCTGGCAGCGTTATGGTTCATGGAGACGAACATTCAGCCCTCCTTGAATAAGAAAAGGCCAAACCTTAATCTTTAATGAATTCGGTTTTGGTAGCCCATGAATGAACTAAGGCTTCAATGGCTTACTATTTCATTGAGTTTAGCCCCAATTGTTGCGTTTTTTCACTCACTCCCTTTTGTTGAATCCATGACGGCATTGAGGTTTACTGCAATAGGTGTTGAGAAGAAACATTGAAAATGGGTTGTGACCTAAGGACTCAAGAGTGTGGGTTGTGAGGCTGGACCAGTCGATAACCACTGCCATAGAGCATCCACATCTAGTGCACCATTTCTGCAGCACGCCGCTTCCATTAAATGCAGGTCACCGTTGGCGGAAATGTCTTTCTGCAGCGGCCCTACATGCTCGGTTTAAATATAAACCAAAGCTCAACTCGTTTCCACACAGCAAGTGTACTGAAAGCACGCCTCTGGTGGAGAATGGGACAACTGTGTTGCCGCGGAGCAGTGGCTCCAGATGAGCCTGAATTATATATACAGTCTATAATGCCAGAGGTCATGCTCGCTGCGGTCACATAGTCAACGCTCCTGCGCTGAACTTTTAAAACTGTTGAGCGGGGATTTGAACCTCACTGACATCACGAAGGCTTGTGGTTAGACAATCTGAATCAACATCAGGCTGCACTGAACACTACGTATCTAGAATCCCTGGCCAGCATCTGTAGACATGAGGACTCTAGTGAAACACCACATTAAGGCACGTAATGCCCATCGCAATGAATCTACAGTGGGAATTACTGAAGACGGGTCGCGGATTCTGAAGAGCATTTGTGTCCCTGCAAACTCCCTCAAAGGGCTGAATTAATGGCTGGAAGAAGTCTAGTCTGCAATGTTTGCAATAAAAAACACATAAAGCAAAATTACCTTCACATTCATCACAAAACTGGGTGGCAAAACGTTCCAGATCGAAGAAAAACATGCACAAACCTCGATTTATATTTTGTATAGTCTAGTGATGGCCAACCATGATGATCATAGCTCTTCATAACAAAACCAAGCCTACTTTAGAAGCGCTTTGTTTGTAATA
This sequence comes from Pollachius pollachius, assembly GCF_949987615.1. Lineage (NCBI taxonomy): Eukaryota > Metazoa > Chordata > Actinopteri > Gadiformes > Gadidae > Pollachius > Pollachius pollachius. The sequence goes on along the minus strand of NC_136944.1, from coordinate 22,060,040 downwards.
AAAACACTGCAGGGGACCTTGCTAGTGTTAGCACGAGAATATAGGGCAACTATAAACCAGAGATAACATTTCTATTCCAAAAGTCACAGATTTTTTTATGCACGTGGAACATTTACCAATATTCAAGTGTGCAGGAATGCTTACTTTTCTCAACAGAAAATGTTGCTGATAGGTTTAGTGGCTTTGGACCAATATGCTCTCGGAGGCCCTTGGGGTTGTCACAAGATTATCATAACCTTTACACAAAGCACAGTCCAAAAGCCCTTGGTGAGCATTCTGCAAAAAGCATCAGTGCTTTACAAAAATACATTTCATTTTCTATAAAAAGCCCATATAACAACAAAATCCACAACTGGACTGAATATTTGATAAATAAATGAGTTCGTTTGTCAAACAACAAACTTGTGGATTATTCTCCATGCCACTTAAATGCCCCCCACCATTCCAATGCCGAGATTCCCAGTAGTCAAAATTGTGCTTTAACCCCAGACGTTCATAGTAGTGTCCTGATCAAACTACAACAGATGGTCTCCCATTAAGACTGATCCAGCTCCAGTGCACCCTTTGACGGACCAGAACAACCCATGGTCCCTGGCAATGGGAGAAACCCCATCGAGCACGCACCAGAAAGCCTCGCCACAGCACCGGTCGATGTCACCATCAGATGCTAATAATTGCCTTTTTTCACCAACACCCAAAAGTACAATCGCCCCCGCCAGAGAAGGCACACTCCCGGGCCAAAGAACCCGCGGACCCCGCTTACCTTCCAGGAGACGCTGAATGATGGAGTCGATGTTTAATTTGTCCGGCTCCGCCATTTTCTTTATTTTCTGACGTTCTCGGGCAGCTAAGTCCTCGGCTTCGTACTTCACCTTCAAACGCGACCAAACACACCACAAAAGTTTTAACCACAGTTCGTGTTTTAGGATCTGGTTTTAGTGCACTAGCACCGCACTAGCACCGAGCTAGCCCGTCGAACCCTGGGCGAACGGCGTCCGCGGACCACAGTAATCAATGAGCTTTGGCGTTAGCTTAGCGTAGCTAGCTTCAAACCGGGCAGTGCTAAGCTAACCTATCTAGTTAGCTAGCTGCTAGAATACGTTCCGGAGATTGGAAGGGGACGGAATATTTACCAGTTCGCGGTTCCGACCGGATAACACTTCTTCCCGGGAATTGACGTTTGTAAAATGTATCCGGCGATGGTGACTCTGGCCCCCTTCTCCTTCGCAGTGCAGGCCCCCTTTATCTTCCCCGACCGCGGAACTTAAAAAGGGCCGTGTTTTTCACACTCTCGGAGGAGGCTGGGACGTAGTGATGTCTTTAAATCTGCTCGGTCCCGATTGGTCCGGCGTGGGGTTTAGCACTTGAAATGGTCTCATCTGATTGGACGAACGCGGCATCCGTCATCCCGTTTAAGCGCCTCCTCGACCATTCAAAATGGCATCTATGGGAAAGGCCTCAGAGGGCGACATCAAGTGGTCATAGATGGAATTGCAGTTAGAAATGTTTGACACGGTTGAGTGTTGAGGCGGTTATCCTCCGCCCGAGTGGTACACGCCTTTGACGCACTATAGAAAGACTCATGGAAAAAATATGCAATAAGTATCATTAGCCATCCTGAAAACAATATTTGAAACATTGGCCTACTCTACAAGTTTTGGTTGAGTTGTATTGAGATGGAACTTTGATGAGAATTAAAGTCACCACAGTAGGAACAATTTTGAACCACAAACTTTCATATAAAATACCAATTCAACAAATTATATGATATATATATATATATATATATATATATATATATATATATATATATATATATATATATATATATATATATATATATATAACAATATGAATATCTCACATGCAATACTAATAGTCGAGGCCTTTGTGTACTAAACAATGAAACAAAAGGCGCAGCCTATCTAGCACACTGTGAAAACTAAACCAAATGTGGATTCAAATCCAGCACTTAGATTATCTGAACGGTCAAAATAACATTTCTTAATTCAGTACCAAAGTACTCCTCTGCAATGTAATTTTTTTTTTTACAAACTTTGTCTAGCATATTCTAAAAAAAACAATGCTTCAGTCTGGGCGCGGGTGTGCTTGTGTGTGTGTGTGTGTGTGTGTGTGTGTGTGTGTGTGTGTATTGTCTGTGCGTGCATGTTTGTGTCTGTGTGTGATTGTGTCTGCGTGCGTTTCCGAGTGTGTTATTGTGTGTCTGTGTGTGTTGTATGTGAGGGAGGTTAACTGGTGCGAGACATCCACAACTCAACTGTTTCCCAACCTAAATCTTATTTCTCCATCTCTTTCCGTGGCCTTGCCCGAATCTCTTAATCCAGGACCTCGTCACTACCCTAAACCGCCCTGGTTCTTCCAACCCAGTATCCCTGTGCACACAGGCTCGGTCACGTGTCCATTGGGCGGCCGTCCGAAGAGGAGGGAAAAGAGGGACGACATTCCTAGTGATTCACCGGCTGTTTTTGTTGTTTACTGTCTGCTCAATGGTGAATTCCATCATCGCAAGAACCACCCGGAGGTTGTTGTGGAGAATATGTAATAAGATGGATATCCAAGCTCACCTGGATCAGATAATATGTCATGTTCATATATTTAACAGTTCATGCATTTTTTACATTGTATTATTAAAATTAAAATGGGTTTCGTTCCAAGACAGATGGCAGCCATGATTACCACGTATAGGAAGCAATTCTTTACATTCTGAGGGGGACCAAAAAGCAAGGGAGAAAGACATAAATGACAGGTTCGGTCTTGCCCTGTAGGGCTTCTCTCCTGCGCCCCTTCCCTCTCCATCTCCAGCCCCACCTACAGCGCATTCCTCTATAAGAACCTAGGCCCCGCGCCACAGACCACTATTCACCGTCCGACCCTCCAGCGCCCTTATAACGAAGATTAGATTCAGCTTTTCAAACTAACATCTCCTGTTTCATTATTTTCCTTTTCCATTGAGGCAAAAGAGCATCAATTAAAAGGTAAGAAGAATATTTTAAATTGAAGAGAGAATTGGTGTAATGCTATTTATTTATTAACTCTACTTATTTATAGTGGTCACAAGTAACCATGATAAAATGCAAATGCACCACTAAAACTAGGGTCCATAAATGAACCATTACTTAACATTAGTTAATGCAGAAATAAGCATGTACTAACAGTTACTAACAATAAACCAATGGTCTAGTAATCCTTTACTAATGGTGTTCATGTATATTTATGGCATTCATGTTAACTAAGGTAATGGTGTTCATGAAAACTAAGGTAAATATTTTATACTTTTTTTAAAGGGTTGAGGTTATGTTTTTGTAAAGTAGTCAATGTTTTATTTTCAAGATTAACTAACCTCACCCCTATGCTTATAATAATATAATAATTTTTATTACTGCATTAACTAAGTCTTATTCGTGGTTAATTAACGTACCCTTATTGTAAAATGTTACCAATCAAAAGTTAAGAGCCGCCTGACATCGATTCAAATTCAATGTACGGACTAAATAAATTGCAATGTCTCGGTTATATTTATTGTTCATCTTGTGTTCCTTCACCTTTATGAGTGATTATTTGAACTTGATCATTTTTAGCTGCAAACCCGCCCAAAATTCAACTGGTCCCTTCTACTCCGAGACTCCCTAAATCTTCGTCCTTTTAGTCCAGGAGATTATGAATCAAATGAATAGGGGAACAATCGCATAAAAAAATATATATATATAGTGGAACACTGAACTTTTTCCAAACAACAATTGAGAAAAAGACTCCTTGAGGCATGTAGCTCTGGGTACGCAAATAGAGGTCTTCGGAAAAGAATAAACAAGCCAATCTGGGCAGGTGTGGCCCGGGCCCTCCACCAACACACAAGCCTGTCCGGACTTGTGTGAAACTTTATATATTTAGCTCTGAGCTACGATGTTCGTGTAGAGGCCTGTGCCGGTGTGCACTTCAATACTCCGACATTGTACAAGAGAGTAAACGCCCGCTAAGCCTGCAACTGTGACTCACCGTGGACATATTGCAAAGTAGTGACAGGACATTCATTGAGATTTAATATCCCCTTCCCCCCCATCTCCCCCTGGCGTTTCACAGTGGAAGCCACAGTGCCTGCTGGCTTCACAGCACTTCAATGCACATCAAATGTCTCTTCTGTAAAAAAAAAAAAAAAAAAAGAACAGCCCGATGTACGAGGATGCAGTGAATGAGTGTACCTTCTCTGCTTCCAGGATGGGCTCCTCCGGAGTGCAGATCGTGTGCGTGTCTCTCGGGATCCTGGGCCTGGTCGGGGCCATCGTGTGCTGCGCCATCCCGAGATGGAAGGTCACGGCCTTCACCGGGCAGACCATCGTCATAGCACAGGTGAGCAGGAAGACTTCTGTTACCTTTGTGTACTTCTTGTCACATCAGTCGTTCGTCTGTATCGACTCCATTTTGATTCCTTGCCTGTTTTCATCAATCCGGGTCTGTGTCCAATTGCTTGAATGCTGTTTTAAAATGTTCCATTCAAATGCAATAGTGTAGGATATTGCTTACATCCAATGGAGCACCTGCATAGAACTTTAAACAATAATAACATGCTGGTTTGGACAACAAAGACAAAAAGCGATCCATGTTCTTGACTAACTTAAGTCTCTCTCTCTCGCTCTCTCGCTCTCTCTCTCTCTCTCTCTCTCTCTCTCTCTCTTTCTCCCCTCCTTATCTCCCTCCCTCCCTCCCTCCCTCCCTCCAGAGTGTCGAGGAGGGCCTGTGGATGAACTGCGTGGTGCAGAGCACCGGCCAGCAGCAGTGCAAGAAGTACGACTCGCTGCTGATGCTGTCCGCAGACCTGCAGGCGGCCCGCGGCATGGTGATCATCAGCTGCATGCTCTGCTCCCTCTGCCTGCTCATGCTCTTCGCCGGCGCCGACTTCACCACCTGCGTGGAGAGCGAGAACGCCAAAGCCAAGATCTCCCTGGTGGCGGGCATCGGGCTGATCCTGGGCGGCCTCCTGGTGATCATCCCCGTGAGCTGGTCCGCCCACAACACAGTACGCGACTTCAACGACCCCTTAGTGGATCCCAGTCGGAAGAGGGAGCTGGGCGCGTGCATCTTCGTGGGGTGGGCGGCCGGCGGCCTGCTCGTTCTGGCCGGGGGTCTGCTGTGCTGCTTCAGCAAGGTAAAGTCGGGGGGCTCCCCGGGAGCGGCCAAGTACTACAGCAACGGCGGCGCCTCCGCTCCCAACAAGAACTATGTCTGAGGCGCAGGATGGAGCGAGGAGAGGGGGAACTCGACGGCGGACAGAGAGGCTGGGCGGTGGTTTTTGATAGTAGGGGAAAGGAAAACTGTAAATACCAGCAGATAAATGCGTACCTTTTAGTATGTATTTTGGTGTTTTACTTTGGTGTTAGGTACAGGGTTTTTAGTTGGGTTATAGGCAGATTATTTCTTTGCGTACAAATGTCTCCTGGAACAGGTGTGGAGTTTCTCAAAAGCATTTAAGTGGTCACCACTTACCAATCGACAGACGAGATAACTTGGGTTTGGGAATTTGTTTATTGTGTGCTCATCGTACCCACACCGCTTTCATACTACTGCTGTTTTTAGTTATCTCTATGTCTTAAATGTAATAAAGGAAGATTGTGTATGTTTCCTTATTGCTTGTATTTTTTGAAGGTCACTATTTGGTTTTTGTTTCGGTTTGACATTTTGTGTGTTTGTGGGTCCAGATTACTCCAAAAGTTATGCAATTTGGTGGGCTCATGGGCTGAGGAACACAATTATTATCACACTAATAGGCCAAAGAAGGTACCATGTGGGTGGCCATGTTGAAATAACTTTCGATGATTGTCGTTGAGGCTTGACATGGGAGTTGAGTAATGGTTTCTGAGTAATAAACAACCTCTGACTAATAAACAAACCTCTATTGAGAGCATTTTCTCGTTGTGTTATGATTTCTTTAAGAACAAGTCCAGACGATCAAGTAGAATTTTGAAAACATTTTATTTCAAACTATGGAATGCATATATTTTGGTTGTTCTAAAAGTATTTCTAAAAAAATATTTCAAGAATGTTTTTAATTTGCCACCTGAAGTTATGTATCATGGCTTGTCATACAACCCTTGTCTAAGTAAATCACTGCCACAATGTTTTGAATTAAAAAAAACGTTAAATTGTGTATTCACTGGATAACAATAACATTAAAATATGATTCTTTGAAAACAAAGTAATCTGAATTTATTCAGGAATAGACCTCTGAAGAATAAGTCTCGCCTCCAAGGCTCCTGGTTCCATCGGACAAATGTCTATGGGGAATAACATGGGGTTTAGAATGATCGTACTTAACAAGCTCTATTTGTCGTGTTTTGGAATACCATATTTGAATTCCAAAGAGGTGAATCAAAACGATGACCTTGTTATCAAAGTATAATATTTTACTGTTAAGAATTCAATGGTGTCTACATTACAGGCTTTCAATGTAGCAGTGATTTCCTTCCATAAACCCTTTGTTTCCCCTAAGATCTCCAATGAAGCCAGCTCAAACTCAGTCATCTGTTCTGTCCATGGTCACGTCTCTCTCTCGTCATTCTCTCAGGGCGTGGCACTACTGCTGCTGGTGCTGGAGATCATTCACCGTCTTGGTCAGCGCCTCCAAAGCCTGTTTCAACTGCTTCACCTCGTTCCGTAAGCTTTCAATCTCCTGGGAAGGTCAAAGAGAGGCAGACGGACGGACAGACATGTTTCAGACGTACAGTACGTAGGGTCAGACGTCGGAGACAGTGCTATCTCTGGTGAATCACTGGCTTCGCACGGATGTTGCTGATTGACTGATATTGGTGTGCGGTGATGTGACATCATTTGTTTGCACCGACCGGATTTCACGGTTGCACATATAGTCTGTTAGCAGGAAATATTGCTTTTTCACTATATTGTTGCTGAAGCAAATATTTACATTTACATTTAGGGCATTTAGTAGACGCTTTTATCCAAAGCGACTTACAAGAAGTACATTTGTCAGAAGAATGAGCAACCACAATATTCCTCTCATGGTACATTAAGGATGTTCATAGGACCAAGTGCCAAGCACTAACAACTGCTAGGTTAACCCACAGTACTTATAGCGCTATGGCGGTAAGGATGATAGTACTGATAGTACTTTAAAACTATCATAGAATAATATGTAAAGGTTCTCCTCACCCCTCCTCTGTTTCCCTGGTCTCCGGCGGAGACGGTCGTGCTCTTCAGGAGAGTCTTGTTCACTTTGAACTCTTTGGTTTTGGTCTGGGTGGCAATGCCGTCTTTCAGGGAGATCATTATGGGCTGGCCCTCTTTGCCGTCAAACCAATCGTCGGCCTCCACCGACGGCTCTGGACCAATCGTGTTAGGGTACAGGTCCTCCTGGAAAAGGTCAGACTGAAAGACAGAGACGTGTTTAGCCCACGTGGAATGCAAACAGACAACCTGGCGGAGGTGTGTCGTTGTCATGGTAACATCAATATTCAGGGGATGCTTCCTACCTTGCGGGGCACGGTCATGACAACTGGTTCACACTTCCTGTCGTGGAGCTTATAGAATCTAAAAAAGTCATGCATACAAAACAAGTTATTCATGATTTTATTTATGAATGAAATCATGGTTAGGGTCAAACAGCGCATTGTCTTTGTTTTTCTAAAGGTGCTGTAGGTACAATTTACGAGCTGTGAGTTCTTTAAAATTCTCTGTGAGAATATTTGGTGGGAGTTTACTGAGAGCTGCCAGTATAGGTATTAAATCTTAGATTTTTAGATTGCTCCTGGCTCATATCTGACCAATCATTGCATCGCAATCCTGATTGGCTCACCGAATCCATCCCGCTAGTCAATCACAAGTGTGCCAACGCAACAGTTCAAAGTAGGAGGGAGGTAGGGAGGGAGGCGACGTGGTTTTGAATTGTTTCTGGTCTCTCTTGCTCTTTTCTTCCGTCTCAATTTCGAACACTCAAATCTAACATACTTCAGCTTTAATACATTCGGGGCCATAGCTACCTTGCTATTTCACACTTGTTGACCTCCAGGCCTCTCTTGGGCATGTAGCCCATGCCCTTCTGGCTCTCCTTGCCGCTATACATTGAGAGGTAGTGGACGAACGGCGCCTCGTCGGTGATCTCGAAGTAGCGGATACTGGTGTCCCCCTGTGGTCAAAGGAAAGGGACCGGGGCACGTCTGGTAAGAAGGTGGGCATCGGTTTTTGTCAGTGGGTCCTCTGTTTCTTTATGATGGTGTACATCTATGCACACACATATACGCACGCACGCACGCACACACGCTCGCTCGCTCACAGGCACGCACGCACACACCCACAGGTTCATAGATGGTCATAGATAGATCCACACAGGACAGAGTATATTTAAGGGGCTAGTGAAACAGAGCCGTACCTTGCCACACAGGAAGACGATGCCGGTGTCTGGGTCGAAGAACGGCAGCAGGACGCCGCTGCTGGTGTCCAGCTCCTGAAGGGTGAGGGGCTCCTCGAAGTGGTTCTGTCCAGAGAAAGGAGAGCCGTCACACACACGGCGGTTTGGATCCAGAA
>NC_136944.1:21841490-22046490 GCF_949987615.1 Pollachius pollachius | reverse complement strand
TCACAAAGGCCTCTGTCCCTTGCATCCCAAACACTGTATCACTGCAGCGCTCAGGTCTTGAGCACGCTCGGGAGGGAGCTAGGACACAGCTGTGTCGCCCTGGAGCCGTTGAACCACAGCGTGAGAAAGAGCACCCTGAAACCCTTCGCTCACATCCGACTTGACTCATCCCTTGGCCCCTTGTTGTCCTCGTGAAGGCAATCGCAAACGGCACACGCATGCACAGAGCGCACAGAGGAAATACCTCTGTTGTAATATCACATCCTCTGCAGCCTTGCAGCCTAATCAGTATTAATGCGACTAGCAACACAGAAAATATCCAGTTTACAGACCCAGTTTACCCACAGACCCGGTTTCAACAGGTTTTTGCAAACCCACCTTATTAAACTGTCCCTGCATTAAGTCACTGTGGAGGAATACATACAAAATCGACTGTAGAGGTTTTTGCTTTGCCATGTGTGTATCTCACTTCCTCATAGACACCGCCTCACCCAGCCCAGACAGACAGAGCAACGGTCTGCCTGAATCACAAGACCCCTTCAGCTGGCCTGCTACCTATGTAATAATCCTTTATAGAGTGAGACATGATTGTATCAGGGACCGTTATGCCTCTGCCACCGATCAATCAGTCCCCACCTCTCACACACAATTCTTTGTAAGGGTTTTTTCAGCTGACCATGAAGGACTTACCTGCAGCACAGGAATGGAAATTGTATTTAAACAGACGCGAAAGACTTAAAGGTCCAACAACACTAATGCATCAAGTTTTACGACTCATCATTTTATATCACCCAGCCTACTATTTACACCACAGTCCTAGAACAAAGAGTATGCGGAAGGCCTGTACGCACCAAACCGATTACAGGTGTGGTTTGAGGAGCAGGTGAGCGAGGGTGAGGGGCAGGGTCAAGGGTCATGGTGTCGCATCCATGCATCAGGGCGAGGGTGAGGGTGAGGTCGGTGTGAGAGGGCGAGCGAGCGGGCCTACCTGAGAGTCGGTGTGAGTCGGTCGGCGTTGAGAGGTGTAGAAGCGCAGCACCCGGCTAACAGAATGAGAAGTGGAGGGCGTCGGAGTTCAGCACATCTCGCTGGCAGATGGAGGAAGTGGAGTTGAAGGGAGCGAGGTGAAAGGGGAGGGGACCGATTTTAAACGCAAAACGCGCTGCGGGTTGACAGAAACGCTGAAGTGAAACCCACAGGAAGATGTGAAATACTTCCTGAGATAAGAGCCCTAATACGAGAAGAACCGGCAGAGATGAAGCGGGCCCCCTGAAGTCACAGCCGGCCCCTGGGTTAACATCCACTTCCCCAAAGTGGCTTTGAGTTACCCTGCTGTATCGAGCGTTTATGATATTGAGATATCAATACCTGAGCTCTTGGACCATCCACCCACATTTTTTATTGCAACATTAGGACGCCAGAGTCCAACATTTGAGGAAGTTCATTTAAGGGTAACGTCACACAAATACCAGCAGATAAGAGCATGTGCCATCAATATGCGCAGCCTGGATCACAAGCGATCTGGCCCTAGATCAGTCGTTCAGTGGGTTGCAATCTGCAGCCTCACCACTAGATGAGACTAATCCTACACACTGCACATTTAAAGCGATCTCGGCCCAGGTTTATTATCAGTACTACGGCTATGAGCAGGAATTCAGCAAATCTTAACAAAGATTGGAGCGCGACTGTAAGGCAGCAATGCAATGTTTATTGTCATCACTATCACAGTGCAAATAACACAGGAATCTGCTGCCTCTCAACCACACACACACACACACACACACACACACACACACTTAAACCACTGCGATTTAACAAACATGGACAAATAAAGGAGATCTTTAGTCAGGTTTTAAAAATATAGACTTCCGTTTATTGCACAATCGCTGCTGGACACTTTTAGGAGAATTAGGGGCTGTCTGTTACACAACGCGCCAACATGAAGGAGTGGACCCGGGAAAAGTATGTCTTTGTGGGTGTGTGTGTGTGAGTGTGTTTGTGTGTGACCATGCGCACACACACACACACACACACACACACACACACACACACACAAACACACAAACACAGTGGGAAATGAGGCATACTGGAGATGCAATCTCTATCCCATCAGCATAGAAGGAAAAAAATCGAATCATTTATGTCATATCATCTGTATACATAGCTTCATGACTTTTCTCACAGAGAAATGTTACCTCCCCCTCCTCCTCCTCACACACACACACTTTACAAACATGACGAATGGCAAATGAGTCACTTCTGCGCCTCCAACCCCTTTACTACATGTCGTTGTCATCACTCGGCCAATACAACTCATTCCCGTATGCCCCTCGATAAAGAGACGACAGGTCTCTGGCAATACACGACGCGGCCATTAGATGTCGCCAAAGTCCCAAATTAAAGTACACGTTCATAAAGCAAAGCAAGGGTCGATGCGAGGTGAGACAGATATCCCCCAGAAAGCTCCCTTCACCCTACAGGAATGGGACTAGGCTTGTTGTCTGTACAGGTCGGACCAGGAACAACATCAGTGCCACAATCCCCCACAGTTACAGTAATCATAATCGTTGATATACAATATGTTAATCACGTTATAAATATTGATTAACAGACTATCCGGCAGCTGTTCAATTAAAAAATCTATTTTGTTAGCAATGTAGTCAAACATCATGTCATTTCTATATCTATATAGATATAGATATAGATATATATCATTGAACATACATATACGGACAGAGACCATTTTACTGGCCATTAGCTTCTCTTCTGGAAAAACAGGCCTTCGGCACAACTACAACACAAATAATCCCCCTCGTTCACACGGCCCAAACTCTGCGTCAAACAAAAATAAATGATAAAAACAATAAAAACAACAGAGCAGTTTGAAGCAGACCACTACATGTGAACCCTTTCGTCCCGGTAGCGGACTAGACTCGTTTTTCCAGAAGGTAAAGAACCGAAAGGGTTCAACTCTGGTACAGCTACTGTTATGGCACCCTGAGAATGGGAGACCCAAGAAGTAGAGGTGAAGCTGTACACCCGCCCCCCCCCCCGCTCCATTTACACACACACATCACCATCAAGGCCCCCCCCCCCCCCCCCCCCCCCCCCCCCCATAAACCGGCAACACCCATCGTACAAACATACAGGTCTACTTTATTTACATCTGAAAATGCATAGATATCCCTTTGCAGCCGAAGGGTACGCACAAGTGCCCGCGGAGGGATCCCCTAACATGGCCGTTAAAAAAGGGGTAACAGTTCTCATGGTTACCCTGCCTGGTAGTGACAGACACATATGGATAGATTAGTTAGTCAGACAGGGGTCCCAGAATCCTCAGACACACATGAGAGCAGGTGTGCGTTCTTAGGCGTATTGTTCCCCTCGCCGTACTGCGTCAAAGAAAATAGGACGTATTGTCTTGGATTATAGTTTACACTGGATGTGTTTCCTCTACATACATCGGGTTACAATTAAATATACAGACTTTAAATGCGGTTTAGTATGTTACGTTCACTTTTTGACCTAAAGCCCTTTGGAATACCGTGAATGTGTAACTAATCTATGACTAATGGTGATCGATTATCAATAAACGGTGATCGCTGGGCCAGTGGGACCCTTCCCATGCTCACTGATCTTCGCTTGCAAAGCGAAACCGACAAATAATTAATGTGTGTGCGTGTGTGCGTAAGTTTCTGTGGGTGAGTGTGTGCTTATGAGAGACCATTCTCAGGCCCTTTCTCACGTAGAGTGGGTCTGGGAGAGGCCATGACACATCACCCAGTGTCTGGGTGTTTGAGGTATCACACCTTGGTGCAAACGATTCTCAGAAACGCTCAACAACAAAAAATAAACGGTGACCACAAACACATATGACAGTAAACAACAAAGAAATAAAAAAAAGTCAACAGTGCACGCACTCATAGCAGTGCCTCGGTATAGCAGGACAGGACAGAGCAAACCATTTCATTTGTGAGCCGTCCCGACTCAAAACACAGAATCAATCCGCAAATCAGGGGTGGGGGATGGTGGGGAGAGTGCAGGGGTTCATTCATGTCTGGTTAAAAAGGGGTGAAACAAAACACTAAATGTGTTTAAGGGCAGCCTCAGCCAAACGTGTTCGGTTCCTTGTTAAAAAGCAGTCCAGCTCATTCTGGACTGTTCAAACTGACGCTAGCCTCCAGTCATAGACAGGTCGGCTGACCTCCCCTCCATCCCCCCGGGGCAAAACGTGGAGAAACTAATCTCCAGCAACGGAGGACGGTGCGAAAAATGGCATCTTGAGGATAGGGCCTCAAGGGGCTAAATAAACTAGGCCAGGTGTCATCATTTACAAATAAAACATGATATAGCTTCATCCAATGTGTATGGCAAATCATCCCCTTTAAAAAAAAAGTGTCTTCTAATTTGAAATAAAGCAACAACACACATAGTTAAAAAGCAACTCTGAACCATTATAACCACTTTCATCAGTTATTAAATAACAATTATTAAATACATCTTTACAATGAATGTAGTAGTGTGGTCTACATCAGATGGTAGACGGAGCCAGTTTTAGCAGCGCTGCTGGAATTGTAATTGTGCCCCGGCCTGACCTGAGTTCTAAGTTTGACTCGCTCAACATCTACATCCTACAGAACCTGTGTTTCCATCCCAGGCAAACCCAGCCCTCCAAAGACCACACACCATTGTTCCTATTGGCCGTTGAAAGTCTAGTAGAACTGTGTAACCCACCAACCATTGATAAAACGAAGAAGAAATTGTATCGATTAAAAATTAAAGAAATGAGTTACCTCTTTTTAATCTTTTCGATAAAATGTGTGAATGTTTTAGGCCGGCGCTGGGCACTCACAACCCTGTGAGACTGTCGCCATTAATGAGCTCTATAGCTGAATGCCAATGCCTAATTCATGTTCTGGTTGTTCTGGGATGATTCATATGTTTCCTTTTCTTAATCCACTGCCAAAGAATGATGGATTGAGTATTTGTGTTTGCTGGCCAAACTGGCCACACCAGATATAGTATTGTGTTGTCAAAAGAAAACATTAAAAGGAAGAATGGTGTCTAGTTTCCCTGCTGCGTCTGTGATGACATCAGGGGCACCGGTACCAAGGTTGGTCTGGTTTGATCCACGGCGGTACGCGGTAGGACAGGTTAGCGCGCTCATTATGTCCCGTGGGTTTCAAAGAAACTTCCCTCACTTGGGGGGGGGGGGAGGGGAATCCATTTCCTCATCAAACTGCCTTTGTTTGTACTGGCACGTGTTCAGGTGTGCAAACACCACGGAGGCGATACTCCCTTCTCGATTAGCAGGATACACCTCGCATAGGAGGGAAACAAACAAACAAAAGAAAACCTCCCTCGCAGGCCAGGAAATGACCCGCCACACCCCCGGTTCGGCTTACGTCATCGAACCGAGGGGAAGGGCTTTTCCACAGTGGATTGCAGAGGCGGGAGTGGTCTTGGCAGGAATGGACTGAGACCACGGAAGGACGGCTCGTGCGGGCAGCACTTATTCAAACAGATAAAGAAAAACTCAAGTAGTTCCGAGTGACCTCACGACGTCGAGTCTAAGGGTGCTTTGTGCAAAACCCACTGGCGGCATGGAGCATGGACCTTAGGACGGTGTTGGGCGCGCGTGTGTGTGTGTGTGTGTGTGTGTGTGTGTGTGTGTGTGGGGCTGTGTGCGCGCGTCTACGTGTGTGTGTTTCTAGATATGATGCATAGGTAGCAGTAGCACAAGAGACTTCTGAGAGCGTTAGCAGAGCCCCTTTGTAAAAAAAAACGTGATATTATTTGGTCATGCTTCCTCTAAGTCATCCATGCCATCTACTTATCAACGCAAAACTAAGGTGAATGCTCTTTGTCTCTCGTAGTTCCTCCTCTACGCTAAACACCGCTGTATAGTAAGCCTGTGTAATGGCTTGAGAGAACCTGACACTCAAGCTGCTGCTGTGGTTAATCTTCGTAATTCTTATATACGACAGGGTAGTATGTGTGCTTGTGGTTGTATACTTTTATATACAGCATACAGGGAGGGGTGTTCCTGTGTGTGAGCCCGGAGGCTGCTCACCTCCGTGGCAAGGCAAGGGGGTTACTGAACGGACGTACATGGAACACACACACGCACGCACGCACGCACACACACACAAGGGCGCACACGCACGCCAACACACACACACAGACGGGGAACGAGATATGAACATTCAACGCCTGCGCGCCTCCGGTGGGGAACACATCCTCCGTCGCTCGGCGGTGTGGCCCCTCCCTCCAGGTGTGGCCCCTCCCTCCAGGTGTGGCCCCTCCCACCAGGTGTGGCCCCCACCAATCCCACGTTCTCTGGTCCAGACAGCAGCCACAGTCAGTATCAGTCCCCCAATGCAACTCCCCCTTCCCCCCTCCCTCCCTTCCCAGAGGTCTGTTTAAATCCCTGCCCCCACGCCTCCACCAGAGGGGATCCAGAAGGGGGCGGGGCTCGGCCCCAGTCAGTCCGGACAGTGGTAGCTGTTGATCCACAGCAGGTCGTCCAGCACGCCCCAGTGCAGGTAAAGGATGGAGCCCACCACGAGCACGTGCATGATCTGGTGGCTGTTGCACCAGTAGTCGAAGAGGCCCGGGCTGAAGCGCTCGGGGATGCGCGTGATGTTGATGATCCCGCCCAGCACGGCCAGCGCGTCCATGGTGAGGAAGTGGCGCAGCGAGGTGGGGCTGCCGCCGCCCACGCCCGCCCAGCGCAGCAGGAAGAAGGTGAAGCGAAAGAGCAGCTGCCAGGCGAAGGAGCGCAGGCGCCGCACGCTGCTGCTGGCCGTGACGGCGCAGTAGATGGCGTAGCTGGAGAGCACGATGTAGGTGATCAGCGCCAGGGTGCGCGTGAAGGGGTAACACAGCAGGGTGCTGTACACGATGGGGAGGGCACCTGGGGGAGGGGGGGGGGGAGGGAGAGAGGAGGAGAGAGAGGGAGAGAGGAGGAGAGAGAGAGAGACACCAGAGAGAGACCAGAGAGAGAGACCAGAGAGAGATCAGAGAGAGACCAGAGAGAGAGAGACCAGAGAGACCAGAGAGAGACCAGTGAGAGACCAGCGAGAGACCAGCGAGAGAGAGACCAGAGAAAGAGAGACCAGAGAGAGACCAGAGAGAGAGAGAGACCAGAGAGAGACCAGAGAGAGACCAGAGAGAGAGAGACCAGAGAGAGAGACCAGAGAGAGACCAGAGAGACCAGAGAGAGACCAGAGAGACACCAGAGAGAGAGAGACCAGAGAGAGAGACCAGAGAGAGACCAGAGAGAGAGACCAGAGAGAGACCAGCGTGAGACCAGCGAGAGAGAGACCAGAGAAAGAGAGACCAGAGAGAAAGAGACCAGAGAGAAAGAGACCAGAGAGAGAGACCAGAAAGACCAGCAAGAGACCAGAGAGAGAGAGCGACCAGAGAGAGACCAGAGAGCGAGAGACAGACAGAGACAGAAAGAGAGAGAGCGAGAGAGAATCAAAAGTCAACTCACAGTAAGATAAAGAAATACCTCAAAATAATGCTAGCTCCATGGTTTGAAGGATTTGGGTTTTTCATCCGAAAGGCTTTTCGTGCAAGCTTTTGCCCTATAGCTCCCCTTTCCTGAGACTGGCAAGATAGCAGGATTAGCTGGTTGGTGATAAGGGTATTTGGCTCTCTGTTGAAAGGTTCTGGGTTCAAACCCGAACAGCAGTCCTTGAGCAAGATGCCTCACCCTTACTTGCTAACCCTTCCATGCTAAGGAATTCATGTCATTTCGAAAAAGCGTTTTCTAATGAACTGGTAGCACGGATATTTTCTTTAATCCGGCCCAACCTCTTTTCGATTGGACTGTACTGAGGAACCCAAACGAGTCTGAAAATGTTACACAGAGACAGACAAAGTCCTGTCACATTTCACCTCCACCCAGGGCCAGTGAGACCATTTAACCATGAAGCAGTTGTTCAGCTCTCTGACAGGTCGGAACGGGGACCGCAGAGGGAACAGCAGCCCGGTAAACCTATGCTCGAACCAGCAAAGTATTTCCTCACAAATTCCTAGATCTTTATGATTTGCATTTTGCGAATGGGCCCGGTTCATTTACATATGTTGTAGGATGCGGTGAGTGTGCTTTTTTGTATATTATATCCCTGACCTCATCAGGGTTAGGGAAATAACACAAGCCACATCTCTCATGTCTAAGTTCAACTACTAAAAGTCTAAAGCGTGCAGGGCCTCCGGACTGTAGAGTCCATCACAGCTGCCGCTAAAGACTCAAGACTCACTTCAGAGTTCACCTAGACTCTGCATAGCCTCCCCAACCCCCTCTTAATCACTTATTGTATGTTGTACATCTTGGCACTTTAAAATAGTACCGAGTATCGTGTAGCCTCTTATCCTAGCTGTCTTTGTTGTGTACAGGGAATGGGTTAACCTAGCGATTGAAAGTGCTTGGCACTTGGTTCTATGAACACCCTCACTGTACCCACGGCGATATATCGTCGTTTCTACTTCTTCTGACAAATGTACTCATCGTACGCCGCTTAAGGCAAGAGCGTCCGTTTAAGGCCCTGAATGTCCGCGTAGACGGAGAGCCAGGCAGCGTACCCAGTGTGTTGATCATACATATCCCACACATGTCCAGCTTCAGCAGGGTGTGGTAGACGGGCTCGCCGCCCTCGTGGTTCATGAAGAGGTGGTAGACTACCGAGCCCAGCTGGGGGGACAGGCAGGCCAGGAAGTGGACCACGCCCAGCCAGGTGACACTGATCTGGGACCAGGGGATGTTTAGAGGCATGAGCACCAGGAAGCAGATCAGTGGGATGCCTGCGGAGAGGAGGGAGAGAGAGAGAGAGAGAGAGAGAGAGAGAGAGAGGGGCAGAGAGACGTCTGCTTTTACTGTTTGCAATTTTCCTATTCAGGGCTGTCTAGCCTGTGCGATTTTTGTACGCATTTCCAAGGGAAATAGGGAGTTTGCGTGTGACTGATTGAAGGAGGGATCAAGACAGGGGTAGGGTATAGGTCCTGGAGAATTTGAGGTGTAAAGTTACACTTTTAGTTTCACTAAAACGTTATTATTGATCATTATGCCATATGAAAGAAGCATAGTTAAGTGATGAACGCACAGTTAAATCAGTGGTACTGAGTTTTGAATGACACAGTCCCCTAACAGGCCCTGCTTGCGCAATGTCTCTTAGAAAGGAGGCTTAGAAACGAGCGGCTGACGTCCAAGTCCGGCTAATGTTATCCTTAAGTACCAGAAACTCACACACAGGTCTGAATGGATAGATGATGACCTGTGTGTCCTGTTCGCTGCCGGTTTCGATTGCAACTTGGCAAGTCTTTCACCGAGCACCTAATGCGCTGAGGTGCGGCTCCTTTCAAATCCATTCGCTCTGGTCACAGATATGTTGTGGATTTCTTTACAGAGGCTTTAATGGAACTTGTTTTGTCCGTTGCACACTTCCCCGGTTCACCTGTATGTATGCATAATAAACGGCAGAATTAATAAATGATAAGAACATCCCAACACACTGCTCAGTGGGTGTGGGTGTGTGTGTCTGGGCTTGTCTCTGATAAGGAGACACAGCTTTCGGTGGAACCGCGGATGCACACAAAACATAAAGCAGCCGAGCTCCTGGGAGTCGTGTGTGCGGGCATGGACTTAGTGCTTGGCGTGCAAAATAGGGTCCTTGAAATACGACACGACAAGGCGAAAAAACAAAACACGCGCGCGCACACACGCACACGACCATGTGTCCATAGACACCATCGCACCCCCAGCTGGTTCTCCTGCAGCGCCCCGTCAACCCAATGTCATTGTTCTTTTTTTTTCCGCCAGCCAGGTGAAACTGTTCATGCCATCCAACACATCTATTTTAAGTATTGTCTCGACGACCCCCCCCTCCCCCCATCAAGCCCCCCACACACACACAGCTGTTGTCCCGGACAGAGCTTCTCCACAGGGGTCTATGCCAAGTCATTCACAAGCTCCTCGCATGCTGCCATGGGCTTGTGTTGGGCGGGGGGGTCTAGGGGGGCTGGAAGGGTATTTTGGGACTCATTTTGGGAGTGGGGCAGCCTGGGTTACACGTACGAGCACAGTCCCCATGCAGACTTTCTTTCCCCTTTTGCCATTCTCCTCAGTGAGTGTATTTGCATACAGTCTTAGTGTAACAATGATTGCTCGGGCTGTGGCAGGTCAACATGTGAAATCTCGACCACTGTTTATCTAAGCCATCTTTTCAAAAGTCAACAAAGCAAAATCAAACACAAACAAGCACAATAAACACACTAACACACGATCGTGACCTTTACTCAGCTCTTATTAAATATAACTATTACAATTATATCAGTGTTATCTTGGATATGTGTTATTAGAGGTGTAATTAACCACATAAGAAGCCTTTCTCCTCTAACATCATGAACTCCCATCAGCAGGCCGGGCACTCACCGTGTGTGTAGATGTTCCCCAACTCGTTGTGGAGGTAAAACAGACTCCTCACACACTCGGGCAGTGAGGAGACCGGCCGGTATCCGGTGAGGACGTATCTGTTGAACTGCAGGTGGGGAGGAGAGCTGGCCCAGTCCAGCAGCCTGGGTGCGCTCAGGAACGCCATGGCGACCATCACGATCAAAACGATGCCCCAAAACACGTAGAAAAAAGACTGTACACCTATATACAAATTCAGGAGGAATATTGCGATTAAAAACGTACTGGGCACCATTGGTGCTGCCGGTGACCGATGTGTTTGTATTGTGCAGTTAGCCACATTGCCCGCTGCGGGGCTACGGTGCGGGGCTAGCGGTCGGGGGAGCCCTCCGACGCCGCTGCGTGGTCACCGCTGCCCGGCGACGGCGTCGCTCGCTGGCCGCTGGTCGAGTCGGAGATCCGCACGCGTGTCATCCGCGGGGGTCGACGAAAACACGGCCAACCCCCTGCATGGTGCGGGTCCGTGAGGGTCATCACATTTGGCATCGAGCATCAGTGGTCTTTATAAGCTGCGGCAGGCAGGAGAAGAAGGAGGAGAAGCCGAGGGGTGTTTAGCAAACCAAATGAGCCTCATGGTGGCGGAGGAGTGCCTCCTCAGCGACCCCGAGAGCGGGCGGAGACCCGGACACGTCCATCGATGGCTGCAGGATCATCCCGCGGATCCATGCAAGTGCCCAGCCGGGGAGGGAGAGGGGAGAGGGGTGGGGGGGGGGTTCCGGGGTTAACAGCGTGCTACCTGCCTCCGATCACCCACCCCTCACGCTGATGCTGCATACAAGTGTTGAATAACCCTTCTCTCTGGATGCCAGCAGTGTCGGTCTTGCTCGTTGGTCTGCGAGTGGAGGTCAAGAAGACCGCTCTGCCTGGAGAACGATCCGCGGTCGTGTGTTCATATCCAGATCCGGATTGTGTCTGCGGGTTAACCAACGCGGGTAAGACCAGTTGCTTTGATGCTGGGACGGACGACCGGGCGGCGGCGGTCGGGGTGACCGGTCGGTGCTAGCGGTAGCAGCCGGCTAGCAGCAGCCGTCCTGGGCATGCCCTCGCTGAGCGCCGAGGCTGAGATTTGAGCCGGCAGATTCCAGACAATGCCCGATGGATCGGTCTATGTAATATCCTCAAAGTCAAGGGTGCTATTCGATAAAAAAATAAAACGATGGACTGCCTCCCACCACTGTTACCATTGTGTATTTATTTCCAGAACACATCCCGTCTCGGACCCGGCCTTTCGGTACCAGGACCCCGCAGCGCTGTGGAGACGGCGCGGTGTGGGAGCGACACCACCGGAGGCTGTGACGTGGTGTGGCTCTCCTGACGGGAGAGGCTGCGGAGGGAGCGGGCTGGCGAATGGAAGAGGTTCAATTAGGAGACCGCCACGGGGATGGACTCGCCCCGGATCACGCCACTCGTGTTGTGATGGCCCCCGCTGCCCGCCTGCTTGCACACTTCACGCAGCCTCTGGCGACGCGCTCTCTCCCATACGTCCACTGAGCGCCTGAATTAGGGCTATGTTTAGTTTGGAGCAATATATATACTATGCTTTTCTTGGACCACTGCACAGCGAACGAAACAAATGCTTCAGTAAGACTAAAACATAATTATTCATTATTATGTTATTTTCATGCGGAGTCATGATTGGGTAAATAAACTATTAAGACTTCAACAGGACTTTTAAAATGCATAAAACACCTTTAACCGATCTACTTCGCACAGAAATCAGTACATGAACGGACAAGCGAAGTCGGATAAGAACACCTATAACTCGTTCATTGTCGGCTTTCTGCCTGCATGTATACCAGCATCGTATAGCATTCGCGTTCTGCACATGCTCGAGATCTTGCGGCCGGGGGCCGTGAGCCGAAAGTAGAAGGAGACGGTAGTCTTGTTGCTGTCGCCATAGACAAAAAGATAATTCATAAAGTATAAAGCATATAACATAAAGTATAAATATTTCATTATTTCTTGATATGTTTATGGTTGTCGCCTTCGGAAAAGGAGAAATGGCGATTTATTTAAAGGGGACATATTATACCACCAGGTGTGAGTGTGATTAGCCTTACAAGCCGTTTCAAAAATCTGCCCCATACGACATCACTAGTGGGCGTGTCCACCTAGATCTGTGCTGGATAGATGAGCAACGTTTACTTCAGTCCACTGGGTAGGCTGGTAGACAGATCTATCCAGCACATATCTAGGTGGACACGCCCACTAGTGATGTCATATGGGGCAGATTTTCGGAACGGCAGATTTTCACCCAAGGCTAAATTGAAAGTACATGTTTTGCTAAACGTTGGCCATCAACGAGGTTGTAAAGTAACGTCGGGCACATCTGTCAGACTAAATGTTTTTTTCTTCTGATGTGATCTTTAATCATTCATTGCGCCGCGGCTGAACTGACGGGGATATTCTCTGATATTATGAATCTTAAAGACTGCGTCGGGTTCTCCAACTCTCTGGTACTTCCACAACAAGTAAAGACTCATAGCGGGGGTTATCTCGGCCATGGTGGAGAAGAAATTGGGGGAAAGGAACTATAGCTTTAACTCTCTGAAGTCCAGATTGAAACACGACATGGAGGAGAAAGGGATTGTTGCCGTTTGCGGGACAGCTGTCAGCAGGGGCAGTTACGGGCACGGGCGAACCGGTCAGCCTTCAGGGCGCCATTTTTCCATGACACGTGGGGAGCGCCACAAGCACTTATAAATCATCTGCACCGCAAAGTGGTTTTCTATGATCTATCATATCATTGTGTGGGGAATTGTCATATTGGCGCCACCTCTGGCTGCAGCCACACTTGCTTGTTGAGAAGGTGCCGTGCACAGATGGACTGGAACCCCCACTGAACCCCACCCCCCCCCCCCCCCCCTTGCCCAGGAATAACTGGATGTAGAACCGCCACATTGTTCCGACCTCTCGGTCGTTTGCGGACTCCTCCGGCTGGACTCCTCCGGCTGGACTCCTCCCGCTTCTCCGCCACCGGAGGAGTCCGCATACGACCGAGAGGTCGGAACAATGTAGCGTCAGAGAAATGACATGGACCCGAAGTGACCTGACGGCTGTCTACTGGAAACATCTTTCTCGAATGCCACCTGAGTTTGTTGTTGCTGGTGACGTAAAGAGGTTCTATTACCACTAGTTGAAATGGGTAGAGCGCCTCCTATCGTACCGGCGCATGACACGCTTCCGCCAATGAATCAATTTTCTCACCACCATGTATACTCGGACAATTGCAGTTGTCCAATTGAGAAGCATAGTCGAACTATGGCTTTAATCGGATTAAGCTGTGCATGCAAACGTACCGCCAGAAACGAGAGCTGACTCGACAGTTGAACTGGGAGGCCAACAAACATCTGCCTTTTGTGTTACATTGTTTTGTCGCAGCCCTGTCAAAGGAACCACTAGCCCTTCCACTTGTTATCGAGTATCGACAGACTGTGAAATTCGTTTTCCTCTGTCTCCCCAGACCCAAACACCTCATAACCACACACTCGTCATCAGTGGTTTGCGTGTGCAGTATTAAACAAGGGTGCGAACCATGCTTCTGCACTTCATTTTAAGTCGAAGGAGGGGGGAACAACAGGTTGGAAACCAGTGAGTCAAGTATTCTGTCTGTTCTTGCATTTTGTTAAGATTTTACTACGATTATGTTTGATTTTGTTTTTACCTTTCACTGATGGTGAATAACTATGTACCTGGTGGTGTATAACTATTTGCTTTTTAGAAATTAATCAGGGGAACCTTTTTAGGGCAGAAATGTATGTTCTAATGTCATCCTCTAGATGAATTGATATTTGTATTCATATAATAATTACTCTCATCGTCTTTCAGAATAAACCAAAGCGGTCAAATCTGCGAGCATACGGAGGCGCAGTATGTCCAACAACTGCCTCCGCATCGGTCTCCTGCTGTCTCTGCTCCAGTGCAGCCATCAGTCATGCCTGGCAGGGACAGCCAGCCAGTGCAAGAACGCAGACTTCCCCCCGGGAATTAACCTGGCAGGGGAAGGCTTCGACATCACTAAGATGGCCCGCAAAGGGGCCTTCGTCATTGACCTGAAACTCTGGAAGCACAAGGACAAAACGTGCACCCTGTGCACCAACCCCTTCCTGGAGGGCAAGAAGCAGAAGCTGCCCCTTTCGGTGACGGACTGGAGGCCCAACCATGCATGCAAGATGAAGCTGTCCAGCAGCACGTACCGGTCCAGCGAGGCCCTGGTCACCTCCAGCTCTTCCTCAGTGACAAATGACTGGAAGATTAATCTGGATTTGGCCGAGGAGGGCAACACAGCCTCCTTGATTCTGGCCGGGACCGATTCCAAACTGGCCAAATACTCCATGGAGAAGACTAAGAGTGACAGGTTCATCTTCACCAGTCAAAGCATCTCCTGCGAGTACTACAGGTATGGTCAAAAGAACACACGTGAAGACATCTTTCTCTGCACTCCTTTCTCCCATGGTATTTGGGGGGGCATGTGGCTCAGGAGGTTGAGCAGGTTGGCTGGTTACTGGAAGGTTGCTACTTCGATCCCCGGCTCCTCCTAGCGTGAGTGTGTAGGGGTCCCTGAGCGAGACACCTCACCCTGACTGCTCCCGACGAGCTGGCTGCCTCCTTGCTTGGCCGTCGGTTTGTGAATGTGTGTATGAATGGTTGAATGCTAGGCAATGTTGTAAAGCGCATTGAGTGGCCACTGGTTAGAAAAGCACTTCTTAAATGCAGTCCATTTACTATGTAATGGACATGATGTAGGTAAACGTTTGAATGAAGGCCAGTGGTTCCTTACAGGTCATTAAAGACCACCTACGTTGTGGATTCAATATTGATTCACTGCTGATGGCGTTGATGTTTTTGTTTCCGACGGGGGACAGCTTTCGGATCGTACACAAGCCGAGGTTACACAAGGAGTTCTACGCAGCGCTGAAAGACCTTCCCGAGACCTTCTCCCCTGAAAACAAGCAGCGCTTCTACAAACTGATCGACACCTACGGCACCCATTACATCACTCAGGTAAAGATAGGACTACCGCCTTTTGAATTAGGAGGCCATGAATTAATCCACTTTCAAATATGTATTCGTCATAAACTCCCTAAAATGGATTACCATATTATTCTTTCATGCTATCCGATGATGCTACCATGCGTTCTGATTGGGCCAATATTCCCGACCTGTTGACAGGTGAAACTGGGCGGGAGTGTGAAGTCAGTGACCAGCATCAGGCAGTGCCTGGCCAGCCTGCAGGGCCTCAGTATGGAGGAGGTGAAGATGTGCCTGGAGGCTGAGGCCGCTCTAAGCATTGGCGGCCAGAGTTTGAAAGCCGAAGGGAAGCACTGCAAGAAGGACATCCAGAAATCTGACAGCAAGTCCAGTTTCTCCAGCATGTTCAACGACAGGTGAGGCCTCTGTGCTACACGTTGGGATTCTTTTGGAGTCCGACTCCTAATATGACCATTTGAGGTAGAGCGGTTTGGCTGGTAACCGGAAGGTTGCTAGTTCGATCCCCGGCTCCCGGAGTGTCGAGGTGTCTCTAAGCAAGACACCTCACCCTAACTGCCCCTAACAGGCTGGTTGTCGCCTTGCATGGTTGACCCCGCCGTCGGTGTGTGATTGTGTGTATGAATGTGTGAATGTTGGGCAATGTTGTAAAGCGCTTTGAGTGCCCACTGGTTAGAAAAGCGCTGTAAAAATGCCGTCTATTTAACATCTACATTTTTAAACGTACCTTTCTCCCCTAAAGGTACACTGAGGTAGAAGGAGGAGAGACCACGGAACCGGAGCTGCTCTTCTCCGCGGACAAGGACCCCTCCGCCTACAAAGCCTGGCTGGACTCGGTTCCCCGGCTCCCCAACCTTGTGTCCTACTCCCTGAACGCGCTGCACGAGCTGCTGCCCGCCAAGAACAAGGATGGGAAGCGCAAGCACCTGCGCACGGCCATCTCGCACTACATCCTGGAGAGAGCCCTGATGAGGAACTGCTCCGAGCGCTGCAAGGCCGGTGTCAGGCGCTCCCAGAGCGAGCCCTGCACCTGCAGCTGCCAGGGGGACCCGGCCGTGACCCCCGACTGCTGCCCCTCACGCCGGGGCATGGCCCGCGTGCTGATCACTGTCCAGAAGGCCACCGGGCTGTGGGGGGACAGCATAACCGCCACCGACGGCTTCGTGAAGATCACCTTCGCCGCGACGGTCAAGAGACAAACCCCCGTGTGGCTCAACAACAACGACCCGAGGTGGGGCAGCGTCTTCGACCTGGGCGACCAGGACCTGTCCGCCGGCCGGACCCTGCGCTTGGAGGTGTGGGATCAGGACAGCGGCTGGGACGACGACCTTCTGGGGAACTGTGAGAAGCTGGTGGGCCAGGGCGTGACGGAGGAGGTGTGTGCCCTGCAGCACGGCCGGCTGTACTTCAAGTGGGAGGTGAGATGCGCGCCCAGTCTGGGAGGAGCCGACTGCATGGAGTACAAAGCCTCCCCGATGAGCCAGCAGCTGCAGAAGGCGTTTGTATCGCGCCACAGCCAGCGCGTGCCCCACGCCTTGTTGAAGGAGAACGGGGTGTTTTTCGCGGTGCCAGGCCGCCACGGGAACCAGAGCGCCGCCTCCACTGCTTTGTCGTTTTTCCCGGTACCGTGAGGTGTGACACGCTGAAGTATTGTGGGTGATTTCACCTCCAGCCAATAGTTATGGTAGGCTGATGGGGTTGCAAAGGCAAAGCGTAAACAAGATAACGAACGGAAATGTTTGCAAACACACATTTTCAAATGCATTTTATTCTTTATCCATATTTATTTTTGGTGATATAAACAATTATTTAATATGACTCACATTACTTGTATATGTATATATCTATTCCATTACTTCCTACTATATTAACTGCAGCACCTGCTTAAACCACAGCGTCAACAATATTACACTTTTGTTTATAATAGCATGGTTTACTCGTCGGCTACTGCATCTCAAACCTGCATGTCTTTGAGCTTGTACCACCAATTCAGAGTGTAATATTCTGAGTGAATAAAGCATGTGGCTTAGCAGCCTTGTTTTGGTTTTTATTTTGTATTGAGCTGGTGGAAACTGTGGCGGTCTTGATGAACGAAGGAAATGGTTGGGACTTCCTGTCAGCGCTAGATACTTTTAAAACCCTCGAGTAGAAAGAAGGACGCACGTTGACTTGGTATGTGCTTTATTCATCGCGTACAGATAGTCGATCATCGGGTCAAACAAGTGACTTCGTTCAACATGCGTCGGACACTTGATTTCCATCTTTGTTGACAGTCTATAGTTAACATGACGTATGTTTGCAGCAATATATATATACTATTCTTGGAACACTGCACAGCGACCGAAACAAATGCTTCAGTTACACTATAACATAATTATTTAATTATATTATTATTATTATTATTATTATTATTATTATTATTATTATTATTATGTCAGGCTGTTACAATTGTAACTAGGCTATAAGACTATCACTGGCATGTATGAAGCTCTATCTATAAATATCTGTTTTTGACAACCATTAGAAGTGCTATACTTTCAGATCCTCCTAGCATTGTTATAAACAATAAATAGTGTAAAGTAAATCATGTAACAACAATAAAGCAATACTACTGTTTCACAGACACATATACCATTAGTAGTCCTATATACTCAATATGCATCTGCAACAGGCCTCCACTAAAGTCATACAATCTAAATTAATTATATGTATAGTGTCATCATCAGGGCCTACACAATCTGACCACAAGCCACCACTTCACAGAAACGAGAGCTGACTCGACAGTTGAACTGGAAGGCCAGTAAACTTCTGCCGTTTGGTCTGCATCGTTTTGTCGCAGCCCCGTCAAAGGAACCTCTAGCCCCACCTCTTGTTCTCAACAGAGTTTGAAATCAGCTTTCCTCTGTTCCACCCCAGGCCACAGACACCTCATACCCACACACTCGTCACCAGCGTGTTTCTCGTGAAGCATTAAACGAGGGAGCCAACCATGCTTCTGCACTTCATTTCACGTCGAAGGCGGGGGGAACAACAGGTTGGAAACCAGTGAGTCAAGTATTCTGTCTGTTCTTGCATTTTGTAAGGATTTTATTACGATTATGTGTGATTTTGTCTTTACCTCTCACCGATGGTGAATAACTATGTACCTGGTGGTGTATAACTATTTGCTTTATGAAATTAATCAGGGGAACCTTTTTCGGACAGTAATGTACGTTATAAAGCCATCATCTTGATGAATTAATATTTGTATTCATATAAGAATTACTCTCGTCTTTCAGGATAAACCAAAGCGGTCGAATCTGCAAACAGTGGGATGCGCAGTATGTCCAACAACTGCCTCCGCATCGGTCTCCTGCTGTCTCTGTTCCAGTGCAGCCATCAGTCATGCCTGGCAGGGACAGCCAGCCAGTGCAAGAACGCAGACTTCCCCCCGGGAATCAACCTGGCAGGGGAAGGCTTTGACATCACCAAGATGGCCCGCAAAGGGGCCTTCGTCATTGACCTGAAACTCTGGGAGCACAAGGACAAAACGTGCACCCTGTGCACCAACCCCTTCCTGGAGGGCAAGAAGCAGAAGCTGCCCCTTTCGGTGACGGACTGGAGGCCCAACCATGCATGCAAGATGAAGCTGTCCAGCAGCACGTACCGGTCCAGCGAGGCCCTGGTCACCTCCAGCTCTTCCTCAATGACAAATGACTGGAAGGTTAATCTGGATTTGGCCAAGGCGGGAAAAACAGCCTCCTTGATTCTGGCCGGGACCGATTCCAAACTGGCCGAATACTCCATGGAGAAGACTAAGAGCGACAGGTTCAGCTTCACCAGTCAAAGCATCTCCTGCGAGTACTACAGGTATGGTCAAAAGAACACACGTGAAGACATCTTTCTCTGCACTCCTTTCTCCCATGGTATTTGGGGGGGCATGTGGCTCAGGAGGTTGAGCAGGTTGGCTGGTTACTGGAAGGTTGCTACTTCGATCCCCGGCTCCTCCTAGCGTGAGTGTGTAGGGGTCCCTGAGTGAGACACCTCACCCTGACTGCTCCCGACGAGCTGGCTGCCTCCTTGCGTGGCCGTCAGTGTGTGAATGCGTGTATGAATGGTTGAATGTTAGGCAATGTTGTAAAGCGCATTGAGTGGCCACTGGTTAGAAAAGCACTGCATAAATGCAGTCCATTTACTATGTAATGGACATGATGTAGGTAAACGTTTGAATGAAGGCCAGTGGTTCCTTACAGGTCATTAAAGACCACCTACGTTGTGGATTCAATATTGATTCACTACTGATGACGTTGATGTTTTTGTTTCCGACGGGGGATAGCTTTCGGATCGTACACAAGCCGAGGTTACACAAGGAGTTCTACGCAGCGCTGAAAGACCTTCCCAAGACCTTCTCCCCTGAAAACAAGCAGCGTTTCTACAAACTGATCGACACCTACGGCACCCATTACATCACTCAGGTAAAGATAGGACTACCGCCTTTTGAATTAGGAGGCTATGAATTAATTCTCTTTCAAATATGTATTCATCATAAACTCCCTAAAATGGATTACCATATTATTCTTTCATGCTATCCGATGATGCTACCATGCGTTCTGATTGGGCCAATATTCCCGACCTGTTGACAGGTGAAACTGGGCGGGAGTGTGAAGTCAGTGACCAGCATCAGGCAGTGCCTGGCCAGCCTGCAGGGCCTCAGTATGGAGGAGGTGGAGATGTGCCTGGAGGCTGAGGCCGCTCTAAGCATTGGCGGCCAGAGTTTGAAAGCCGAAGGGAAGCACTGCAAGAAGGACATCCAGAAATCTGACAGCAAGTCCAGTTTCTCCAGCCTGTTCAACGACAGGTGAGGCCTCTGTGCTACACGTCGGGATTCTTTTGGAGTCCGACTCCTAATATGACCATTTGAGGTAGAGCGGTTTGGCTGGTAACCGGAAGGTTGGTAGTTCGACCCCCGGCTCCCGGAGTGTCGAGGTGTCTCTAAGCAAGACACCTAACCCTAACTTCCCCTAACAGGCTGGTTGTCGCCTTGCATGGTTGATACCGTCTGCGGTGTGTGAATGTGTGTATGAATGGGTGAATGTTTGGCAATGTTGTAAAGCGCTTTGAGTGCCCACTGTTTAGAAAAGCGCTGTAAAAATGCCGTCTATTTAACATCTACATTTTTAAACGTACCTTTCTCCCCTAAAGGTACACTGAGGTAGAAGGAGGAGAGACCACGGAACCGGAGCTGCTCTTCTCCGCGGACAAGGACCCCTCCGCCTACAAAGCCTGGCTGGACTCGGTTCCCCGGCTCCCCAACCTTGTGTCCTACTCCCTGAACGCGCTGCACGAGCTGCTGCCCGCCAAGAACAAGGATGGGAAGCGCAAGCACCTGCGCACGGCCATCTCGCACTACATCCTGGAGAGAGCCCTGATGAGGAACTGCTCCGAGCGCTGCAAGGCCGGTGCCAGGCGCTCCCAGAGCGAGCCCTGCACCTGCAGCTGCCAGGGGGACCCGGCCGTGACCCCCGAATGCTGCCCCTCGCGCCGGGGCATGGCCCGCGTGCTGATCACTGTCCAGAAGGCCACCGGGCTGTGGGGGGACAGCACAACCGCCACCGACGGCTTCGTGAAGATCACCTTCGCCGCGACGGTCAAGAGACAAACCCCCGTGTCGCTCAACAACAACGACCCGAGGTGGGGCAGCGTCTTCGACCTGGGCGACCAGGACCTGTCCGCCGGCCGGACCCTGCGCTTGGAGGTGTGGGATCAGGACAGCGGCTGGGACGACGACCTTCTGGGGAACTGTGAGAAGCTGGTGGGCCAGGGCGTGACGGAGGAGGTGTGTGCCCTGCAGCACGGCCGGCTGTACTTCAAGTGGGAGGTGAGATGCGCGCCCAGTCTGGGAGGAGCCGACTGCATGGAGTACAAAGCCTCCCCGATGAGCCAGCAGCTGCAGAAGGCGTTTGTATCGCGCCACAGCCAGCGCGTGCCCCAGGCCTTGTTGAAGGAGAACGGGGTGTTTTTCGCGGTGCCAGGCCGCCACGGGAACCAGAGCGCCGCCTCCACTGCTTTGCCGTTTTTCCCGGTACCGTGAGGTGTGACACGCTGAAGTATTGTGGGTGATTTCACCTCCAGCCAATAGTTATGGTAGGCTGATGGGGTTGCAAAGGCAAAGCGTAAACAAGATAACGAACGGAAATGTTTGCAAACACACATTTTCAAATGCATTTTATTCTTTATCCATATTTATTTTTGGTGATATAAACAATTATTTAATATGACTCACATTACTTGTATATGTATATATCTATTCCATTACTTCCTACTATATTAACTGCAGCACCTGCTTAAACCACAGCGTCAACAATATTACACTTTTGTTTATAATAGCATGGTTTACTCGTCGGCTACTGCATCTCAAACCTGCATGTCTTTGAGCTTGTACCACCAATTCAGAGTGTAATATTCTGAGTGAATAAAGCATGTGGCTTAGCAGCCTTGTTTTGGTTTTTATTTTGTATTGAGCTGGTGGAAACTGTGGCGGTCTTGATGACCGAAGGAAATGGTTGGGACTTCCTGTCAGCGCTAGATACTTTTAAAACCCTCGAGTAGAAAGAAGGACGCACGTTGACTTGGTATGTGCTTTATTCATCGCTGACAGATAGTCGATAGTCGATCGGGTCAAACAAGTGATTTCGTTCGACGTGCCTCGGACCCTTGATTTCCATCTTTGTTGACGTTCTATAGTCAACATGACGTATGCAAGCATACACTTGAATATCATGCCATGTGTGGACACTTAGGGGAAGGCGACAGACGCATATGGGAGACACAGCCGGGGCGACATGAGGGAACAGAGACACACAAGACAATCAAAGTCGAGGACCTTGAACAAAACCAGACAAGACAAGAACACACAAGAACCACACGTAACATGAATTGACAAACCGTAAAAAAACAACAACAATAACAACACACATTTCAATGAAGGAGTTGTCCGCGTCATTTGAATTAGCCTGTTTTACAAAAGGAGAGAAGGGGGAGGGGGGGAGGGAAACAAGATGACAACAATGACCAGGGGTAAATGACTAGTGCTTGATGTAAGACAATGTTGTCACACACACACACACACACTCACACACACACACACACTTCCATGTCCACACATACACCCCCACACAAACCATACATTTCCACATAGACGCACACACACACATACTAATTTACACATCCACACAAACACACACACACACACACACACACACACACACACACACACACACTTCTACTTCCACACCTGTCATAAAACCGAATTCCTCTCACCTTTGTATCCATTTCCCAGGAAACCATTTACTCCGCCATATTTGCCATGTGGCACTCCTGTGAAAGGACAAACAGTTTTTAATTATTTCATATTCATATTAACATACTGGGACAGCTTCTTCATTTCAATAAAATACTAAAGGGAACACACTGCTGGGTTGAATCCCAATTGCCAGTGTGTGTATGAATGGGATTGTAACCCACAACTACCGTATTTTCCGCACTATAAGGCGCACTTAAAAGCCGGTAATTTTCTCAAAAAACGACAGTGCGCCTTATAATCCGGAGCGCCTTATATATGGATCAATTCGTGTTTACAAATGAACAAAGTTGTTAGAACGCTTAATAAAGTTTGACTTTGTCTGACTGTTTTGTTGACATTCCCTTTATGGCTGGTTCAGACCACACGACAGATATTCCTCCACTATTAGGAAGGTCACACTATACGATCACAGAGCCAGGAAATCGGGCGGAAGACTGGCCACACTACAAGATTCGAGGGTGCGATGCTCTACTTTGTATCATTCACGCTTGCAAGATATTTAAAAAATCTAAGGTTTGGAACTGCGTAATTGTGTTTTACTTTTTTGTCATAAAGGTTCCAGTTTTATATCTGCTAAATGCAGCAACTCGTCCTAACAGTTGCGTTGCGCGTGACGAGCTATACAATTTGCACAGCTCTATCTAGTGGATGCATAACGCATCCCCAGTCAAACGTTTGACTGCAGTATCTTCTATGCTATGCGCCTTATAATCCGGTGCGCCCTATTTATGAAAATAGTTCTAAAATAGGTCATTCATTGAAGGTGCGCCTTATAATCCGGTGCGCGTTATAGTGCGGGAAATACGGTAGTTTGTTTGCGGTAGTTTCTTATTAGTAGACTTGATTGTAAGTAACCGTAAAATATTCGTTCAATCGCCAAAGAAACATCTATCTCATTTGCTACGAATGAAATTGATACGTTGATGATCCATAAACAAAGTGGTACTTTATTCTTCTTCTTATTTGGTTGAGGAACTTGTAGACATATTGTGTGTGTGGGGGTGGGGGGGAGACTGTCTTACCATAGGAGTCCTGGCCAGCACCAGCCTGGGCAGCGAAACCTTGGAGTGGGGACAGTAAAGACAGTCAGTGTGAAGGCCACCAGTCTCACAGGTCGGAACGCCCCCAAAGCCACGCGTCACTTTACCTTGGGTTCAGACTCTAGTGGTGTGTTCATGTGCATGCGTGTTATGGCTTATCATTGATTGGAGGAAGATTAGGATTGTTCACCTGCTTGCTGAGCACCGTACCCGGCCCCCACGCCTGAGGCGACATAAAAACATTATGAGACATCGTTAAAGATTCAATCGAGTGGAAGCGTCACAGAGTGCACCAACTGTCACCTGGAGGTGGGGCTTGTCATGGTGGACCCTGCCGGGAAGTCTGAGCCACAAGCCAACCACAAACACCTCCAGCTCGAGAGAGTAGAGTCATCAACACAGGCACCACCAGCACAGACAGCACAGTGTCTGATGGTACTGCGCCACTACAGACAGAGAGTATCCTGATGGTTCTGCACCAGTACAGACAGTTCAGACACTAGTGTCTGATGGTACTGCGCCACTACAGACAGAGAGTATCCTGATGGTTCTGCACCAGTACAGACAGTTCAGACACTAGTGTCTGATGGTACTGCGCCACTACAGACAGAGAGTATCCTGATGGTTCTGCACCAGTACAGACAGTTCAGACACTAGTGTCTGATGGTACTGCGCCACTACAGACAGAGAGTATCCTGATGGTTCTGCACCAGTACAGACAGTTCAGACACTAGTGTCTGATGGTACTGCGCCACTACAGACAGAGAGTATCCTGATGGTTCTGCACCAGTACAGACAGTTCAGACACTAGTGTCTGATGGTACTGCGCCACTACAGACAGAGAGTATCCTGATGGTTCTGCACCAGTACAGACAGTTCAGACACTAGTGTCTGATGGTACTGCGCCACTACAGACAGAGAGAATCCTGATGGTTCTGCACCAGTACAGACAGTTCAGACACTAGTGTCTTGATGGTATGGACACTATAACGACTAGGATCCAGTCCATACAAGTTAGAAGGTCAACTTTCTGACCCAATGCAGTGAGAGTGACTGATTTGCCATCCCATATGCAAATTACATCTAAACATTTTCCCACACACATTTTTGCTAAGGTTGTAAAAGGGTTATTATAGGTAGCGGGTAAAATAGGAGGTTAAAATAAGACTATAGCCTTTAATGATGGAAGGGATGGTAAACAGCCTTATAAACAGACCATAATACACTCCACTGATAGTCACGATGAGTCATAAAAAGGTATTGTACGGAAAAGGACATGACACACAATGGCTTCCACCTCAATAGTGAGTCATGGAGACATCAGTCATACGTTCCTTCAGGTATGAGTGTCTTCTTACCAAACTTGCTGGCAGATTTGGCAGCAGCAGCAGCAGCTTCTGCCCCAAGGGCGAGTTGAACCCCGTGGGGGTAGCCTCCATCACCTAGACTCCAGGGGGCGTCTCGGTTAGAGGTTGTCATTACACTTCAAATCTCTTAAGTATTGCATGCTCTGTATCAACATCCCTACGGCCACCGAAGTGAAGTGAGCAGTTGTATTTTTATTTTTTTTTACAACCTTGCCTGCCCCGTGAATATGCGAGCGAGCACGGGCACAAAGAAAATGCACAGGCGGAGTGACTTGCTAAATTTATTGAGGATCAGGCGTAATTAAACACACCTGCAGAGACGCACGCACACACGCAGGCACAGAGACACACGCACACACCCAGGCACAGATACACACGCACACACGCAGGCACAGAGAGGCACGCACACACGCAGGCACAGAGACGCACGCACGCACGCAGGCACAGATACACACCCACACACGAAGGCACAGAGACACACGCACACACACAGGGGCAATCAGGCACGCACGCAGACACGTTGGCACAGACACGCACGCACACACAGACACACACATAGCTTTACCCTCTAGTCCAGCAGGAATCACCGGAGAAGCGCCGTTGGAGAGGTGGCCAACTCCTCCCCCTGAGGAAAACAGATCACAGAGTCACCTCTGCTACATGACATGTAGTAATCCATGCCTGAGTTGACCCTTGTTCCTTTTCTTTACTTACTTCGATTTATTTCTTCTGAGTATTATGAATTGCATTAAAAAACACTTGAAGAAGGCTTAAGAAGGCTTTGTATGCGCTCTCTCTCTCTCTCTCTCTCTCTCTCTCTCTCTCTCTCTCTCTCTCTCTCTCGCTCTCTCTCTCTCTCTCTCTCCCCCCTCTATGGAGGTCAAGGTGTGAGGTGTGCATTTACCCATGCCAGAGTCGCTCCCCAGACCCATGGCCTGGGCATCGCCGTACACTCCAGCACCGACAGGGACCGAACCAGCGCCCCCTACAGACCGACACAGAGCACTGCAATCAGCGAGCGATCGTCTAACCTTTGACACAGAGAGCCGCAACCACACGTGCATTGTTGTTCTTGTTCCACCCTAATAGAAACGCCATTGTGACAATTCCTTGAGAAGAATTGAATGCATTGGAGCAATTGGAATGTAAAGACGTAAAGCATACTTTGGGCTATACCCTCATGGTTTAATAGAGCTTTAAACAAATACTGAATAATGCGGCTTACATCACAAGAATATGGACGCTATGCTTTTGTGAATTTACACAGACAAGTAGGCTCCTAGGCCTTACAGTACTTACACTTAACAGGGCGAGATAAGGCATTTTACGGCATCATTACAATGCAATAAAAGGCCTCTCTTGTTTTGGTTTACACTGAGTGTCATTTAGATAGTGTCACTCTGTTATCTTTCCACACACACACACACACACACACACACACACACACACACACACACACACACACACACACACACACACACACACACACACACACACACACACACACAGGCACAGCTAAACACACCAAAACAATCACACACAGCTTCCAAAGTTCCTTCCTGATACTTCTCCGGCCTTGACCTCCTTACCAAATGATCCCTGACCCTGTCCAGCATAACCTCCAGCACCATAGCCTGTAACGTTACACAAGCACAAACAGTGAGACATCCATGCACTTCCAGCGGTCCGGCTCCCAGGCTGGGCCCTGAAGGAATGCCACCACACCGGACCGGACCAGACCGGACCGGACCGGACCAGACCACACCGGACCGGACCGGACCAGACCACACCGGACCGGACCGGACCACACCGGACCGGACCAGACCGGACCGGACCAGACCACACCGGACCGGACCAGACCGGACCGGACACAAGGTCATAGCTCAACACCAAGAGGAACCTCTAAAATGTCCGTCGGTGGAAAACAGTGGAACCGCCTTCCATTACAGTGAACTACCAAACGCTGCTATTGAGAGTCCTTAAGGAGACACTAGCATCCATGGTGACCTAGATACCCTGAATACACGCACAAGGCCTTGATAAGCAGGCAGGGACCAGCCTTACATTTAACATTTACATTCGGGGCATTTAGCAGACGCTTTTATCCAAAGCGACTTACAATAAGGACATTTGTCAGAAGAAAGAGAAACAAAAACACATCGCTGTCGGCGCAAGGTTCATCATAGAACCAAGTGCCAAGCACTGACAATCGCTAGGTTAACCCATTCCCCATATACAACAGAGACAGCTAGGGTAAGATGCTAAGTAATGCCAAGCACTATGAGCTAGAGCCTTCATAACAGGTGAGTCGGGATTCAGGCTTCCACGACGCCTAGCGTGGATAGAGCGTCCCGGGACCGATCAGACGATGTCTCTGAGGATCACAGATCCCCTGGTGGTGAACAACAGCCTCTCAGAGGACTCAGAGGCTTGGCTCGCGGCCTTAGAACACTGCAGGCATAACAAACCGAGCACAGTGTGTTCCCCTCCGTGTGCTCTGCCAGAACTCACCGGGTCCATAGCCGTTGCTCCCCATGTTGTAACCATTGCCGTAGCCTGTGGGGAGGGAGAATAACGTTGTGAAATAATGGCAAGAAAGTCTGAACGTTACGGCGATACCCGCCCCTCTTCGGCTGGATCAACCCGTGAACCATATCGGTTCGGGTAACACAGGTTGTAAAATAGTTACATAATGACACACAGATTCCCCCCCCCATGCCCTCAACGCTAGCAGAGAGGTAGCTCCAGGCATCGCCTTTCCTTCCTTCTACTCGGGGGAGTCAAGCAGGGCCCGATCATTACTAGTGTGTGTCGGTTCAACTCTGGTTCCGGATTGCACTGAAACAATGCAACTTTCCCCATCAGGACGGGCCGTTAAAAGATCTCCGCAGGAAGAGCTGCGCCCTCTTTAGCGTTTTTACACGCTGAGTTGAACACACCTCATAAGCAGCGCATCTGTTTCATCCCCTGCTGCTGAAAATTAAGCTGTGATTCCACTGTGCTGAGGCTGGGTTCTGTACCCCCCCCCGCCCCCCCCCACCCCTAAGGTTTCAGTCTCAGCCCATGCGATCCCTTTCCTCACCGTAGCCGTTGCTCGCTCCACGGCCCCCGGCGCTATAGGCCCCGGTCCCGTCTCCGAACTCTGCAATGAGATGACACAATGGGGGGACAAAAGAGGCCTCTGTTCAGACACACGGCTAAACAACGCTAGCCCTGTCTCTCCCCCCACAACAAAGAGAGCCAGGGGAGGAGCGGAGGAGGTGAAACCATGCACTGACGTCTGCGCTGCGAGGAATGCAGAGAGAGCCGGAGCGGCGATACTTCAGGGCGCGTTCAGGTTATTCGTCGGACTCTCGAGGGGCGTCTAGCGAACGATGTTAACGTCGAGGTCGAGGCCCGCCGCCCACGGCCCGCTCAGACGCTCCTGCCCGGGTTTACAAGTCAAAGCAGCCCAGCCCATTCCTGCCCGCGGTCAGAGGAGGTGTTTCCACCATGCCCTCTGTAACCTTCTGACCACACACACACACACACACGTGCGCACACACGCGTAAGCACACACGCATACGCATGCATGTACACACACACACATGCAGGCACACACACCCAGGCACACACGCACATGACAGAATGACACAAGCACACACACGCACATGAATACACGCACAGGAACACACGCGCACACACACACGCACACGCAGGCACGCGCACACACCAGCCCCACCCTTTCCTGCCACACATGCTAAGCAGCGGTTGTGGTGTGTTCAATGTGGGGGTCCCTAATGTTAATCGAAACCGAAATCGTGAGAGGGAGGGAAGGAGGGAGGTGTAAAAGTGAGGGGCGTACGGAGGTGTGGAGTACAGAAGTAGAAAATCAAGAAGAAGAAGAAGAAGAAGAAGAAGAAGAAGAAGGCAAGGAAGGGCATCAGGAAGAGATGGAGCAGGAAGTAGAATCAAAGCCTCACCGGTGGGCTTGCCAAGCCCTCCCTGTGGGTATCCACCATGTCCCAGATTCGCAGCACCTGAGATGCAAGGCAGTATTATTAGACATCATTGTGTCTTAATGAAACAGAAAGAAGGTCTGTCAGAAGCGACATCCCACCGTGCACAGGGCTGGGGATTCGGATTCCCTGCTCAGTGCGACCCGTGAGATGTGTACGGACTCAAATAGACAGTTCTGAAGGGAACCAGGCAGCAACTGACCTCCGAGTTTCCCCGCCCCGGCGGCCATGGGGTAGCCTCCGTGTCCCAGGCCTGTGGACGCACAGAGAGGAGAGACTCAGAGACTGGCAGAGACTTAGAGACACACAGAGACTCAGAGACTGACAGAGACTTAGAGACACACAGAGACTCAGAGACTCAGAGACTGGCAGAGACTTAGAGACACACAGAGACTCAGAGACTGACAGAGACTTAGAGACACACAGAGACTCAGAGACTGGCAGAGACTTAGAGACACACAGAGACTCAGAGACTGACAGAGACTTAGAGACACACAGAGACTCAGAGACTCAGAGACTGGCAGAGACTTAGAGACACACAGAGACTCAGAGTCTCACAGACTCAGAGACTCAGAGACTCAGAGAGCAGGGACTCAGAGACTCACAGACTCAGAGAGAGCAGACTCAGAGAGCAGAGACACTCAGAGACTCTCAGAGACTCACAGAGAGTCAGAGACTCAGAGGGAGCAGACTCAGAGAGAGCAGAGACTCAGAGAACAGAGACACTCAGAGACTCACAGAGAGTCAGAGACTCAGAGACTCAGAGAACAGAGACACTCAGAGACTCTCAGAGACTCTCAGAGACTCCAAGAGACTCAGAGACTCAGAGACTCAGAGGGAGCAGACTCAGAGAGCAGAGGCTCAGCTGACAGCAGTGCCGCTGACAGCGGGGTCTAGACGAGGCCGGACCTTACCTGCTCCGTAGCCCGCGGCCCCCAGCCCCGCTCCAGGGTAGATTCCTGCCCCGTACCCTGTGAAGCAAACACAGCACAGCCACCGTGAGACCCGCTGCCTTCTGCTCCGTAAGACAGAGAATCAACCGGGGCCAAGGCAACACAGATCACCAACCGAGGGTAGGCTGGTGAATAGATCTATAGACCTATCTATAGACTTATCTAGACTTATAGATAGACTTATCTTTAGATGTATATTCTTATCTATAGACTTATCTATAGGTGTATAGACTTATCTATTGACATATCTTTGGACGCATAGACTTTTCTATAGACTTATCTATAAACTTATCTAAAGATGTAGAGACTTATCTAACACATCCTCTATGGGACGATAAAACAAACAGGGTTCCTTGGATGTAACGAAGACCGTTGTGTATGTGTGCGTTTTCACTTTTTACTTTGTT
This sequence comes from Pollachius pollachius, assembly GCF_949987615.1. Taxonomy (NCBI): domain Eukaryota; kingdom Metazoa; phylum Chordata; class Actinopteri; order Gadiformes; family Gadidae; genus Pollachius; species Pollachius pollachius. The sequence goes on along the minus strand of NC_136944.1, from coordinate 22,015,917 downwards.
CGATTCTTAGACACTTAACATTACACGACACACAAGACATCTTCTGTGGATTTCTGTAGATGACGCAAAACAAAATAAAAATGCAATGCCAACTGCTGACCAACCACGGGCAAAACATTTGCTTTGCTTCTGAAGAGGGAAAAATGTTTTTCCCCCTACAGAGGCAGAGTGAATCCAACACACCCTTCCATTCACCATACCACCAACACACACTCATCACACTAACAGTCATCGGATCCTCAGTATCTACAAACTCTACAGGAGACACGTTTAGGCAGATTGAGAATCACCAGGGTGCAGCAACAACGCAGGATCATAGAGGTTAGTATCAGGAAACTCACTTAGATATACACATTACCCAACAGCAAGAGCACACAACCTCACACACAGACGCAAGTGCCAGACGCACACACAAAACCTCAAACAAAGACACACACACACACACACACACAAAACCTCACACACAGACACACACACACACACACACACACACACACACACGCACACACACACACACACAGACACACACACACAAAACCTCACACACACACACACACACACACACACTCCTTAAAACCCCCGACCATACCCAACGAGACGGCCAAAGGGCGGGCGAACACCTTACCCATATATGGTCCCTGTTTCCTCTTCTCTTTCAGCCCCGGCGGGGGGGCCAATCGCGTCGACCCCGTCGTCAACAAGGGGTCACCGTGTGAGAGGCTGCTAGCTACCTGCCCCGCCCCAGCCACTAGGCCCTGATCTGTCCGTACCGCCGCGGGTTCCACGCCCAGCGGCCTGCCACCCACCGGGTCCCGGCTCACCGGCGCCCCGGCCTCAGGTCCAACGGCCCCGGGACCCCCAGGGGTGAGGAGACCCAGAAGATCCTCCCCGGGCGCCAACCGGGCCTCGAAGGCCTCTTTCCCGCTAGCGGCGGCGGCGGCGGCTTCGTAGTTGTGGTTCCTCTGCCCGTGTTCGAAGGCCACCCCGTAATACCCGCTGCTGCTGCTGTAGCTGTTTGCAAACGACAGGCCATAGTTCTGCTCCTCCTGGCCCAGCGGCGTGGCCGGTCTCAGGCCCTGGCCGGCGGGGAGGACCGGAACCTGACCCCCTGCTGGTTTGCTCGGCTTGTCCCCTGCTGCTGCTCCTTCCAGCCCTGTGGTTCCGCCGTCGGCTCCACCATGGAACCCAGGGTTCTGCTGGGGGCCTCGGTGGAGGTGAGGAGACGACCTGTAGCCGCCGGGTCCCTGCGCTTGAGGAGGGACCGGGAGACCAAGGCCGTGGCTCTTCTCGATGCTGAAGGGCAGCTGCGGGCGCGGCGGGAGGCCCGCCCCGCCCATACCGGACTCCAGGGTGGCTCTCTCTTGTAAGAAGGCGGTTCCTGCCTGCGCTTGAGACGCTGCCTGGCCGAGACGGTCAGCTAGAGGCACCGTTGCTTCGTGCGGGAGCTGCCCCACCACTGGGTCCAGACGTTTCAAATGTTCTGCAGGTGGAGGCTGGTGGGTCCATGGCCCTCCTCCTCCACCTCCTCCTCCACCTCCACCTCCACCGTGTGGGAGCTGCCCCACCACTGGGTCCAGACGTTTCACATGACCTCCATTGGGAGGCTGGTGGGTCCATGGCCCAACTCCTCCACCGTGTGGGACCTGCCCCACTGGGATCTGACGTTTCACACTTTCTCCAGGAGGAAGCTGGTGGGTCCATGGCCCAACTCCTCCACCTCCACCTCCTCCTCCACCTCCTCCACCGTGGAGGAGGTGGAGGGCTGCTCCAGCGACGTGCGCGTATCCTTTGACTTTGGGGGCTTGGGGTAAGAGGGTCCTCTGAGGGGCGACCGGTCCTGGGCGTTCCATCACTCCTCGTCCCGCGAGCGTTCCTCTAGCGTTCTTAGCTTCGTGGCCCCCGCCGGCCCTCCCAAACCCCCCTAAATACGCGGCTGGCCAACCTGAGAAGATATCATCAGATGACCTTGATTTCTAGATGATCAATCGGCAGTATTTGAATTTGTAGCTGGCTCGATTTAGATCCGTTGCTGAGTCCAATTCTTTGAACATCAAGCAATGGAAGCTCATAGAGAAATCCATATTGGAGAGAAGAATCAGTTAATGATGAAGATTCTGATTTTGGACATCTTGGTCTAAAGTGTAATTTGTGGCATTATGTGTTGTAGATTGTAAGTTATCTCAGAACTAAAGCGCCCATAAACTCCACATCCCTGACTCCATAGAGGTGTCATTTATATCATTTACATGGATTGGTATATGGGTGATATACAGTACGTGTCGTATTGAACATGTATCTTAAGACAGTTTGACACTTTTCAAATTGCCATTTGTTGTCAGTGTGTCCTGAAACAAGTGGAACCATAACAGAGGAAGTTTCCTTGCCACCCCGTCGAAGCTTTCACGTGTTTGAAAAGGGCGCCCTCAGTTCTGCAAACTGTGCGTCTGAAACGGCTCACATCCTGTTGTTGAGCCCAGGATGCAGACATGAAACAGCATGTCTCTTATCTCGGCCACCTCCTGTACCCCACCACAGACAACAGCCAACAGATAACAGATAACACACAGGGAACACTGACCGGTGGTTAGTAACTCTTGACGAGCGCATGAGAACCCACATAACACTCATGCAGACGCACAACCGCAACGCACAACAAAAAGGATGGCTTACATCCTGTACACTCAGGCAAGATCCATCAACACACACACAATGACTCCCCAAATACACAGTGCAAAATATATCCATAATTTAGCAATTCATCCATATTAGGTCTGGAACATGACACTAAACCTACTCTTTTACTTAAAAAACAAAGTGCAAATTATGAAGATATACAATTACAATTTCAAACAATTGTAATTGTAATCCGCAGACAGTTGCATTAAAATAAAACAGACCTAATAGTAGAACAAATGCTTTTTTTTGTCATATTTATTTCACTGTCGAGGGAGTTGACGCTTCAATTAGACACAATTCCATGCAACAAAAAACAGAACGCAACCCAATTTTAGTTCCAGTGTACCAGAGGTCACTGATTTGAGTCGAGGGTTACACACACACACACACACACAAAGTTACAAGACAGGGACGGATGGACAGACAAGAGGCCTTGAGTGGCTGAGTTCTGCAGAATTTACCGGGTTTTGGCCCCTTGGCAGACTGTCCGGGGAAGTACTGCGCTCCCATACCTGGTGAGGCAGACAGGGCAGCGGTCAGAACAACATTCTCCAATCACATCTCGGCTGGGAAGGGGGCAGGAAGTGAACCGTTACAGTGATAGGAGATTTGGAACGCATCTCGTTAAGAGTTCTGCTAATAACAGGGCCTTCGGATCGAGATATGGCAGCTATGTTAAAGACAGAAGACATTGATTGATACCGATGTTGCCATTGGTTTAAAATACCTGCAGACATCAAGGGAATAGGTCCAGTAAAGCATTCTATCATGGCAGGACCTTTTAGGACGGTGTCAATAGCAGCCTTCTCATTGGTCAAAACAAATCCGTTCAGTAAGTCAGGCGGAAACGTTTTACCTGCGCCCACAGCAGGGGCCACACGACCGGCTGTAACACCAGGTGTGACTGTGTGGCAGACCGACCCTTTTGCATACAAACATGGTCAACGACATGGAGGGAGGGGGTGAGCCGTGATTGGTCGACTTACCGGGACGGACTCCAGCGTAGCCCACTCCAACCCCAGCCCCGGCCCCGTATCCTGTCAACGAGACAAGAGACGGGGTCAGAGAGCTTCCTGCATAGACTCTCCGTCATCACAATCTGACACCGGCACCATGGCCATCTTAAGACGTCAGTCAGGTTGTGTTTCCCGTCGCAGCGTGACTAATGGTCGTCTGAGGAGCAGGGGGCTCCATAGATCAGGACCGCGACGGTGACAGAGTGAGACACGGGTCAGGGTGAGGCAGTCTGTCAACGTCCGCCAGGAGCTCAGACAAACAGACGGAGACATCACTCACCTGGTTGAGTGCCGTAGCCGTAGCCGTTGCCGTTGCCGTTGCCGTAGACTGAACGACAGACAGACAGAGAGGGAGACAGACAGACAGACAGAGAGGGAGACAGACAGACAGACAGACAGACAGACAATGCAGGGAGAGAGACAGAAATTAGCAAATTCCAGAGGGTTAGAAAATATTATGTTGCAATTTCGATGAGCAGGCAGTTGAGTTTGCGGCCTCATATAGGCTGAGCTTCATGTTTACCTCCGCGCTTCCCTGCGTGGGGCAGGCCCAGCCCCATCCCGTTACCCACGCCCGCTCCCATAGGCATCCCCATCCCGGCGCCCAGACCCACACCTGCAGACGGGAAGACCAGGTACATCATCATCAGGAATGTTCCTTTAAGAAGCTCTACAGCAGGGGTGTCAAACATATGGCCCACGGGACAGATCCGGCCCGCGAGATGGTTTGATCAGGCCCGCGACTTGTAGGGCATAAATTTCTGAGCATGTCAAAAAAAAAGCAAGTCTCTAGCCCATTCCTGTGATGAGTTATGATTTTTTAAAGAAACAACCAAAATGCTCACTCCAGCCGCTAGGGGGCAGCCAAAATAAAAAAAGGAAGGAATTCCACACTTGTCCTTGTTTCACCACAATTAAGAAATTATCAAGGGTGACATCCCCATTACCAAAATGTCTTTGTCAAAAAGAAGAAAAGTGGGCACAAAGTGCAGTTTTCCAGGAAAAATGGACTGAGAATTATTTATTCAGAGAGGTTAATACAAATGCAGTGTGCTTGGTATGTAATCAGCAAGTTTCAGTGCTCAAAGAATATAATATTTGGTGCCACTTTGAGACTCATCATTAATAAAGATATCAAATTTTGAAAGGACAACTAAGAAAAGAGGAGATAGACAAATTGTTAGCAGGTCTGAAGAAACAGCAGTCTAATTGTTAGCTGGTCTGAAGAAACAGCAGTCTACTACTTTCAGCCGCGAGGTCAGTGATGAAGCAGTGAAATCCAGCTACCTTATTGCTCACGAGATAGTGCAAGCATCCAAGCCATTTTCTGATGGTGAGTTCGTGAAAACATGCATGCTGAAGGCTGCAGAAGTCGTGTTCCCTGAAAAGCGATCTGCCTTTGCCAACGTTAGTCTGTCGAGGAACACTGTCGCAGATAGGGTAACAGAGCTCTCAGGAGACGTGGGCAGCCAAATGAATGACAAAATCAAGTCATTTATTGCTTTTTCGGTTGCAATTGATGAGAGCACTGATGTAACAGATATTGCTCAACTGGCCATATTTATTCGGGGTGCTGATGAGACTTTGACAATCACCGAGGAGTTCCTTGAGACGGTGCCTATGAAGGACACTACAGCGAATGACATATTCAGCTCTCTCGTTGGAGCGCTGGACAAGGTCGGAGTGGACTGGTCCCGTGCCGTCAGCCTGGCTACAGATGGCGCACCGTCAATGGTCGGGAGAAGGGCAGGCGTTGTGACAAAATTCCGAAAAAAAAATCCCCAAAAATGGATAACGTTACGAGTGTGGTTGTAAAAACTGTAAATTTCATCAGAGCGCGAGGTCTGAATCACCGTCAGTTTTATACTTTTCTCAGAGATAATGACATTCAGGCTGGCCTACCATACCACACTGAAGTACGGTGGTTAAGCCGAGGTGCCGGGCTCAAGCGTTTCTTTAAGCTACGAGAGGAAAATGGACAGTTCATGGAGATAAAGGGTAGCCCAGTGAAGGAACTCAAATGTCCGCAGTGGGTGCAGGATCTTGCCTTTATGGTGGATATTACACAGCACCTGAATAATCTTAACAAAATGTTGCAGGGCCGCAAAAAAATTGTCACTCAGTATAACAACAGCATACGCGCATTCAAGTTAAAACTGTCACTCTGGGAGACGCAGCTATCTAGCGGTGAAACCGCCCATTTCCCATGTCTAACAGCCACACAGGGTGTGGGGGCGAGGGGAACAGAAAGCCATTGATGAGAAGGGAGGTCCGACCCAACACGGAGGGGGGGTCTTATCTCACCCTAGCCTTTCACAACATTGTGAAATGTGCTGCTACTCAGGATTTGACACCTGATAATGATGCACTCGTAAAGGCTAAAAGATGCCAAGTTTTAGGAGCCAGCAGCAGCAAATAGACTACAGTGAGAAAAAAAATAGCAAGTAGGCCTGGCCCTAATTCTTGTGATGCTCTTTCAGAAATGTTTGCACTCTGATGAATACAGATCTTTGAAAATAAGTTTACTCAGGTTTCATGTTAAAAGACAATGAATATTGTGCAGTATATCATTCTCAGCTTCAGTAGCCTACAAAAAAGTTTGACCTGATGTAGCCTAATCTCATTGCTCATACACTGCTATAACTTTGATGTTTGTTTATTTTATTTATATGTGCACATTTACATTTTCAAGGCAGTATGATAGCTTCCTTCATAGCTCCCACTTGAGTTTGTTTAGTGTGGTGAGTTGGTTCAGGTGTTCAGATGTAAAAATGTATTCACTCAACTCTATAAAAATAAACCAGTTGTTAATGAATGTGAAATGCATTTTATATCAATTACATTGGCCTATCTGTGAATAAATGTGTTGTGCTAATATATATCCTTGTGATCCATGATTATGTAGGCTACAAATGTAGGCTGAATGATAAAGCATAGTACTGAAAAACAAAGCTAAAGATTTGGAGTTGACGTAGGTTATTTTGCCATTATTTTACTGGTCCGGCCCACTTGAGATCAGATGGGCTGTATGTGGCCCCTGAACCAAAATGAGTTGGACACCCGTGCTCTACAGTATTAATAGTAATTTAAAGGAACTCTGGAGACTGTGAATAGTGAATCAAATGTATTTTTCCGCTTGTGATTTAGTGAATGTATGTTTCTTATTGAACAACAGTGACTAATAAATTTACCTTACTAAATCATAAAACTATTTATATGTCATAAACTCAATGGCGACTCTAGTCTGCAGTACCCGTTATAAACACTGGGTGTCAGGTTACATACGGTACCTTCAGAAAAAACATACAGAGTACGATTCGTAATTTAATGTCCCTGATGTGAAGTAATTGATCTTAGAAGGAACTTTACCGTAGGTTCCGTAGGCCCCGTACCCCGCGCCTTGCTTGACGGCCGCTTTGCCGGCCCCTGGGTTCTTGTAGCCTACTGAGAAATACATGGGAAATACAGGGGGCCACACATGAAGAGCCTACTGTGTAGGAGAGACAAAGAGAGCTTTGACAGAAACAGGTGACAGGAAGGCCAGTGACTCTGCAAGAAGTCGAGTCTTACCTCCGCCCAGTTGAGTCACAGGGTAACGTCCTGGGAAAGAATACAATAAAAATTAAATAACAACCCCCTTTCTTTTATATATATATATATATATATATATATATATATATATATATATAAAAGAAAATTGCATCACACCCGAGACAGTGTCGCCATGGTTACGTGTGATGTAATGGTCTCACCTGCCACTTGCCTCCCCATCTTGGCCCCGTTGCCTCGGCCCCCCAGGGCACCCAGAGCGCTGTAACCTGGGAGGGGACATCTTAATTAACCCTTAATTAACCATGAAATAACATCGTTATGGCAGTGATAAGCATTCACCCAGTTAATTAATAGTTAAATAATAGTGTAGTTATGGTTTGTTTATGTGTTCATGTTAACTAAGGTATTAATGTATGTATAATTTCAAATGGTTAGGGTTAACCCTAAGACACTCACTTATTATCTAATTAACGATACCAATTTGGTGTCTGCTACAATCTTATCCCCCGGGGACATTAAAGAAGTATTACTACTATTACTGGTAGTAATACTTCTAGTACTACTACTACTATTTGTAGTAGTAGTACTACTGCTACTAGTCGTACTAGTCTAACCCAATACAAAGTGAGTGAATATCTAAGACTAGCCTAAACACAATACAATACAAAGTGAGTGAATATCTAAGACTAGCCTAAACACAATACAATACAAAGTGAGTGAATATCTAAGACTAGCCTAAACACAATACAATACAAAGTGAGTGAATATCTAAGACTAGCCTAAACAAAATACAATATAAAGTGAGTGAATATCTAAGACTAGCCTAAACACAATACAATACAAAGTGAGTGAATATCTAAGACTAGCCTAAACACAATACAATACAAAGTGAGTGAATATCTAAGACTAGCCTAAACACAATACAATACAAAGTGAGTGAATATCTAAGACTAGCCTAAACACAATACAATACAAAGTGAGTGAATATCTAAGACTAGCCTAAACACAATACAATACAAAGTGAGTGAATATCTAAGACTAGCCTTAATACAATACAAAGTGAGTGAATATCTAAGACTAGCCTGAAAACAAAACAAAGTGAGTGATTATCTAAGACTAGCCCTAACACAATACAAAGTGAGTGAATATCTAAGACTAGGTCAGAGACAATACAATACAAAGTGAGTGAATATCTAAGACTAGGTCAGAGACAATACAATACAAAGTGAGTGAATATCTAAGACTAGCCTAAACACAATACAATACAAAGTGAGTGAATATCTAAGACTAGCCTAAACACAATACAATACAAAGTGAGTGAATATCTAAGACTAGGCTAAACACAATACAATACAAAGTGAGTGAATATCTAAGACTAGCCTAAACACAATACAATACAATACAAAGTGAGTGAATATCTAAGACTAGCCTAAACACAATACAATACAATACAAAGTGAGTGAATATCTAAGACTAGCCTAAACACAATACAATACAAAGTGAGTGAATATCTAAGACTAGCCTTAATACAATACAAAGTGAGTGAATATCTAAGACTAGCCTGAAAACAAAACAAAGTGAGTGATTATCTAAGACTAGCCCTAACACAATACAAAGTGAGTGAATATCTAAGACTAGGTCAGAGACAATACAATACAAAGTGAGTGAATATCTAAGACTAGGTCAGAGACAATACAATACAAAGTGAGTGAATATCTAAGACTAGCCTAAACACAATACAATACAAAGTGAGTGAATATCTAAGACTAGCCTAAACACAATACAATACAAAGTGAGTGAATATCTAAGACTAGGCTAAACACAATACAATACAAAGTGAGTGAATATCTAAGACTAGGCTAAACACAATACAATACAAAGTGAGTGAATATCTAAGACTAGCCTAAACACAATACAATACAAAGTGAGTGAATATCTAAGACTAGCCTAAACACAATACAATACAAAGTGAGTGAATATCTAAGACTAGCCTAAACACAATACAATACAAAGTGAGTGAATATCTAAGACTAGCCTTAATACAATACAAAGTGAGTGAATATCTAAGACTAGCCTGAAAACAAAACAAAGTGAGTGATTATCTAAGACTAGCCCTAACACAATACAAAGTGAGTGAATATCTAAGACTAGGTCAGAGACAATACAATACAAAGTGAGTGAATATCTAAGACTAGGTCAGAGACAATACAATACAAAGTGAGTGAATATCTAAGACTGACACAATACAAAGTGAGTGAATATCTAAGACTGACACAATACAAAGTGAGTGAATATCTAAGACTGACACAATACAAAGTGAGTGAGTTTCCTACTGACTTGCGGGCTTGGCTCCTCCCATGGCCAGGCTGGCGTCTAACCAGGTGGAAAGAAGAGGATTATAATAGGAACAGAGGGATGTAAACACAGTCAGCCCTCAGACATAAACACAGGCCGAGAGCTGAGCGGGGGGGGGGGGGGGGGGGGAGCAGATGTGGCGCTCCCGGCGTTCCAGACGTACCTTTGACCGGAATCCCCATCCGGCCCAGGGCGGACACCTGGGGTCTGACTCCTGGTGGGGGAGACGGGGAACACACATGAGGCCGCCTGCATCGCAACAGACCTACAGTGATGCGATCTGGGATGCTGGGGTCGCCATGGCGACCACAGCATCCGTCCCCCTGGGAAGAGGCCGCTCATGTGTGAATGGAGAGAGACTTGGTAGGAAATGTGAAATGGGCGGTGTTGTTTAATGTGTCTGCTGTCTGATGATGAGGAGGGTGTGGGGGCGAGGGGAACAGACAGCCATTGATGAGGAGGGAGGTCCGACCCAACACGGAGGGGGGGTCTTATCTCACCCTAGCCTGTCACATTTAGCCGTCCTGCGCTACCTCCCTCCCCCCCCCCCAGCTTTGATTCTCAAAGAGATGAGCGTATAAAAGCGTCGTCTTGGATCAAATCCATCGGGCTCAGGCCCCAGCAACCCCATCCCACCCCCACATACACACACCGTACACACACACCACACACACAGCACACGGTGCTTGGTTCCACCCCCATCTGACACACACTGGGGATATTTAGCAGAGGTCTGTGATCGTGGCTCTGAAGGCCTGCTCCAGTATCTCTGATCTCCTGATGGTTCGTTATGCTCCCGCTGAGACTCGCTGAGCTCCCATTGAACGGGACGTCTGAACTCTGAGTGTCTCATTGAGAGGATTCCTCTTGAGGACTGGGAACCCGAGAGGCAGAGAGGCAGAGAGGCAGGGAGGCAGAGAGGCAGAGAGGCAGAGAGGCAGAGAGGCAGAGAGGCAGAGAGGCAGAGAGGCAGAGAGGCAGAGAGGCAGAGAGGCAGAGAGACAGAGAGGCAGAGAGGCAGAGAGGCAGAGAGGCAGAGAGACAGAGAGGCAGAGAGACAGAGAGGCAGAGAGGCAGAGAGGCAGAGAGACAGAGAGACAGAGAGACAGTGAGGCAGAGAGACAGAGAGACAGAGAGGCAGAGAGACAGAGAGGCAGAGAGACAGAGAGACAGAGAGACAGAGAGGCAGAGAGACAGAGAGACAGAGAGGCAGAGAGGCAGAGAGACAGAGAGGCAGAGAGGCAGAGAGACAGAGAGGCAGAGAGACAGAGACAGAGAGGCAGAGAGACAGAGAGACAGAGAGGCAGAGAGGCAGAGAGACAGAGAGACAGAGAGACAGAGAGGCAGAGAGGCAGAGAGACAGAGCGGCAGAGAGGCAGAGAGATCTTGGCGTGCAGAAAATATTATATTTGAGCCGATACTTCTCAGCTGACTGTGACTCGAACGGTCTGTACACGTCTGTACAAGTACTGTACACAATTAACACTGTAGTGTAAAGCAGTTAGTCTCGTTTTTTATCATCTGAGTCACTTAAGTAACCTCAAAACAACTTTGATGTTTTATCTTCACATTAAATCAGTTATGAAATTGAGATAGTCATGGTTTCTGGAAAGTTTTGGAAAAAGTCTAATCGGTTAATAATTATTAAATCATAATGTGTATAGTTTGGGCAAAAAGCATTTATCAAATGAAAGAACCAAAAGTCCCCTGCTGCTGATTGCTAATGCAATTCAATAACACATTGATAATGATACTTATTTTTTCTTTTGCGGGCAAGTTGGCACCCAGATACAAACACAAGCAAAAGCACGTGCCAACTGCAGACGCTCCACCACAAGGCGTGCGAGTGAGACAGACAGCTTCTACAGGTGAAAGGGGACCATAAAGTTTTTGGAGTTACATTACACATCTTCCAAGTTAACAACCTTAAGGCAACAAGTGCTTTAATGCACAGAAAACTACAACGTTTCATTTTCATTTTCATGTGAGAAGGGTGCAAAGAAGTGTAAGTCACACTTTTTTTTCACAGGTCTCGGTGGTTCAACAGGAAACCGAGTTAACACATCAGGCTGCGACCAGTGCACACCCTTGTGTTTGTGTTGTTGTTGTTGTATAGACTCCAGTGTGCGCTTCAAAATACAAAAACACCCCCTATTTAAAACAAAGCAAACAAGTGAACTGTGCTAGGGTCTATTTGAACTTAACGAAGGATCATAACATTGTCACACTCACTTTGTGCGCGTATTAACAGTGGTGGTACGGTTTTAGGCGAAACATTGGAAAAGGATGTGTTCAATTAATTAGATGCCAAAAAGTATCAGACCATCTATCAATATAAAGATGTCTCCCACTGAATGTCCCTCCATGCATCTTCTACCCATCTCTCATCTCCTACCACCCATCCCTCCATCCCTCTCTCCATCCATGGACCCCCCCCCCATCTCCTACCATCCATCCATTATCTCCTACAAGCTATTCCTGCATTCCTCCATCTCCTACTACCCCATCCAGCCATCCCTCAAGGCTCCCCTCCCCCCTTCCCTCCATCCATCCCTCCACCAATCTTTCCACCCCTCCCCATCTACCTCCCTCCCTCCTTCCCTCCCTCCCTCCCTCCTCAGGGCTCCTACCTTTCTGCAGGCTGAGTCCGGTCATCCAGAGGACCAGCGAGGTTCGGAGGAGCGCTCTGGCCAGCATGGCTGAGGTCGAGAGACAGAGAGAGAGAGAGGAGGGAGAGACACCGGTGGACAGAGAGAGAGAGAGGAGGGAGAGACACCAGTGGACAGAGAGAGAGAGAGAGCAGGAAGGAGAGACACCGACGGACAGAGAGAGAGCCAACGTGGTCAAGTAAGTTCAGGAGAAGATGCTGGCCGGGATTCTGTGGACACTGGTTCCACTCTGGGGCGTGAGCCTCTTATATAGTCTCTCTCTCTCTCTCTCTCTGTCTCTCTCTCTCTCTCTCTCTCTCTCTCTCTCTCTCTCTCTCTCTCTCTCTCTCTCTCTCTCTCTCTCTCTCTCTCTCTCTCTCTCTCTCTCTCTCTCTCTCTCTCTCTCTCTCTCTCTCCCTCTCCTCTCTCTCTCTCTCTCTCTCTCTCTCTCTCTCTCTCTCTCTCTCTCTCTCTCTCTCAGGTAGTCCAGCCCTCTCTCACCCCACTGGGTAGCCCGGTTGCCCCCGGGCATTGTGGGTAAATGGGGGAGGTGTGGAGAGTGGATGAGGTGGATCCTATAGCTTGATGAGCACGTGTGCACCAGGTGACAAGGTTTCTGAAAAATGTGTTTGAAACCATGATTGTTTGTCCCTCTCTAGAGTCAAAGAACAACATGTTTTCTTGAATTGAAGTGGAATCACTTGGAAATTAAGATGATGCTAATTGTATAACACACACACACACACACACACACACAGTGTGTGTGTGCAAAGATTTTTAAGGCTAAAGCTATCTTACCCCTGCAGACGGTAGAACTATACCACGCTCAGCGCAGTGTGTAGGCCTACACCACTCTCTGCGCAGTGTGTAGGCCTACACCACGCTCAGAGCAGTGTGTAGGCCTACACAATGCTCTGAGCGCGTTGCAGGCCTACACAATGCTCTGAGCGCGGTGCAGGCCTACACAATGCTCTGAGCGCGGTGCAGGTCCTACACACTGCTCTGAGCGCGGTGTGTAGGCCTACCGTCCCCCCACAGGACGGGCCGGTCTCACCGCTAGCAGACCACCGCAGCGGCGATCACGGTGGCACAAGACGGCCAGACAATAACACAGCCCACGTCTGAGTCAACCCTTCCTCCAAACACCGTCCCCTCGACGGAGCCTCCAGGGAACTCTCTCTCAAATACAAATACTAGTAGTAGTACTACAGTATTACGAATGTTACTAGTAGTAGTCCTACTAGTGGTAGTACTACTAGTAAGAGTCGTTATACTGTAGTGCTACTACTAGTATTTGTATTTGAGAGAGAGGTCCGTGGAGGCTCCATCAGTAGTATTACTGCTAGTAGTACTACTAGTAACAGAAGTGATTCATCTTTAATGTCCCCGGGGGAATTAGATTGCAATAGTTAGGGTTAGGGTTAACCCCAAGTAATTATCAATATCATCTTCTAATAAGGGTTAGGCTTTACCCTAACCCTCTGTCTCTTTCACTATGGATGGGGGTGGTTTGATCGCACACATCAAGCCCCACGGGGAGAGAGGGTGAAATGAGGTGGCTTTTCACGATAAGGTGTCGGGGCGTGGAGAGGGGAGATGTAACGAAAGCCTTGTGGGTTTTGGACGACGGGAGACAGAACCATGGCGACGGTGGGATGGCTGTGTGTGTGTGTGTGTCTGTGTGTGTGTGTGTGTGTGTGTGAGTCTGTGTGTGCGTGTGCGTGTATAAATATTCGTGCGAGTGTGTGTCCGGTGTGTGTGTGTGCAAATCTAACAATGTGCATGTATAGATGTCCGGTGTGTGTGCCTGAGTGTGTGTGTGTGTGTGTGTGTGTGTGTGTGTGTGTGTGTGTGTGTGTGTGTGTGTGTGTTTGTGTGTGTGGGTTTCTTTGCAATAAAGTTGTGACTTTTCCAGCCTTAAACCACCATAACCAGGTGCGTTGCCACTGAGGGGAAACGACTACAATCCATCACGTTTGTTTCTGATGAGTATTTGCTTTGCGGGCCACAAACAGCGTCCTCGGGTTGAAGTGTGTTTTTAACTTCACCCTCTTCCCGTAGCTCTCCGCTGGGACCGGGGGGGGCCGGCAATATTAATGTTGAGCTCGACTGAGCGTCACCAAACACAAGGATCAGCACAGCGGAGCACAGAGAGGGCTGTGTGTGTGTGTGTGTGTGTGTGTGTGTGTGTGTGTGTGTGTGTGTGTGTGTGTGTGTGTGTGTGTGCGTGCGTGAGTGAGTGAGTGTGTGTGTCTGTCTGTCGGAGGGTGTGTCTGCACGTGTGTGAGTGTGTGTGTGTGATCGAGTCTGTGTGTGTTTGTGATCGTGTGTTTGGGAGTCTGTGTGTGTGTGTGCGTCTTTGTCTGCATGTGAGTGTGTGAGTCTGTGTGTGTGTTTGTGTTTGTCTGCACGTGACGGTGTGTTTGTGTGTGTGTTTGTGTTTGTCTGCACGTGACGGTGTGTCTGCGCGTGCACGCGTCTGCGTGCAAGTGTGTGTGTACGAGTGCGTCAGAACCCAGGGTCGCCTTAGGTAAGCTGGGAACACACAACAGAGAGTCCTCTCCAAGGTCAAGGCATCGTGTGAAATATGCTCGTTATAAATCACTCCTTCCTCACCTGGCAGCGGCGGCGGGCGGGCCGTACGCAGGCTGGGCTGTGGGATGAAGGACCCGCGCTGTCAGCTCACTCTGAGGAACGGGGAAACCATGAACCAAAGACAGGAGAGTCAGAGCGAGGGGATCAAGAGACCGGGGGAGGGTTAAGTAGTAATAATAATAATAATAATAACAACAATAATCATATATTCAATTCATATAGCGCTTTTCTGATAAGGTCGGGGTTGGTATGGGAGGGATCTCCAGAGGTTAGGATGCTGTATAGTGTCCCCTTTAACCCTGACCAAACCCGAGGTACGTTCAGAGGCCTCCAACAAACCTATACGGCAGGCAGTGTGTTCAGTACGGTACGTCTAGCGCTCCGAATAACACCCAACGTAAACCAAGTGTGGGGGGGGGGGCACCTTATGGGTGTCCTTCTGTTAGTACGGAGAGTGGGCCCGGCTGCGTAAGGAAACTCTTTCCACCTGAAGATGGACTCTTCCTCACTGACCTTTAAGTATATGGAAACTGTAGGTGCACGTAAACATTCCACGTCAAAGAAACGCCGGAGCCATGCCCCGACAATCTACCCAGAACCCTTTCTGCTCAGGTCGCCTCTGCTGAGCGGGACAAAGACCTTATTACGGGACCAACTCTTGTCCTCCAGGTGTTCTTTCCACCCCCCCCCCCCCCCCCCCCCCCTCTAAAGGTAGACATAGACCGATGCGGTCTAGCTGACATATAAAGACAAGTCAAATGAGGCAAAAGAGTTTTGTGTTCTGACATCAACACGTCGTCCCACTGTGTCTTCCGCAAGCCCGGACAAAGCACAGACGCTGGCGGGAGGATATATACGTTGGGCTGGCTGTGTGTGTGTGTGTGTGTGTGTGTGTGTGTGTGTGTGTGTGTGTGTGTGTGTGTGTGTGTGTGTGTGTGTGTGTGTGTGTGTGTGTGTGTGGCACTCTCTGCCAAAGCCAACAGAGATGTGCAGACGTTGACGCTGACTATCGCGGGGGGATAAAAGCTGGAGTGACTTCAGCCCTGGCTCCTCTACCAGACAGACAGACAGACAGACAGACAGACAGACAGACAGACAGACAGACAGACAGACAGACAGACAGGACATGCAGTTCAAATACAGTAAGCGTCAGTCATTAAACTTTCCGAAAAAAGTGACAGAGTTCTATTGAAGGACCCGTTGAAGACTTTGAGTGCATGAGGGAGTGTCTACTTAGTCTGCTGATTATACCGGGCCTGTTTGCAGCATGAATTTAAGTGAGTTTAAGTGAGTTTAAGTTCTGATGCATAACCTTCTGCCTGTACACACATTAACATTGAATGAGTGATATTGGCTACTATAAACTACTACTGTATAAATGACTGCTGTATAATAAGTGTAATTTATATCAACCGTATCGCAGGGCCAATTATTAAGCTGAAGTTGATGGTTCGTACGGGTTTAATTTATACCAAAGCGACTATTCAACAGTTGCTGGAGCCTCCCAACTGACGCCTGACAAGTGAAGATCAAATAGTGAGCATGCAGAAAGTTGATTAACCATGAGGTATATTCTGCAACTATAATTTCTACCCCTACAATTTCTGTCATTCATTCATGTGTACTGCTGAATTTAAAAACTTTAATATATACTGCGTTGATTTATCTGTGTGTGTGTGTGTGTGTGTGTGTGTGTGTGTGTGTGTGTGTGTGTGTGTGTGTGTGTGTGTGTGTGTGTGTGTGTGTGTGTTTGTGTGTGTGTGTGTTCATAGCTGCAGATCAGGTTCCCTGGGACTGGGTCCATGTGGGCCTCAAGTCAAGCAGAAGGCAGATCAACTTTGCTGATTGGCTGTCCAACATGTCAGTCAGACCCCCAATCCTTTTATGGGCAAATAACAGTTTACACCGGATAGTTTAAATAAATACCAGTTATGGATCGAAACATCATAAAATGCTCTAATACTCTACTTCAGTAGAGTGAGAACATATCTTAAAGGCCTTCCACCAACAACAACACCTCCCTACCCTCCCTACCTCCACCTCCCCCTAACCTTCCTCTTGTATTCTCCACCACTTGGTCGGCCCCTGCTCTTTACCAAATATAAACTTGTGTTTCTTGGCTCTGGGTCAGATCAGGACGAGGCGGAGCTACCAGTCCAGTCAACCCAGGACAGACTGAAGGACAGACAAACAGCAAGGCAGAAAGAAACATTAGGAAGTTAATCAAACTAAGGATTTAACAAAGACGCAAAGGAGAGATCAAGAGAATTGGAACCCGGCAAAGGTTTGATTTGTCTGATTTCTAAAATTTGACATGTGACTTTCATGTCTTGGTATTGATGTGGATATGTAGCAGTATAGGCCGGACTATAGGCCTGACCTTTTCGACCTCTCTTTCCCTTGGGATTGGACAACATCAGGCTATAAATCCCTATCTCACAACTACTTCTAGTGTATAGTTTATAGATTAAATGTGTTTAGTCTATGCATGGATTATGTGACAAAGTATGACAGACATTAACCCAAAGTTATTAGTCTAAACATATATGGTGTGGTAACATGTGGTTTTACACTCAACCCAACCTACATTTAGGCCTACAAATCGCTTATTTATTTTCATTACGTGCTTTACCTGACTGCTCCACCAGATGGCGCTGTCCCCCACTGCCGTGGCCGCCCGCAGGGTGTTCGCCGCCGCGGCTCATTCAAGCCAAGAAGGAGGGTCAGGTCAGCAACTGATCAACAAATCAAAAGTCCCATTTTTGAGGGGGATAGACCTGCAATAGATAGAAAATAATAAGATTGTTTAATGCAATTATGACAGCAGTGGCGCAGCAAAGGTTTCTTCTCAAGGCCGAAAACACTCAAGGGGCCCCCTGCAAAAAATCAATTAAATGACTCTTTAATGAATGGTCTCGGCATGGCAGCTATTAACTAGTGTCTGTAACGTGACTGTTGTGTGAAGCCCATTATACATTACAAACCTGAAGTTAAAAAAA
This sequence comes from Pollachius pollachius, assembly GCF_949987615.1. NCBI lineage: Eukaryota > Metazoa > Chordata > Actinopteri > Gadiformes > Gadidae > Pollachius > Pollachius pollachius. Next base: position 21,998,076 of record NC_136944.1, on the reverse strand, counting down.
AATGTTTAAAAAAAAGTTGAATATTCACCATCTGTGTGCTTCTGGTCTCCAACAGCGAGGACGTGGAAGATCCTCAGCTTTGTGGTGGCGTTGCCTGGCGTCACTGTCTGTATGGTCAACGCGTACCTGAAGATGCATGCCCACTCCCACGAAGCCCCCGAGTTTGTGCCCTATGCCCACCTCCAGCTGAGAACCAAGGTCAGTGGTGGGGTCTAATGGGCTATCACAGCTCACTGTACACCTTTAACGTAGGGGTGGGAATCACAGGGTACCTCACGATACGCGATACCGATAATATCGCCATGAAGCTATTCTGCATTCATCCAAATATTGTTGGACAAAACTATAACGATACATGAAGAATATATGTCTAACGATGAATACAAAATGACTGTGAAAAGGTAAAGCACTGTATTTCGGTCTTTATTCAAAGTCCAAACTGAGGTTTTTCAGTTACTCGTCTTTGGCTAGTTAACGTCCGTTCAAGTTTCTTTCATTCATGTGTTGAGCTTCACCTGGAAGAGCAATTTATTTTTAAATAGAAGAAAATTAAATAGATATTTGGCGCCAGTTTATCGATTCTCGTATCGCAACAAGAAGGTCGACGATATATCGCCGTATCGATATTTTGCCCCGCCCCTATTCAAACTTCTAAAGAAACGCGCCTTAAAGCACAGCCTTTCTATTGGACGCTAACGATGAGCTAACACGTCCACCCTGTTCCTCCAGAGATTCCCCTGGGGAGACGGAAACCACTCCCTGTTCCACAACCCCCACACCAACGCTCTCCCGGACGGATACGAAAGCTCCCACCACTAGGACCTCCTCCAGCGCTCCTGTGTGCGTTCATTCCCTCCAGTCTCCTCACGCTACACAACTCCTTTTTGTGTAGCGCTTTCGTCCGTTCATGCTGACTCCGGGATCAATTTGAGAATAAACTTCTCCTGAATGGTGATTTGTACTTTGAGTCCATTTGTTTCGGGCGGTTTCGGAGTAAATTCAATATGTAATGGGAATTGCTGTTAATTGCTTTGTTGCTGACCACATGGGAAATTAAGGAAGAGGATTAGGGGAAATTGTGATTTCCTTTTCAGAGTTCTGGGATTAAAGTCAGTACTCCAAAAAACAACAACTTTCTTTTCAATTCTGAGATTAAAGTCAGATTTCTGAGGTTAAAGTTAGAATTCTGAGTTCAATCTCAGAATGCTGACTTTAAAGTCAGAACTCTTTTTATTCTGACTTTAAACTAAGAAATCTGACTTAATAAAATAAATAATCACATGTGACCCTAATCCACTTAAGTAGAAAATACTAATTATGCTCAATCAACAATATTAAATTGAGTCACAACAGACTATTTTAGGGACTTGTACTTTGAAGGAGTCATTCAAGTGGTCGCCATGGTTTCGTCGTCGCATCACGACACAGCAAAAGCAGCAAGAGAGAGAGAGAGAAGTGATCTTAGACAATATTTATTCGGAGCCATACATCTAACAGGTACGTGTACACATATACTATATATGTACTTATATCTTTATTACACGTCTCTTCTCAATGCTGTGGAGCGCTCCGTTCAATTGCATGGGCCTTCCGGCGGTGAATTATTTTTTGTTTCTTGACCGTTGCTAAGCATATAATGAACGCTGTCAAGGAAAGTGGATTTTTTTGCCTCGTATTCACGTCTTTGGTATCACTCCGCAAGTAGTCCGGTAATTTATAAACCCCAGCGTATTTGGTTGCTAAGCGACGTCAACGATCAGCAGAGTATTTCTCTGCTGATCAACACTACGAATGGTAATTGTAAAAAGACACACCGTGTGAAGTTACTTTTTCGTTTTGGCAAGTAGCCGTGTAATAAACGGGACAATGTATAGAACGTCGACGGTCATTATCGGGAAAATAACCCCCTTCAGGGCGAACTGTACACCTCCGCTTCGCGTCGGTGTACTGTTCGCCCTGTCGGGGCTTATTTTCCCCATAATGACCAGCGTTCTATACATTATCCCTTACATATATTCGGCTTTAGCTTTATAAAAATGCATCATTTCAAAATTATTAAAAAGAAAAACGACGAGCCACAGGGTTTATTTTCGCCCTACCTGACTGCTCCACCAGATGGCGCTGTCCCCCACTGCCGTGGCCGCCCGCAGGGTGTTCGCTGCCGCGGCTCATTCAAGCCAAGAAGGAGGGTCAGGTCAGCCACTGATCAACAAATCAAAAGTCCCATTTTTTAAGGGGGTTAAAAAATAACAAGATAGTTGAATGCAAGCATGACAGCAGTGGCGGAGCAAGGGTTTCTTCTTAAGGCCGAAAACACTCAAGGGGCCCCGCAAAATCAATGCAATGACTCTTAAATGAATGGTCCCGAAATGGCAGCTTTTAACTAGTGTCTCTAACGTGACTGTGAAGCTCATTATACATGACTAACCTCAAGTTACACTCATTGAAAGCATATGCAAAAAAATATGTATCCAAAAGTAGAATATTCACCATCTGTGTGCTTCTGGTCTCCAACAGCGAAGACTTGGAAGATCCTCAGCTTTGTGTTGGCGTTGCCTGGCGTCGCCGTCTGTATGGCCAACACGTACCTGAAGATGCAGGCCCAATCCCACGAAGTGCCCGAGTTTGTGCCCTATGCCCACCTCCGCCTGAGAACCAAGGTCAGTGGTGGGGCCGAAGACCGCTGACAGTACGCCTTCAACGTAGGGGCGGGAATCACAGGGTACCTCACGAGACGAGATACATGGCGCACGATAGCGATAATATCGCAGAACAGCGATTCTGAAATTATCGACATATTGTTAGACAAACGATACATTACAATTTAGGTCTAACGATGAGAACAATATGACTGTGAAAAGGTACAGTGCTGGATTTCGGTCTTTATTCACAATCTAAACTGAGTTTTTCAGTTACTCGTCTTTGGCTGGTCAACATTCGTTCAAGTTTCCCTTACTCATGTGTTGAGTGCTCAACACATGAATGAAGGAAACTTGAACGGAAGTTGTCTAGCCAAAGACGAGTAGGCCTGCATCAATGAAGCAGCGACGCTGGGATCAGGGAAATCAGTTTAGAGCGCTTACTTTATTAATTAAATGAAATGTAGAAAAATATGTCTATATTTGGCGCCAGTGTATCGACGATATATCGGCGTATCTACATTTTGCCCCACCCCTACTCAAACGTCTGAAGAAACTAGCCTCAAAAGCACAGTTTAAGCACAGCCTTTCTACTGGACGCTAACAATGAGCTAACACGTCCACACTGTTCCTCCAGAGATTCCCCTGGGGAGACGGAAACCACTCCCTGTTCCACAACCCCCACACCAACGCTCTCCCGGACGGATACGAAAGCTCCCACCACTAGGACCTCCTCCAGCGCTCCTGTGTGCGTTCATTCCCTCCAGTCTCCTCACGCTACACAACTCCTTTTTGTGTAGCGCTTTCGTCCGTTCATACTGACTGCGGGATCAATCGAGAATTTACTTCTCCTGAATGGTGATCTGTACTTTGAGTCCATTTGTTTTTTGGAGAACATTGAATATGAAATAAAGTAACATTTAAAAAAAGTGTTGCTGCAGATGGGAAAGTTCAGAAGAGGATTAGGGCCACATGTAAAAAAGAAAAATCACCTTAAAGTCAGAATTCTGAAATTAAAGTCAGAAAAATAAGCCAAAAAAATCACGTGGCCCTAATCCTTTTCCGTAGGAAATACTTATTAAGCTCAATCCACAATATTAAATTGGGACATGAAAGACTATTTTAGGGACTTTTACTTTGAAGGAGTCATTGAAGTGGTTGCCATATTTCGTCATCCCATCAAGACAAAATTAAAAGCTGCGAGAGAGAGCGAGGTGAGCTTAGACCATATTTATTAGGTGCCATACATCTGACGGGTACGTGTACTGTATATCTATATATTCGGCTTTATCTCTATTTACAAAAATAAACAAAAAAGGCAACTAGAGCGACCCTGACAATCTCTTCTCTTCAAATAACTGGAAAACATTCATTCGGTTTTTTAAATAATATACAAATTATAACATACAAAAAATATACAACACAGATGTTAATGGCACAAGCAATGGCAAATTAACAAATCAGTGTGTATCACCTCGTACGGGTGAGGTCAGGGCAGCCTTCGTAGATTCTCATAAAGTCCAAAACAAAAACACTTAATTTCAAAATTATAAAAAAGCAAAAACGACGAAGCTGTAAATTCATTGCATCTTTAAATGTTCAGCGTGAGCGACTTTGTCTTGTGAAATTATCCGTGACACTTTGTCCCCAAAGCAACACCGTAAACTCCTCCTCTGACGCAAACCTCTCTCCGGTGATGAGACCCCCCCCATGCACTCCCCTCCCCTCCCCCCATCCCTCTTTAGCTCAGCGCCAACGTCACCAGGTCCAGCAAGTCCTGCTTCAGGGTCCCGCTGCAGTCCGCCTCCAGCGCCAGCCTCCCCAGGCAGACCCCCGGGCCCGAGGAGGAGGAGGAGGAGGAGGAGGAGGAGGAGGAGGAGGAGCTGGTGGCGGTGGCAGGGCGGGGCTGGGCCCTGGGGCCCCGCGGCCCCCCAAGGAGCACTGAGAGGCAGGCCCGGCCCAGCGCGGGGTAGCTGTAGCGCTGGGAGAAGCGGTACACCTGCGGGAGGAGGGCCCACAGGGCGCGGCCTTCGCTGCCGGCCGGGGGCCACAACGGGGCCGAGGGGTCCGGGGGGACCGGCCTCAGCGGGCGCCGGGCGTGCTTGGGTCCCGGCCGGGTCTTGTCCGAGCCGCTCGGTTTAGAACCGGAGCGCGGGCACGGGTTCTTCGGCTCTTGCGGCGGGGGGTCCGGAGCGCCGCTCGTCTCGGGGTCTCCGGCGGTTCTCGAGGTTCCGTCCGTGTGTCCGGAAGAAGAACCACAGACGGGACCGCCGGCCCGTCCCTCCACCTGCTCCTTGGACCCCCGCTGGCTCACCGCTCCTCCGCTGAGCTCCAGGCCCGAGGCGCGGCGAGCCAGGCCCTCGTCGGTGGACTCTCCCAGGGGCCGCCCCGGGTCCCTGGGTGGGGGCGGGGCCGCGGCGTGCGCCAGGAGCGCCTCCACGCAGAGCTCCTCCGCCTCCCGCCGCAGCGCCGGCACCAGGAAGCGGCAGGCGCCCGCCATCGCCTCGCCCAGCGGGGAGTCCTGGAAGTCCAGGGTCTCCGCCGCGGCCGTCCCCGGGACCAGGCCCAGTCTATCCCGGGCCAGGGCCCCCAACACCTGGCACTGCCCCGCCAGCGCCCCCCCCTCCTCCTGGGCGGGGAGCCGGCAGCCGTGCAGGTGGTGCAGCACCGTCAGCAGCGTGCCGCCGCTCACGTCCCGGATGGCGATGGCTCTGCCGGCGCCGCCCGCCGCCTCCTGGAACCCGCCCCCCAGCAGGGCCCGGAAGTACTCCGAGCCCGCCGACACCGCCTCCCGATTGGCCGGGAGCCTGGTGCCGTCGTCCAGCTCCAAGAGGAGGTCAAAGGTCGCGTCGCGGTACGGGCACTGGCAGTCCAGGCGGGGTTTCTTCGGCGGGGGAGGGGGCGTGTCTTCGGCGTTCCCGGGGATCCGATCCGGGAACGTTCCGGAGCGAGTCGGGAGCGAGGGCTTCCCGCCGGCATCGGCTCGGCCGCCGCCCAGCAGGCCGGACAGGCAGCCAATCAGGAGCGAGAGGTAGAGAGCGTGGAGCTGGGCGCCGCTGACGGGCGGGGAGGAGCTGAAGCCTTTGGGGAGGAGCAGGCCGCACTCGGCCGTGTGCTCCTCCTCCTCCTCCTCCTCCTCCTCCTCCTCCTCCTCCCCCCCCACCCCGGCAGCCGCGGGGCAGCCCAAGGGCTGCAGCGCCACCGCCAGGCCGCCGCTGTCCAGGAGCAGCTTCCTCAGCAGGGCCTTGTTGCTGGAGGGAAGACGGTATGAAGTCAATACAAACAACAACAGGAGGGCCTTGTAACTGGAGGGAAGACGATACAAACAACAACAGGATGGCCTTGTAACTGGAGGGAAGACGATACAAACAACAACAGGAGGGCCTTGTAACTGGAGGGAAGACGATACAAACAACAACAGGAGGGCCTTGTAACTGGAGGGAAGACGATACAAACAACAACAGGAGGGCCTTGTAACTGGAGGGAAGACGATACAAACAACAACAGGAGGGCCTTGTAACTGGAGGGAAGACGATACAAACAACAACAGGAGGGCCTTGTAACTGGAGGGAAGACGATACAAACAACAACAGGAGGGCCTTGTAACTGGAGGGAAGACGATACAAACAACAACAGGAGGGCCTTGTAACTGGAGGGAAGACGATACAAACAACAACAGGAGGGCCTTGTAACTGGAGGGAAGACGATACAAACAACAACAGGAGGGCCTTGTAACTGGAGGGAAGACGATACAAACAACAACAGGAGGGCCTTGTAACTGGAGCGAAGACGATACAAACAACAACAGGAGGGCCTTGTAACTGGAGGGAAGACGGTATGAAGTCAATACAAACAATAACAGGAGGGCCTTGTAATTCGAGGCAAGACGGTATAAAGTCAATACAAACAATAACAGCAGGGCCTTGTAACTGGAGTGGAGACGGTATGAAGTCAATACAAACAAGAGCTGAAAGTTGAGCTCAAAAGATTGGTTTTCTACAATGTTGGCACGTAGGAAATGGAAACAGCTTTGTGCTAACAAAGAATGAAAAATGAAATATACAAAATGGAAAATACAGATCTAAGAATCAAATCAAATTAAATAAGAGGCGATGATAAATACATGATTCTAATAATCGTTCATGGTGCTAACATCATTAGCATATGCTAACATGACCAGCATATGCTAACATGACTAGCATATGCTAACATGACCAGCAAAAGCTAACACGATCCACATCGTTGGCGGCCTCCCACCCACCTGTTGATGAGCGGTAGGGACAGAGCGATGTTCATCCTGTCGGGCTCCGAGCCGGACAGCATGGCGTGGGTCAGCACCCCCGAGCCGAACGCAGACTCACTCTGGACCCGCATGTTGTTGAGCAGAGCCAGCCCTGCACCGCGGAGACACAGAGACCCCATAGTGAACAACAACACCCGGCAGACATGGTGTACCGGAGATGGGGATGCTAAAATGACCAGGGGGGCGTCATCCCTATGTTCCCCAGGTCCTATGTTCCCCGGGTGCAAAGGGTTAGGGTCAGGTTTAGGGATACGTTTAGGGTTAGGGTATGGGTGAGGTTTAGGGTTAGGGTTAGGGTTAACCCTAAACCTAACCCTAACCATAGCCAATCGGAGGAGAGCCATTCTAACCAATCACAGGCGAATCAGAGGCGAAAAAGGCGGTACTTGCCCCTACCATCCTACGAAAAAAAAGATTTGCTCACAGGGTCCTATGTTCCCCGGTCACATACAAAGCGGGGAACATAGGACCCGGGGAACATAGGTACGCTCCGATGACTAGCATATGCTAACATGACTCATGTATGCTAACATGACTTGTGTATGCTAACATGACCAGCATATGCTAAAATGACTCGTGTATGCTAACATGACCAGCATATGCTAACATGACTCGTGTATGCTAACATGACTAGCATATGCTAACACGTGGTGTGGTAATACTCGCAGCAGCAGTAGTACAAATAGTAATAGTCTCACAATATATTACTAACAATAATAAATTATACTTATGAATCCTATTGCCATCTACCATTGAGTGTTTAGCAAATGCTTTTACCCACATCAACCAACAGTAACTACAGACGCATGTCATTTGGGAGCAGGTAGGAGTCTAGAATCTTGCTCAAAGTTGCCAACAATCTTCACTGAGAGTCTCAGGGCTCTCGGTAAGAGATGGCTAGTAATGGCTAGCACTACCGAGAGCTATGGCTAGCACTACCTAGAGCGATGGCTTGGAGGTTGGCTAGCCCTCAATCTAACCAAGCAATGACAAACAAAACAACACCGATGAGACATTAGCCGGGCTAACGTGGGACCCTTCCTCAGACACCCAGCTTACCTAGCTGCTTCACCTTGGCCCTCACTCGGCCCGTCTGCCTGGTACCACCACCACCTCCTCCAGCACCACCTCCTCCTCCTCCTCCTCCTCCTCCTCTCTCCGCCGGTCGGCACAGGTGGTGCCGTATGAGGGCGGGCGCCCCGGTGCGCACCAGGGCGTGCAGGCAGTTTGGGTTGCAGCTGAGGCGGCAGAGCATTCGGAAGCAGCGGCTGCTGGGGTCGCGGTGGCGGCTGACGTAGCGCAGCAGGCCGCGCAGCGCCGCCGGCGTCACCAGCGCCGCGCTGGGGTCCGAGGCGTGGGAGAAGCGCGACAGCAGGAGCAGCACCGGGGACTCGGGGGCCCAGGGCTCCGGGTGGTAGGGGTGGCGGCCGTTGGGGTGGTGCCTCTGCGGGGTGGGGGTGGTGGTGGTGGGGGTGGGGGTGGTGGTGGTGGGGGACGGAGAGGGAGGGGCCTCTGGGCTGAGGGGGGAGGGGCGGGGCGGCGGGTGGATGCGGGGACGCTTGCGCTGCGGGGAGAACTTGGAGGGGGAGACGGGGGTCTGGGGGGTCTTGGCGGGGGAGGAGGTGGGGGGAGGTGCGGGGGCTTCCCCCAGGGGGGAGACCTCGGGCTGCTGGGCGGAGGTGGGGGCGCGACAGGAAGAGGAAGTGGAGATGGGCGGGGGACAGGAAGAGGAAGAGGAGGAGGAAGAGGGCGGGGAGAGGGAGGAGAGGGAGGAGGGAGGTGACAGGGAGGAGCTTTTAGGAGCGGTAGGGGAAGCAAAGGGGAGGGCGGGGAGAGAGGTGTGAGGTGAGGAGGAGGAGGAGGAGGAAGGGAGATGAAGGCCACTCCAGTCCCCTTCGGCCGCACCTGGGGCATCGACCAGATCTCCCTCGGAGGAGATCAGGCCCTCGGAGAGCAGCCATGACCTGCGAAGCAGAAAACAGGAAGAGAGGCGTTCAAAAACGTTCAAACAACGCCATGGAAACCATTTCCACCTAATGATTGACAGTGTATCATTGTCAATCATTAGTAGAGTTTGAGTATTTACAAAAGCGCTTCATAAAATCGAATGTTTTATTGTTATTATCAACATTAAAGTTGATCTGGTGTTGCTAGAACTGGTGTTTTTTGTGTTTGTAGCTCCATTACAGCCTTACAGGCGTTTGTTCCTCCATTAAGTCATGTGTTTGAGGTGCTGTCACACCAAAATTGTACCGGGGGCGAAAACTGTACCGCCTACGTAATCCGCGACGCGATTGTCCGTTGCCAGGCAGCTTTCAAAAAACATTCGCGCTCATCAAGACGAAATAACATATTACAGATAACACTTGTATTTACTTTATATTTGTATTGTATTGAATTTAGCTAGTAAACTGAGTGTTTAAAGTGTATCGTAGTTTATATTTGTATTGTATTTAATTGTTTAATCGAATTTAGCTAGTAAACTGAGTTTTTAAAGTGTATCGTAGTCTAGCTAGCTTGCGTTCATTTAATTTAGATAATAGACGTCATCATTCGACGCGGTTGTCCGTTGCCAGGCAACGTTCGACGCGGTCGTCAGTTGCCAGGCAGGTTTGGAATTTTCGAACGCGGATGCCGTAGGCGGTACAATTTTCGCCCCCCGGTACAATTTTGGCGCGACAGCGCCCCTAGCGGTTACCTGAGGCTGAGGAAGCTGGACGAGCCCGGGGCCTGGTCCCGGACCTCCTCCCTGCGCCCGTCGAGGGACGGGAAGTCGAAGGACTCGAAGCAGGAGGAGGACAGCATCTCCGAGGGGGACGTCCCGGCGGTCAGGCCCGCCTCCGCCTTGTCCGCCGCCGGCTCCGCCTCCTCCACCTCCTCCTGCTGCTGCTCCTCCTCCTGGCGGGCGAGGGCGGCCAGCCGGCCCACCAGCAGGGGAACCAGACCCAGCTCCTGCAGCTGCTCCAGCGCCGCCTCGTCGTACACAAAGTCCACGCACGCCACGATGGCCATGCGGGCCAGCGGGTGGCCGCGGTGCGTCCCCAGGAAGCCCACCAGCGTCTCCAGCCCGCCGCAGGCCTTCACCTTGGCGCGGTTCACCGCCTCCTTGCAGCAGAGGCACAGCGCCTTGAGGAACACGGGCGCCTTTGGGGGCTCGCGCCGCGCCTCCGCCGAGAAGCGGGCGATGACGTCCAGCGAGCCCACCAGGGGGCGCAGGCAGCCCTGCGAGCACAGGTTGGCCAGCGCCTTGAGCGCCAGCTCCTCCGGCGGCTCGTCGCCGCCGCCGCCGCCCTCCGCCGCCGCCGCGCCCGTCGCCATGGCGCCCAGCGGGGCCAGGACGCCGGAGCGCGAGACCTCGCGGGCGCACTCCACGCCGCAGCCGCGCGTCAGCTCGTGGACGGCGCGCAGGGCGGCGCGCCGGAGCGCCGGCGGGAGCTCGGCGGCCAGCAGGGGCGCCAGGGAGGAGAGCGCGCCCTGGGCCAACAGGGAGAGGCGGTTGGCGTGGGTGTCGGCCAGGTAGAGGAGGGCGCGCGCCGCCGATTGGGCGCACTCCAGCTGGGGGCCGGAGGGAGGGGGCGGGGCCCCGCCGGGGGAGGAGGAGGAGGAGAACAGGGAGAGGCAGAGTAGGAGGAGGGGGACGCCGCCTGGAACGGGGAGGAGGGGGCCGCGGTGAGTATCGGTGGGCTGAGCAACGACCCGTCATGACGTATAAGCAACGACTTTTTAAAGCATTGATTTGTGTCCGAAATATTTTCTGCTACGTTTAAATCATCGATCACACACAGACGCGATACTTTCTTCCCTCTGATAGAAACAAACCCAGTGCGTCTACATCTGTCGAAAGCATACAAAACCGAAGCGAGAGAGTACCGGAAATATGAGTTCACATTCTAAGATAGAATTAAAAGTGAAAGTCTATCCTTATTTCCCTCTGAATTCCCCAATGAAGTCATCACACATCATCTCAATCTCATGCACCGTTACGTCACTCTACCTCATCCAAGAAGTGGTTACACAGACACACACACACACACACACACACACACACTCACCAGAGGAGTGGATGAGGGCCGAGTTCTGGGGGTCCATAGCCAGGTTTCCCAGGGCCCGTGCAGCCCGGTTCTGCACCGTGTCCGTGGTGACGTTCCTCTTCAGGATGTCCACTGAGAGGGTCGAGAACAAGGGACGCGTTTAGCTTCGGTTTGGCCAGAACGAGAAGTCCTTTCACACAGCTGTTGCTCAGCAATGCTTTCACGTTGATCGGGAAAGATCACACAGCAGGTCGGGTACGTTCGAAATTTGGCATTGAATGTTCATTGTTTTTTGGTAAGAAACAAAGTTACAGAGCGAATTCAAAATGTTGATTTCTTATTTATTCCTACTTACCCACAATGACGACTCCATCAAGCTTACGAACCTGCAAAGAAGGGATGAAATGATATTTACCATGATGCCTTAAACCTACAGCGGCATTGAACTTCACTTTCAACCACACCTGTCCTCTCTCTCACCTGCGCCCTGGTGGCGTACTCTGTGCAGCAGTTACCCAGTATACTGAGAGCCAGGTCTAGAGTCTTTCTGGAGCACTCGGGGTCCTTGAGAACTTTCAACAGAGGGCCGAGTCCACCCTGAGTTCTAAATCGGGAGATACCGCTGGTGCCCCCCTTGATGTGATGCGTCCGGATGGCCACCAGAGCTCGCCACTGAGCAGCTTTGTTCCGCTTGCTTTCCGAATCTTTTCTACCGCCGCCGTCTTCCGTGCCGCAGATCCCGGGATCCTCCGTAGTTTTCGGAACGGGTTTTGAAAGGTGAGACAAACACCAGGTCAGGGATGACTCTGGCGATGGCGAAGAAGCGCCCCGGTGCGAACCCGACCCTCGGGCCGGTTTGCAGCTACCCTGGACGGGTAACGCTGCCATGATCCCACGTCCTTCCTGGGATCTGGGTTATTGTTTATTTTTTTTTCTTCACACTACGAAGACAAACACCACAGAAGATTATTAGGACTTAAATTTAGAACGGCCAAGATCATTAATAAAACTATTTAAAACCGAATACGTTCCATTTGAATTATCTTATTTATAAAGCCTACACGAAAAAAACTACATATACCAGCACGAAAGAGGAAATGGTGTCACCTGACAGGGCCCTCGCTGGGGCCGACGGGAGATGGAGTCCCGGTGGCTTCGGTCGACTTCCTAAAAAAACAGGCCTAAATGGTGACAAGGTCAGGCACGCGTTAGTCTGCATATTGTAGGTGCGTTTGCTAAACGGAATACATTTTTTGCACTTCGGAATAAGTCGTTAAGATCTATTTGACCAATGTTATTATACATGTGGCGGAATAAATTGTATGAAACAAAATGCAATCGCCTTGGCTAGCCGCTAACGCCATCTTTAGCCAGGCAACTAAACAGAGAACCGACCAGGGGAGGGAGCGAGTGGTGGGGGATGGGTTAGTTAAATACACATCATGGTTGTTGTAGTCCAAAAGACACGCCCGGGTCATGTAGTGCCGTGCGACCGCCGGACTGAAAGAACTACATGTCCCTTCAAAGATAATGATATATTGCGGCGAGAAACTTGACGTGTACATAGACTTGTAGTTTAGTTAAACTGCTGAATTCATTAAATCAAACGCCAGCGATACCCTAAAAGAACTACATGGACCATAACTGATTATATAGGTTGTTATATTCATCGCTTTGGTAAATGCGACAGAGCTATCGCTGCCCTACACAGGTTGTTAAACTCTCCGATAGATTTAGTGAGTCAAAACAAACAACTTTGATGGTAGAACTCGTACTGAATAACATGGAGATAATCGACAGTATTGTTACAGATGGTCTTGAGGTGGAGGGAAAGGTACCTAATATGGGCCAGAATCTTGAGACTGACAAAACAAAAGCAGGTTTGTAGCTTACATCTATTCCTTAATGAGCTGATTGCAGTCTCTGTATCTGTGGGACGTTTGGTGTGTTATTATATAGCCATATAATGGAGAAATGAACCGCTAATGTGGTAATACCCAACAAAATAACTGTTCAACATGTATTTTGCATACATGTTGTACCAAGGATTGCTTTTTCTGTTTTAGACATTATACCAATTGTCAAATAACAAAACAAAAACAAAATAATATGTCAGACTTACTCAGAACTTTAGCATTGTAAATGTTCTGACAGTCGTTTTACAACATCAACTATCCAATATAATATAAGTTTCAAGTAAAGTTCAAGTTTTCTTCCCTTGACAAAGCAAGTTCAATCTCCTTTATCATCCCCACGATCAGAATTCGTGTGGACCCTGCAGGCCACGTGGCACCTGGTCCACATCCGTCTGGAAATGGACCAGCTCTTCGACCAGCCCGTCTGCAAGAAGAAGAAGCTGTGGGAACTCGTGTCGGAGAAGATCAACGCCAAGCTGAGCGAGAGCGGCGACTCGGAGGTCACCGTCAAGGCCTACGAGTGCGACCTCAAGTGGCGCAACATGCTGGCCACGTACCGCAAGAACGCAGAGCGCGCCCGCCGGCTGGGCGAGGGCAGCGTGCACTGGGAGTTCTTCAAGGCCATGCACGAGGTGCTGGGGAAGACCCGCGAGGAGGTGGAGGCCCAGCGCCGGGCCAGGCTCAGCGGCACCAAGCTGGGCAAGGCCATCGCCAGCAAGAGGTTCACGCCCATCCTGCCCACGCCGGCGGCCGGGGGCGGGCCGCGGCCGCCGCAGGACGTCCTCCAGCTGTACATGGAGCTGCAGGAGAGGAAGATGAACATGTGGGCCCAGCAGAAGGCCCTAGAGGAGAGGAAGATCGAGGCCATCAACAACCTGGCCCAGGCCATCTCCAGCCTGGCTCAGAAGAACAGTGAGGCGTTTGTGAAGGAGGGGCCGTAGATGTAACCTAAACTCGATATCCCAGGAGAGCTCCATCCCTGGTGGATTCACCACTGCATATAAAGAGGGAACAAGTCTCAGACAGTCTCCTGCCCAGCCTTCTCTCAATTAGCTTTTGAACGAATTAGGAGTTATGAGTAGCTGTTGGTTGGGGATTACCCCCACCCATGTGTAGGCAACAACGTGGAAGACAATGTCCCCATGCACACATGGAGGGGTGTGGGTGGAGGTCCGGACGTAGGGGGGGAATCGACGTGGAGATACTTTAGTGCCGGTCTGTACAGAAGTGTGGTAGCATTTTTTAACTGTAAAAATGTGGATATTATGGAAGGGTTCACTGGAATGCAATGTGCAGTATTGTCCTTAAGAAGATGGGGAGAATTGTCCTCAAGTTCAATCGTAAGTTGTGATTGAAAATCGAATTGAGTATGCTAACATCCATGCGAATAAAAAGGTACTTTGGGACTCATGAATTGCCATTCTGACTGTGGTCATTATTTGTTAAATTATTTTAATGTAAACTCCTTGTATATAAAGACATGTTTTTATGAAATTCCTTCAAGAGTGTTTGTATTGAAGAGAAAATAAAAATCATTTTTACACAAAAAATAAACACCCTCATCAGCCACACATCCACAACAAAACGTCACGCACACGTCGATTCAAGTCCTTTATACAACATATCCATGATGGCCTCCCGTCTCCTTAACCCTTCCTCGTCCACATCCCCCTCTTCCTCCTCCACCATCCCCGCCTCTCCTGCGTCCGCCTCTCCCTCCAGCAGGGGCCCAAAGTCCAGGAACACGTTGTGTAGGATGCAGGCGGTCAGCACCACCGCCCGGGCCCTCTCATAGTTCCCCGTGTCCAGGTACCGCAGCCTCTGGAACCGGGCCTTCAGGCTGCCCACCGCCTGCTCCAGGATGCTGAAGTACGCCTCCAGTGTCTTGTTGAAGAGGGCCTCCCTGGGCCCCACGGGGGCCACGTGGGGGGTCAGGATGTGCTCTGTGAGCGGGTAGCCCGCCCGGGCCACGAGGCAGGACCCCGGGGGCATCGGGCGGGCCGGGCGTCCCAGCCGGTCCCTCAGCTCCGCCGCCCGGCCCGTCTCCGGCCCCTGGCTGACGTGGCAGTGCAGGAAGCGGCCACTGCGGTCGCACACCAGCTCCAGGTTCAACCAGGAGTCTGGCTGCGCCTCCTTCTTCACCCGCCTCACCCCGGGCATGGCGCTGTCCGCGCTCTGCTTGCCGACGGGCAGGCGGATGGGGACCCGGGTGTGGCCCAGGACACCCAAGACCTGGGGGGCGCCCCGGGCCTCCTCAGGGCCGGTCTTTCCCAGCAGAGCGTAGAGAGGACAGAGCAGGTCCCCGGCTTCTTCGTCTGGTGGAGAGCGGGGGGGACAGCGAGAGAATACGGTTATGAGTGTTCACCATAATACATTTCTATCCATGTTAATTACGAGAAATTGCTGATGCTGTCTTGTCGGAGTCCTTGGAGCGTTTTCCATTGCAAGACAATCGCTGAAAGGATGCATTTTGTTCCCGATGATTTCGAACAATACGAAATGGAAGGATTGCCACAGAATCCACAAGCAATGACGTAAACAACGAACCGCTTGGCCACCGGATCAGTTCGTCCTGCAGCAGGTTGACCCGCTCACAGAAGGAGAAGTAGATCCTGTGGATGTTTCCCTTCTCCAGGCGGAAGCGACCGGAAACCGAGCGGTAGCTGACGCGCTTTGACAGGAGGGTGAGGGACAGCAGCACCGTGTGGGACAGCGAGATGCGGGCGCGTCCCGCCAGCCTCGACCTGCTGTAGTGGGACTTTGAGTTCTGAAGGAGTTCTGTAATGTGCTGTAGATAGAGATAAAGAGACAAAAATTAAGGGAGAGGAAACACAATAAATGATGTCCACAGGGGTTGTCCGCAGTGATGGCATTGGCCAATGAGATGCTCAGACCGGGGTCGTTACCTTAACGGCGTAACTATCGACGGGGTCTTCTTCTGACCCTAGAGACAGATGTTCCTCTTCTTCGGATGGAGCGGATTTAACTGGTTCTGCTGGTAGCACCAGTGGGTCTGCAGCCTGCACCAGGTGCACATACACCGCAGGTGGCTGAGCTTGGACCTTGGCGACGAGGTCAGCCTCCAGAATGTCCTCGACCGCCTGGTCCAGGCGTTGTTCCAGTTCGGTCTGGGACAGAGGCTCCCATTCCCGTTCCACCATCTCCAGCACCGCCCTGCCTGCAGACTGCACAAAGTCCCTCATGTCCATCTGACCACGGCCACACCACTCACAATATCTCCAGTTCTATCTCCACTCTCCAGAAGCACCCTGCAGCGTTGGTCCGTCCACTAGCTCACTAGACTAATTCGCAGAACACAACATTAGGTTATCGGGTTGGGAAACATGCCAAAAAGAGCAGGGTACCGATACCACTCCGTTCATTCAATCGGTACACAGACACCGGATTCATAACAGCCAAGAACCAAAGTTGAAGAACGTTGGGATGTTTACTTCCGGGCTGCTGTTACGTGGACCTACCGCTTAGACATAGAGCTGGAGGTGATAGAATGGGGATTCCTGATCTGGACGAGTCCTGCACATGCACTGATTTGGGATTCAGTGCATGTGCATGGGGCTGATTGTTTGGACAAGGTTTTCTTTTGGATGGATGAACTAGTGTGTAATCTCTAGATATACCTTGAATATGTAATCATTATACTCATACGTAGTGAACTAATCAGTATAGAATACATCCAATTAAAGTTCTTCACTGAGCTAATGTGTTATTTCAATACAATTTAAAATTGGTCAACGATTGCAAAAGGTAAAAAGACAACATAACACTGGATGAAAAACAAGCTGTTTTAATGTTAACTGAAATCGTTACAAGTGCAGCTTTGATCATGTGTTCTTTTTTAATGCTCCTTAAATTCTTTCCTCAAATTAAGTCTTTCGCTTATACTGCCATGATTTTACACATCTAGGCCCTCAATTAAATGTGTTTGTTTACTTAAGTATTTATTTCATATTGTCCTTCTGGTTTGTTTAAAAGAGAAAAATGACATAAGGGTATAATACAAAAAGAGTATATCTTGGGGGTGTTAATGTGTTTCGTTTTGTCTGGCACAGTTGTACAGCCTTTAGTAACCATAGAACACAAAAACGAGAAAAAAAATTATAAACAGAAGGTGGGCCTTTGCAGACGTCTTGAAAGCCCCCCCATCAAATGCATGAGAATTTGTAAGGTGTTCCAATACACTGGTAAGCAATGTACACAGTAGGACCCACTTCACCTGTGCTTGTATGAAGACGTGTGTGTCTGCATGAAGACATGTGTGTGTCTGCTGTCCATGCAGAAGCTGAATGGTTCTGATGTGAAAGAGCATAGGGAAGCAAAGAGCCAAATGAGGGACTTGAGTCGGTCGTTATAGCCATCATCTAAGGGAGGAAACCAAGGCAAACGAAACCCATTGATACAATCAAAAACAGTGCCAGGTTAAGCTCGGGTCAGCGCTCGGAGCTTTTATACACATTCCCGTCGACATGAGCTGAGAGCCAGCGGCTGTGTCCACTTTATTTCAGATTGATTCCATGCACATGATCTTTTTTGGGTGAGACTAGTAAACACACAAATCCACAAACTCTAGCTACATGTTCAACACATACAACCAGTCCAAACGATATTTCCGAAATGTTAACTCTTCATAATATTTTATTAAAGAAACACAAAGAAAGAACGACATGAAAACCAAACTGAAAAAAATACACACATCCCACTCATTCCCCCTACGTACTCCCCCCGAAAAAACAATCAAACACAAGTAAGACCACAACAGCCCTACTCTAAATAAACACTAGAAATAATTAAATAAGAGGTACACGTCTTATCCCCGGCCCCGGACCCACCACGCCCCCATGGATGTCTGACAGTGTCGAGACGATTCTGCCAGCTTGTGTTTAGCATGCGTTCATCTATTTTTGGATTAATGAAGAGACTTCCGACCACACCTGCCCTCCCCCCCGCTCCCAACTAATTAATCCACATTCTGAATTTGTGCCCCCCCCCCCACCCCACTGCTGAAGATCCATGAGCCGGTCAAAGTGACCCACCACAAGCTCCCCCTAATGTATGCACACAACACCCACCCCCCCACCCTTTCCTCATGTGCCCCCCCCATGGAGGCCCCGCCCCCCGGGCCAGCCTCTCACTGCACCGCCTGCTCATTGGCCGTGCTGCTGGAGTCCTGGGGCTTCATGACGTCGGGGAGCTCCGGAGGGCTGGAGAACGCCTCGATCCGCAGCTGCTCGAACGAGTCATCTGAGAAGGCCAAGAGGGGACAGGCGGAGACAGAGGGGTGAATACGGTGAACAGAGGGGTGACCCGAGAGTGAACAGAGGGGTGAGTACGGTGAACAGAGGGGTGACCCGAGAGTGAACAGAGGGGTGAATACGGTGAACAGAGGGGTGACCCGAGAGTGAACAGAGGGGTGAATACGGTGAACAGAGGGGTGACCCGAGAGTGAACAGAGGGGTGAGTACGGTGAACAGAGGGGTGACCCAAGAGTTAACAGAGTGAACCGAGGGGTGACCCGAGAGTTAACAGAGTGAACAAGGCCTTACAGAACGCAGTAGAGCGATAGAGGGGTGAACAGTGAACAGAGGGGTACACAGAGTGAACAGAGGGGTACACAGGGTGAACAGAGGGGTGCACAGGGTGAACAGAGGGGTACACAGAGTGAACAGAGGGGTGAACAGGGTGAACAGAGGGGTACACAGAGTGAACAGAGGGGTAAACAGGGTGAACAGAGGGGTGCACAGGGTGAACAGAGGGGTACACAGAGTGAACAGAGGGGTAAACAGGGTGAACAGAGGGGTGCACAGGGTGAACAGAGGGGTGCACAGGGTGAACAGAGGGGTACACAGAGTGAACAGAGGGGTAAACAGGGTGAACAGAGGGGTGCACAGAGTGACCAACACAGTAGGGCTAAACACAGTGAACAACGCAGAATATACATTATAGAATATTGAACTATGTAACTCAATGCATATTAAAGGGAAGATGCGGTAGGCACGTTTTCATTCCCACACTAACGACATGGGTTGGATGTATGTCACACATCACTCAAGATCATCCAGCCAATCTCATTGTGATGCACGTCGGTGCTCACAGGAATTACGTGGTGAAACGGTATGGGCTGTTTAAAGGGGGATTGCTACGGCACACCGCTGTGGTTCTGAAGGGTCTCCCCAAGCAACGGACCCGTGATCCAATCCAAATCCAATTCAGTTAGCAAATCCTGATTTAGGGATAAGCTTTGGACCAATCAATACCAAATTCGGATCTCATAAATATCTACAAAGATATTAGAAAATTAAATTTGAAACCCGGGAAGAAAATACGATAATGTTTAGAAGCTGCAATAGTGGTCAGTTCTATATAATTTCAAGTTTATTTGTTTTAATTTAGTTCACACACACGTGACTGCTGACCTCTGTATGAACACTATTGCATCACTGCTACCACCACGGGTGGCTAGGGACAAAACTACACTGGACTTTAATCACTTTCCAAAGTCTAAATCAGTTATTGCTGCTCACTATACTCACAAACCTGTCCCGTTGAAAAACACACCGCTACCTTGTGATAAACTGCAAAACAAACATTCAAATCCGCTTGTCGTGTCTTATCGTCGGTTTGAACCAATACACCCAGAGGGCTGCCATGTTTGGAGTTCTGCACTGAAACCACGGACGTAAACAACCACGGATTTAGTGGTTAAAACGGACAATGTTCCACGAGAAGTGCATTTAAAGGTTTGTTTTGCAACGTATCCACAAAGTATAAACATGTTTTCATGAGGACCCATGCGTGAGTATGGTTCGCTCACAAATGACTGATTACACGTTGGGAAGTGGTAAAAGACCAGTGTAGTCGTGCCTCCAGCCTTCTGCGGGGGTGACAAGAGTTTGACTCCACAGCGAGCGACATGTGTTCTTACAACTTCATGTGGAGTGTAGGAAGCACGGCGAGTGGTTTACTTGAGTGTACAACAAGGCATTCGTTTGAGAGGCATATTTTCTGGTAGAAACGGGGACCATGTTTAAAGCAAAAATTCTAAATTGATCAACTCGCACAGCCCTAGACATTAGCAAACGAAACTTGCACATCAGTAGCAGGTTTGGTGGTTGATTGTCACCTTATGTTTTATAATCAAACAACCGGCGTGCTCCCTACACTGGACTCAGTTCCCCCCTGTCTAAAGCCCTGTCGTCATTCCTTCAGCTCACGGAATCACCGGGGAAACAAACGACGGCGGCGGCGGTCATCAACTTGCCTCCGAGACGAAAAGCTAATCCCACTGTGGCGGGGCCCTGGGGCCGGGCGGTCTGGTTTGTGAAGCCACAGTCTCCCAGCGTTTTACTGTCGTCCAGCAACAGGTCATCCTGACGCACACAAGGGGAGAGAACGCTGCTCTGTTAAGACAGTAGACGGCTCAGGTCGGTGCCACGCTCAATGAAGAGCGTGCTCAAAAGGTAGCAGGCAAATACATTCAAGGTGATCCCGACCGCACCGATTCACAGACGGGCCGGAACAACAACAAGGAGCATTCAGCGCTGAAATTCATCATGTGTAATCCACACTTACAGCACCTTTGAGGGCAATAACTATAAAGGATGTATATATGTATACAGGTAACCTGAGGATCTGTCATGTGGCGCCCCTACTGTAAATACAATAGAATGTTTGATCAGGTGATTTCATTGACGTTGAAATCTGAACCCGATCTGGGAAGTGCCATGGGCCCAAGATTTGGACCAGAGTTAAGGCACTGATATATTAACCACAAACTGGTGTGTTGAAAGTGGTGTGTTGCCATAGGCGGGGTCGATATTTGATACCAGTATCAGCACAAAGTTTCTTTGAGCATCAACTACCCTTGGTGTCAGTTTAACAAGTTTGCATCAGAAAACGTGAAACATTAGAAGATAGATGTTTACAGCTGCTGGCTGTCGATGACCCTTTTGTCTTTCAAACATATTCAAAGGCAACAACTTTCAACCATCCATGACCGGATCTTGTGTTACACCAGTACCTCAGGCGTACCTGACCTCACCTTATAAAGCCTCTGTTCCTCTGGCGACCTCTTAAGAATACCTTCCACGATGCGCTTCAGCTCGTATACTGTCGTGGACTCCTTCGCATCAGTGAAGATGGTCGTCTTATGACGTCGGATCATTAGAAAAACATCCTGATGGGAGACGATGGGTAGTAATGAGACGTTAGGACAGCAATAAAACCGACAGGGTTCATATGACAGGAATACACACATATCAGCTAACAGCATTTGATTAACGCAGGGGGCCACACTGGGAAAGGGTACTGGTGAAAGACTTTTCACTTTGAGTATTTTACTTTTAATTCCCCTTCACAACAAGGTCATTCATTCCCTTTAACAGCTTTGCATGAGCCAAGAGAGCAGTGTCAGGTACCTCTTATAAATCACTTTAAACTTTGTAATAACCCCTGCAGTGGCGTAATTTCCCGGACCTGCAGCCGGTCTATTCCCGTGTCAGATGATCTCATGCTTGGTGATGACCAGCTCACGTCAGGGGGGGGGGGCGCTAACTAGCCGCTAACCGACAGCTAGCTGCTACACAAGTGTTGTCTGCCTGTTCGGAGACACAAGCGACACAACCAGTTAACAACCGGCACAGCGGTTGTGTCGTGGCTGATTTGTTGTTTTGTGTAAGGTTCAGATCTGAAACGGGAACCGATCCGCAGCTGAAACACAGGCGACTCGGGAGAGGCTAGGTTAGCCGAATGCTAGCGGCTATCTCACCCAGAGCCAACTTCCCCAATCCTCCTCACCCCCGATCCACTCCCAAGAGTTGACATTGTTCGGATAATCACCACTTTTCATAGACGTACACGTTTACCTGGAGCCCCACCATGGCCGCTGAGGCCGGTGTAATCAACAGCAACGACGGCTATTTACAGCCCCGTCGATCGGATAGAGGGGAAGAGACCCAGACGGCTAGCATTAGCTCGCTAAACAAAGACCACCATCAACCCGGTGGCTCGTTTCGGGTCCGGCCGGACTCGGTTCCCTCACCGCGGACACCGAGAGGATATGTTAGCGATTCGAAAAACACAAACCGCTCCGAGTGTCATCAGACACCGGGGATATTAGCCCCCGAAAACGACGAGCTAATATGTTTTCGCCCACTCACCATTTCTCTGGGTCGGTTGCACACCAGCTCCGCCTCCGCTGCTCTCCCAGCACGCTGCGCGACAGGACAACAACAGCTGGCCGCCGCACGCAGCTGCCGGGGCCCGGAAAGTGTGGGCAGGGGGGCGACCTAGTTATGGTGTTCACTTCTACTTCTCTGTGCTGGGTGGACCTAGTTATGGTGTTCACTTCTACTTCTCTGTGCAGGGTGGACCTAGTTATGGTGTTCACTCCTACTTCTCTGTGCAGGGGGGGACCTAGTTATAGTGTTCACTACTTCTCTGTGTAGGGTGGAACTAGTTATGGTGCCCACTACTTCTCTGTGCAGGGTGGAACTAGTTATGGTGTCCATTACTTCTGTGTAGTTTTTATCGTTACGTTACCGACGCGTTCAAAAAGGAGCAGTTCTAGATGCGTTTGTATGATAGAAATAATTGGGAACACAATGCCTAACTGTAAAATACACATTTTAGTTCCATGCTTATTTTTTTTTTGTAAGGCTATGGGTTTGTTGTACATTCTGTATTGGTTTAAATCTGTCCGGTTGTAGGTCGGGTACAACCAATCTTGGACGTCATGACTGAAATGTATTACTGTAATGTGCTAGGTACATTGTGTTATTCTAATGGTACAGACAAGCAACGTACTGCAGCGTTATTGCATGTGTCTGTGGTGTTTCTTAGAAAGAACACACATTAAATCGGATAAAAGTTATTTATTTTCAAATGTCACCAGCACACTTTCAAAGTTCAACACACACAGGCGCGCATGCACGCACACACACACACGTATAAAAAGTTAAATTAACGGAACAACTCCGGTGCCCAGATCAACTGGGACAATGTTTAACGAATACAGCTTTGACCACTAATTAACCACAAACACACTCTTCTGGATCTTGGAAGTGCACTGGAGGAGAAAGGACACAAAAAAATGCACATTGTTTTTCAATTATCAACATTTGAAATAAAACAGACCAAAATAATCCTCATTTAGCAAACCAACTGATCATTATAAAAGGTTTTAAATGGATCCAGTATTGAAAAGCTTGCTTCAGCTGGTGGCTAGGTCTGTGCCTCACATGGAGGGCTGGGTCTTTTTAAACACTTTCCAAAGTCAAAACAGTGCCCACTGCCTTCATGAAAACCTGGAAAAACATGACGAGCCTTACAGTGAGCGGTCTGGGCGTCCTGACTGGCTCCACCTCCTTAGCGAAGAGCACTGAGAAGGGGCTTTTCCTGGTCGTGGAGTGCTCTTGGAGACACAGCCCAAAGACCTGTGCTGGGAGGAACACGTCCCAGTCTGCTGCATGGTCCTGCACCAGCTCGCCCACCATCCTGTCAGGGCACAGGAGCAGAGTGCTCTCCGTCACAATGAGTTACCCCCCCCCCAACCATCAGAGAGGTGGCCCCTGACCCATGACGTATGAGGCATAGCTCAGTTCAGGAGGTAGAGCGGGGATGCCTTGTAACCCGAAGGTTAATAGTTCGATCCCCGGCTCCTCCAAGCCTGGGATGGAGCAATCAGGGTGAGGTGTCTCGCTCAGGGACACCTCAACACTTAACTAGGAGGAACTGGGGATCAAACCAGCCACCTTCTAGCTGCCAGACGACCTGCCCTGCCTCCTGAGCTACTCCCTACCCCCCCCCCCCTACCTTGACACATATTACATTTAGCCTTGTTCCGCTTACGTAACAAAACCAAGCCTCATCTAAATAGTCAGCCCACCTGCCCACTGCTCTCTGTGTGGCGACATCCATGCTGCCAGTCTGCTGGTGGAATATCAACAGTGAGGACGACATAGAGAGCGGCTCCCTCAACGCCACGTTGATCTACAAATAAAAGAAAAAACACCCGGTACACGCATTATTAAACCACGACGTCTACGAGACTCTCCCGGTGGTCATCTCCATTGGCCGGTCTCTGACCTGCTGCACTAAGGCCCGGGGAAGTCGGGTTAGCACCCCGAGCGGGTAGCCAAAGTGCCTGACGACGTCCACGATGTGCCGGACGACTTGGGCAAAGACGCAGGCCCGCATGGGGAGGGCCTCCACCCACTTTGAGTGGAGGTCGGTCACCGTCACGACATAGCGGTGCCCGTTACGGGTGGCGGGCACGGGGCCCAGGACCTCCAGACACAGCCACTCCCATGGAGCTTCGACCTTGGGTTTAAAATTAGAAAACAAAAATGGCATTAGAGGAAAGCTTTAGCACTCAAAGTAAAATCACAAATTTCCTTAAAACGAAATACACATTTTTGGACGGAATCCAACATAATTAGCTCATGATAAAATTGAAAGTGGAAATGTAGACAGTGTGTTTGTACCTTTATTAAGTTGTCAGCATCTTTACAGTCCATCTATAAAACATGTAATTTGTCATCGACACAAAGAACCAAACATGACAGGATTTAAGATTCACTATAGTCGTATAAAGTCCAATCCTTACATGGGATGGGTCATCCGGGGCCCATTGAATGCCCTGTGAAATGCAAAAACAAAATGATGTGATTAAAGACAGTTACAAATAGTTCCTCGCAGCTGTGCTACCTGTGGCCGGCCGTGTGTTACCTGTGGACGGCAGTACCCCCCATGGAAGAACCGGGGAAAGGAATCTATGCTGCTGGTCTGCAGCAGCTGTGGGTCCGTCACAACCACCCAGCAGCCAGACATCCTCCTAAAAAACTAAACAACCTGGTGGCTCCGGTGAGGTTTCCATCCATAACATACCCAACGAACGGATGTTAGTGTTCCTTTTCTTCGTCCTTCTCGTTCATGAAATCTAAACCATGGGCTACAGCGTCCCCTAGTGTCAGACTGATCAAACAGCTATACTTATGTTACACTACTTCGGTGAAACCAGTTTTTAACAAGTGATTGCAGATGTTTGAATGCCGCAATATATCTCTTTATGAAGAGTTTACGTGGTCTATTCATGTATGTAGCCAAAAATAAGTGGGTCTAATGCTAGCCAAAAATAAGTGGGTCTAATGCTGTACCTATTAGTTGTATCGGAGATGATAAAGTACATATTAACTTGTTTTAGGAGAACATGACCCAGCATTGGCCATTTTATAGCCACTATTCTTATTACAAATTATAAGGTTCTTAAAATACATACATGGGAAAAGACAGACCATCATTAAATATGATTTACATTTTATTTGTACAAAATTAAAAATTACAGGAAAGATATTTTTGAAATTGAGAATGAACGTTGAAAACGTAAAAGTACATAAATCAAAAAACAAAAGTACATAAATCAACACTTAGTTGGTCTTCGATTTCCATTGCACCCTCCACTCATCCCAGTCCAGCAGAGTACGATGTGTTTGCCATCCAGCCGACTCAACACCTATAGGTTTACAGCAGAAAGATTCAGCAATCAACATCAATCCCAGCAATCTGACAAATACACAAAAAGACTCCCTGTAAAGATCATCATTGCAGCATGACTCACCCTTAAGAAACGCCTCAAACATCCGGTCCATTAGCGTGTGGCTGTTGCAAACCATTTCCCACGGACCTTTTAAAGATAATAAAGTCGTTAAGTGTCTCGTTGGGCAACGCCTTTGTAGCACTACTGTTCATATAAAAGCTTGACAGACAGATTTACAATCTAACTATGCAATACAGCTATGCAATACACACTACAGTCAGGGCTGTAGTGTGAGTGACGCTGTGTGTTCACGCGATCAGACGGACGGGCAGACAGCTCTCGTACGACACCTTCCGGACCGCACGGGAAAAACAAACAGAGTCTGACGGAATTCCAGGACGGCAGAGCGGAACACGTGTGACGATACGTTGTTAAGGTGACGTGGTATGTTTTTTACAAAGATTGGAATGAAATAAAATAATTTCGGAGAGTATTTATTTAAGTAATTATTCTAGCAATGCACGTTACTAGAAAGCTATACAAAAAATAAAATTATGAACATATGGGGACGGCAAAAAGTTAATATTTTAACTTTGGAAGGCAATGCCGTACACAGTCAGCATTCGTTTTCTGTCTACTATCACGGACCCGCTCTCGTCATTATTTGAGGGACAGCCGCCTAGCGTGTGCATGAACCCGTGGGAAGCAGCATTGGACTCACATGGGCTTTTTAACGTCAGAAGCTTCTTCGGAGCGTCGCTCTCCTCCGCGGCGGAGAGCTGCAGCAGGCTCCGGAGACAAATGGCCTGGCTCGCCGCACGGATCTGGTCGCACGCCGACACTTGGGGAGCCAAACACACAGAAACGCAGCCTGCAAGGAACCAACACACGGTCATAAAAACACAGACCTGTAAATGGTGCAATACCTGTGGGCCAGAACGAAGAAGTCAGTTCCACAAACATTTACATTTAGGGCACTTAGTAGACGCTTTTATCCATAGCGACATTTAGGAGGTTCATAGCAAGAAGTGCCAAGCACTAACAATTGTACAATCAAACATACCATTTTTCAACCCCAGGAGGTACGGCTTGCTGTTGTTCTTCACGGCCAGCTGGAGCTCCTCCTGGCTAGAGGGGAACAGTCATAAAGTCTGAAATGGTCTTCAATGTCTGCACAGCGTCAAGATTTCGGAGTGAAGCAGAGTACGTTACAATACCTTTGGGCGACATCTTTCAACCTGACCCCATACTTGATGGACGCCGTTCTCCTGAAGTCTGTAAAAACAGATCCACGTTTAAAGAATGAGTGAACACAGACTCAGCTCCACCCCGTTCCAGACCAACTGAGGTGTCTTCCTTACATTAACATTTAGGGCGTTTAGCAGACGCTTTTATCCAAAGCGAGTTACAATAATTACATTTGTCAGAGGAAAGAGAAAAGATATATCTCTGTCGGTACAGTAAGGATGTTCATAGATCCAAGTGCCACTGAAAATCACTAGGTTAACCAATTCCCCGCATACAACAGAGATAGCTAGGATATAATGCTACACAATGCTAAGTACTATTTTTAAGTGGCAGGACAAAGGGGGGGGGCAAGGGAGTAAAGGGGGGAGGCTCTGCAGAGTCTAGGCGACCTCTGACCCTCTCACCCAGGAACACGGGCTCCTGGCGGTTGGCGTCCGCCGGGCTGAGGACACGCCCGTCACTCAGGTACTGCTGCAGCACTATGGACAGCCGCGCCTCGTTGAAGGTCTCCATGACAACGGAGCGCACGGCCTTGTAGTTGGCGAAGAGGTGGAGCGCGGTGAAGAGGAAGAAGAGGCTGAGGGTCAGGCTGCCATGAGCGGAGACATGGAAGAGATGAAAGTTGAAAGACACGTTCGATTTTGATGCTTGATCCATGAATTACATTCGATTTGCCTGTAGCAAACTTCGGCGTCGTAGGGGTGAGTGCGATACCTACACAGGATTGTCGGTGACCAGGGGGATTAATACCAAACTGATCAGGAGTCCTGCCAGATTGACCAACGTCTCCTGTCAGGGAAACAGAAATGTTAATGAGACACCTCTAGATTATTATGAAAACCAACCTGTCATAGACTTGGCTGTTGACTCGTGATCTTTTCTTCAGTATTATGCTCCTACTATACTTCATTATTGTGAAGCCCCATTCCATAGTTGTACGAACAAAAATCATTAGCATTACACATAGATATCTTTACCAACAGTTATATCTATCCATCTATCTATTTCATGGTTTCTATTATGTGTGCAAGCCACTACAAACTTTACTTTGTTACGCCACAGTAAACATGGAGGTTCTATGATGTGGATTTGAACAAAGGCACCTGGCTGCCGTCTTTAGCAGAGATGTCGGCCATGTTGTCTCTGCGGGCCTGATGAACAGTCAGAGCAGCTCTGGTCGCCCCCCCGGCCACACCCACGATCGACTGAGAGACACCGAACCATGAGACATTCAGATACAACAGTCCACAAACGTTTGATGCACATAGAGTTAGCTACAACACTGAATCTATGTAAATATGTATATTTTGTAATATTTCAACAATCGCTTTACGGTCTTGCACACACACACACACACACACACACACACGCACACACGCAATGAGGTGATGGCACTGGTTATGTCACACAGACTTGGATACTTCTTACCTTGAATATTCCCGCAGTGCACACAATCAATGTGAAGGAGGCCGGAAAGTTTGGAGCAACGATTTCCATGAACATTGCAAAGTCGTTGAGCACATCTGCGAACAGCCTGGCGAAGTACCATGATAAAGAACTGAAATGGTTGCGTTGGACTCAAGAGTAGGCTATTTAAATGAAGACATGAAAACTGTTTAAAAACTGCTATAACAGTGTTATTAGTAGTAGTACTTTTTGCTTTTTAACTTACCTCCATATTTTGGCCTCAGAGTCCAGCTTAGTCCTAAGGAAATTAACGAAATGATGGATGACACAGTCATAACAAGTCATCTCCATATTATCAACATGCCAGATTATGACAAATAGCCTTAATAAATACCCTTTCCGCCAGGCAAACAGGATTCTTCCCAGCATCCCAGTTCCATCTACCAGAGAAAACAACTGAATTAATAAGACAATCAGTCTTTAAACCCAATAAGTGTGGTGGTGTTATAACCTCTTAGTAACCAGGTGATCGTGGCAGCGGCGACGGTGGCCCCTTGGTTTCCCACACCCGCTCCTCTTAGCGAGGCTTGAGTTGCCAGGGTCCCAGACAGGGAGCTGGCAAACGCCTTTTATTGGAAGGGTCGGTCAATCAGTGACGTTAATTGGCAGTTTGCGACAGTGTCGTGAAGTCGATCACTTGAAAGGTGTGTGCGGTAGACTGGCGTTTACCATACCTGCACTGTATCCCAGAACTGATACTGCAGGTAGTCTGCACTGACGCTCTCCGGGTAGCCTTGAGGCAGGAACACACTCTGAAACGATCAGGATCTATTGTGTACACGTGTAGACTGCACTTGAATCAGCCGAATGTGTGTTTTACAACGACAGATTTGAGGGAAAGATGTGCATGCTGCTCACTTTAAACACGCCGATCACATAGTTCTCTCCTCCGGACGCCCAATCGCGACCGTCCCTCCTCCTCTCCATCGCTCCGTCGTGAGCCACATACTCCCAGGACTCTCCAGAGCCATACGTCTCGGTGGCCAGGACAACCTGTCTGTTTCCCTCCATTTATTGATCGTTTATGATCCCCTGAGGCTCACGGTCGGATATGCGAAAAGTGCATGCATGTATGTATGCATATATTTAATCAGCGAAGCAACAATAGGTGATAAACTGCAATGAGACACTTTCAAGAAGATTCGCAGAGCTACGTGCCGTAGACAGTGGCTACTGTCTGGTCCTGCTCAGCCGTACTTCCGTGTTTTGTCCGTCTGCGTCATTAACCTAGCAGCTCCACATTGGTTCCGTTTCAAAGAGGATCTACCAATAAAAGTGCGCGGAAATCAAAGATTAGACTGGACCGCGCGTGTGTGTGTGTGTGTGTGTGTGTGTGTGTGCGTGTGTGTGTGTGAGAGATTCTAATATCTGATATGTATATATATTTTGTATTTAACTTTTTATACTTTGACCTCTTTATTGTTCACCTTCTTTGTCGATGTAAATGCTTGTTTCTCATGCAATAAGCTTGTAAGGGTGAGCAGGTAGGGATACTGGGGAGAGAGAGAGAGAGAGAGAGAGAGAGAGAGAGAGAGAAAGAGGGAAGGAGAGAGAGAGAGAGGGAGAGAGAGCGATAGAGAGAGAGAGAGAGAGAGAGAGAGAGAGAGAGAGAGAGAGAGAGAGAGAGAGAGAGAGAGAGAGAAAGAGAGAGAGAGAGGAAAATGTGAGGAATATTAAACGTTTTAAATATAACAGGGAGTATGAGTAATTTGGTCAACAAATGAAGAACGGACACACCATATTTTTACATCCTTCTACAAAGAGTCCTCCTTATTGAAAGATATGTACATAGTTCCAAACATATAGTTAATTTTAAGTGATATCACGTTGAAGTCTGTTATTGTTTCTTTTCAGTATAGTTTGAGCATATTTGTACTTTGTACTAATATTTCTACTAATAAAACACATACTAAAAGCAAAAGTAAACATTAACAGACATTTCAACAGCACATACTTTAAATAAAGTAGGCAGTGTGCACCTCGTATTTGACTATAGTTCCAACCTGACAACACAAACAGCCTGGGTGAACACTAACTATAGCTGTTAGTAACTGTAGGCCATGAGAATAATAGAGGGGGCTCCTTCTCTAGCACGACACCATGAGTCATTCATTACTCAGAATACGCTGCTTAGCATTCCTGAACCTTCCCCTTGCCAAGCTTTGTCTTCATGATAGCGACAACTTGGTAATGGGGGATGAGACACTTGTAAACCAAGCCAGTCACACAGAGAGCTGGATTAAAAAGAGTTAGTCTGATCTTCTTTGGGTCGTAGAACACAGAGGAGACTGCCATGGTTGTTCACCTCCCCTGTCAAACAAATTCACCTGGAGAGACCCACACAGCACCATGCAAGGCCCTCAAGAGTATTCCAGTGTGCCTACACTAGAGTTGTTGGTTATGGAGGCGAAACCACATGACACCTTTTTTTACCTTAAGGTTTATTTGTGGAGGAACTTGTGACTGAGACTTTGGAGGGAGGTGACAGGAGAGAAGATAGGGTTGAGGGTTGAATTACCCCGAGGCCATGCAGGGCAGGTTGGAACACACCTGCGCTGTCGGAATGTGTAGCTGGTGGTGTTTTAGGACAGCGCTGTACACATGTGGCAGGATATGAAAAAAGGTGATGGCTGAGGAAACGAGACGGTTAAACAATCTTGATCAGCAGAACAATGTAGACACGGCTGGTGTGTGGCTTTTGTCATAAAACGTGGATAATATGTGGCAGGGAAACAGAGAGAGAGAGAGAGAGAGAGAGAGAGAGCGAGAGAGAGAAAGCTAGAGAGAGAGAGAGAGAGCGAGAGAGAGAAAGCTAGAGAGAGAGAGAGAGAGAGAGAGAGCGAGAGAGAGAGCGAGATAGAGAGAGAGAGAGAGAGCTAGAGAGAGAGAGAGAGCGAGAGAGAGCGCGAGAGAGCTAGAGAGAGAGAGAGAGCTAGAGAGAGAGAGAGAGAGCTAGAGAGAGAGAGAGAGAGAGAGAGAGGTAAAGGGGCGTGGAGGTTTGGCTTGGTTTCACTCTGTGCTCAGTCCTGTGGATCAACAACTGTGGAAGATTAGACTGACAGGAGGCTTCAAAGGAAACCAAAGGCTCGGAACAAGGCTGTTGGTGCTTTGGTGCCTTCCTGACTTGGACAGAGCTCTACTTGGAGGAAGTATTTAACTTAAACGGTCATTCAAGTGATAGTCGCTCAAGTGACAGCCAGTCTTTTTTCTTGGCGAGAGACTTTCTTTCCCACTCAAAACCTCCAGCGTTACCAGGGAGGGTACCTGGGGATAGATCCAGAAAAGGCTCAAATAGGTGGGTACTGCGTCAAGTCTACTGGATTGAGTAGCTTACACACACACACACACACACACACAGACCTACACTTACAAACACACACAAACACACACACACACAATCTCACTCGGATACACACACATTTTCAATACATACTTATTTTCTTTTAACTTATATATGATTTAACTTGTATATTATTTGGTGTCGTCCTTGGCTTTCTGTTTGGTTGTTTTTTTTAAGAACTTGAGAAACTGAATCCTTATCTGTCATCTACACAAAAGACTTGAAAGCCAGGTAGGAGAGTTGGGATGAATCAGAGCTTCTCTTTGGGCTTGGCTCGGTGACTCATAGCTACTTGTAGTCGTCGGGGTGTATCAGTTAAAGTCATGCCTGCTTTGAACCGATCCATGGCTGCCCTCCCCCTGAGTTCAGTGCGACTGATCAGTTCACCAGATCTCTTCATTCTTCTTTTAATGAGGGCTTAAGGCTTGTATTGTTTTGCTTTGTTGATCCTTCAGCGTGTCAATCTGTCAACAGGTCCGTCGATGAGAACCATGAATAACTGAGGAAAAGCTTCCTGTTTTTCCACATAGCTTTCTCGTAAGGGCCGTGTAATGTGGGTGTAAAATGACTAAATTGTACAGGGGAATTCTGGAGTTGAAAAACAAAGCAAAAGCAAAGTGTCCTCACAAGTCCTGACCTGAGCTAAGCGCTTTGGCGTGGGCTTCACGCTCGCTTAACGTTGCTTTACTAGGTGTGTCTGTGAACTAAGTTTCAGGGATTGTTATCTGTGTCAAAAAAAAAATCTTTATTCAACGGATAACAATAGCTGTGTGACAAGCAATACCCAACACGCCACCCACGTAATACACACAACCCCAGGCCCGTTACCATGTACACAACGGACTGACCAGGCAAGAGGAGTTTAGACTAATAGATTTATAGAGTTATAGAAAAGTCAGGCAAAAGTATGTTCTTCAGTGCTGGGTTACCACTTTATACAAAAACCTCTAGCTGCTTAATATTAAACAGATATAGATATTTAATATATTGCTCCTTCACTTGTCCTGATTAACATCATTTACATTTTCATTTACATTTTGCATCGCATGCTACTAAGGAGACTAGCAAGTGTAATGATGCAACAAAACTGCCACAACAGCAAGCAATTAACAGCAGCAACATGACGACATTCACTGAAACAAAGAATGAGAAGATAACTTTACAACAGCATCTTCGATAGGTAGAACCAGAGAACCTTATGAGAGAGAAATAGCTGCCCTAGGAAGCGAAGCTGGAACATCACACTGAGAACACAGCGACTTAAACCTCATAGTCCTATTACTATTAGTTACGCCTCCTGAAACACTTGTACGTTAAAATATAAAACGGAAACACTATGAGCAGCTGTTTAATAGCCTGCCATGTTTTTTTAACCCTTCTGGACGATAACGTTTGGTTTGGATTAAACTGGTTTGTATAAAAGAGCAGAACAATGTAAAACTGAACAATAAAAAACAGTTGGTCTGGGTTCGGTGGTACTAGTATGGACGGCGAGGCGATGGTGATCGGCGATGTATAGAGATATTTATACAGTATTAAAACAAATACAACAGCTATGAAAGGCTACACATGTTCGGCACTTTGTAATCACCCTTCGACACCATAAATATATACACTTCCAATTCTACAAGGTACAAAATACGCTATTTATTATTATTATACAATATTTATTGTCAACGCAATCCATCAGCGTCGCGACAATAAATATCATTTATTATTATTATTGTCGACGCTGGTAAACAAGCATAAAGTACTGGAAGGGATAGGCAAGTCTCCCGCTCTCAAAGGCCGCCAAAACGGCAGCCATTAACTGCTCTTTTTTGTTAGTTTTTTTGTTAGTTTAGCAACCCGCTATACAGAGCCGCTAAGCTAACTGGGGGCAACTCTGCATAGCGAGTCGCTGAACTAACTGCTTTTCGTCAGTTAGCCTAGCGACTCGCTATACAAAGTCGCTAAACAAACTGCTTTTCGTCAGTTAGCCTAGCGACTGGCTATAAAGAGTCACTAAACTAACTGCTCTTCGTCAATTAGCCTCGCGACTCGCTATACAGCGTCGCTAAACAAACTGCTTTTCGTCAGTTCGCCTAGCGACTCGCTATACTGACCAGGCAAGAGGAGTTTATGAGGAACTCCCCTTCAGGGCCTGATTAAAAACAACAAGCTTCTGGTTGTTGTTGTGAACAACTTTCACAATGATTAGCTCTTGGGTTTCGATCTTGTTTACACAACTCGCATCAGTTGATTCACAAAGCCTA
This sequence comes from Pollachius pollachius, assembly GCF_949987615.1. Classification (NCBI taxonomy): domain Eukaryota; kingdom Metazoa; phylum Chordata; class Actinopteri; order Gadiformes; family Gadidae; genus Pollachius; species Pollachius pollachius. The sequence continues at coordinate 21,964,327 of NC_136944.1, read as the reverse complement.
TAAATTGTAATACAATTAGATTGTATATGTATAGCCCTTAATCACAGGTATAGTGTCAAAGGGCTTAACAGGCCATATATTCCTGACACCTCCCTGACCCCTAGCCCCCCTTAAAATGCCTCTGCTTTACACGCCACTCAAACTAAACGCAAACAGAAGACTCCCGGGTCCTAGTATTGCAATTACAATGTACCTGACTTCATAGGTCCCCCGTTTGTCTCTAACAGAAATGGCCATGCTGAGGGCTGAGGACCAATATGCGCCAGTGTCTCCTGGCGGGGGGAACCGCGCGGTGAACAACAGCACGTGCATTGAGATCTCCAACTGTCATCTGGTCTCCGCGTCGCTCTGCAAGGACCCTCACTACAGACGGCTGGCCATCAGCAGCATCATCTGTGGGCTCTCCTGCATCGGCATCATGTCCCTCATCTACTCAGTCCAGGTAGGAAAACAACTCCATTCCTTAAATCGGCCAGTTTTTGAAGGACCCAGATGTTCAGCTTATAATCAATGGCTTGTTATTGTTATTCTTATTATTTTAGTCGATAATAATGTATTTTCGATTTTCTTGTTCACTGCAGGCCAGAGAAGCGACAAATCCTGAAAAATCACAGATGCTCTCCAGAAAAGCGAGGAAATACGGCCTTATTTCCATCGCGGTGTGGGTGGCTATCTTGTTCATCTTCCCTGCCTTAGTGGTTCTGGTTTCATACTTGTTGACTCTGATCGACTGAAGCAGGAGAGCCCTACACGAGTAAAGACTGAAGAGAGCAGCCCGTGAAACAACCCAGACACAAGGACTGGGAAACGGGCTAGCATGATTAACTGGTTTAGGTGTAGCCCACTCCAGAACCACTTGGCAGACTGGGTCACGTGACATGCCAAGGACAACTTTGTTTACCGTTCTAATTTTTTTAGCCAATTTTTTATGCGTTTGTTTTTGTAGTGCAAATATTCTTTATATGTAGTATTTATTTGGTTATAACATACAAAAATGTGTAATTTTGCCATGTATGTGTCATTATCCCCAACCTCTTTCGAGTTCACAATTGAACAGAGCTGCAAATGTTTATGAATAAATTAAGTGTAAAAGAAATCTATATATACATATATATAGAAATTTGTTTTTATTAGGACTTTCAAGAAACAATTCACAACCTCTGACGAAGGTGCTTATTTGTTGCAACAACATTCCACAATAAAACTATTCCTTTATCTTTGCATTGCTTATGGGTTTTCTATATTCCTGACATATGTTCTGACACTATGTTCACCGTTGTGTATTAAAAAATTTAAAAACAAAACATGTACACGAAATCTACCCCTCCAAGATTACATCCAACAAACCCAAATATTGTGCTCTTATTTACCTCAGGTTTAAACTTAAACGATAACAATGTTGAAATCCTCAGAAATGAAAGAAAACACTTGCAGAAATGAAAGAAAACACAAACACGAACAAAACGGACATTGTACAAATATTACAGTTAAGGCAATCCCATGGAAATTGGGCAAAGGCAAAAACCTTTGTACGTTTTAACATAAATACCACAGATACGACGATGGAGACTAATAGATTTATAGAGTTATAGAAAAGTCAGGCAAAAGTATGTTCTTCAGTGCTGGGTTACCACTTTATACAAAAACCTCTAGCTGCTTAATATTAAACAGATATAGATATTTAATATATTGTTCCTTCACTTGTCCTGATTAACATAATTTACATTTTCATTTACATTTTGCATCGCATGCTACTAAGGAGACTAGCAAGTGTAATGATGCAACAAAACTGCCACAACAGCAAGCAATTAACAGCAGCAACACGACGACATTCACTGAAACAAAGAATGAGAAGATAACTTTACAACAGCATCTTCGATAGGTAGAACCAGAGAACCTTATGAGAGAGAAATAGCTGCCCTAGGAAGCGAAGCTGGAACATCACACTGAGAACACAGCGACTTAAACCTCATAGTCCTATTACTATTAGTTACGCCTCCTGAAACACTTGTACGTTAAAATATAAAACGGAAACACTATGAGCAGCTGTTTAATAGCCTTCCATGTTTTTTTAACCCTTCTGGACGATAACGTTTGGTTTGGATTAAACTGGTTTGTATAAAAGAGCAGAACAATGTAAAACTGAACAATAAAAAACTGTTGGTCTGGGTTCGGTGGTACTAGTATGGACGGCGAGGCGATGGTGAACGGCGATGTATAGAGATATTTATACAGTATTAAAACAAATACAACAGCTATGAAAGGCTACACATGTTCGGCACTTTGTAATCACCCTTCGACACCATAAATATATACACTTCCAATTCTACAAGGTACAAAATACGCTATTTATTATTATTATACAATATTTATTGTCAACGCAATCCATCAGCGTCGCGACAATAAATATCATTTATTATTATTATTGTCGACGCTGGTAAACAAGCATAAAGTACTGGAAGGGATAGGCAAGTCTCCCGCTCTCAAAGGCCGCCAAAACGGCAGCCATTAACTGCTCTTTTTTGTCAGTTAGTTTAGCAACCCGCTATACAGAGCCGCTAAGCTAACTGGAGGCAACTCTGCATAGCGAGTCACTGAACTAACTGCTTTTCGTCAGTTAGCCTAGCGACTCGCTATACAAAGTCGCTAAACAAACTGCTTTTCGACAGTTAGCCTAGCGACTCGCTATAAAGAGTCACTAAACTAACTGCTCTTCGTCAATTAGCCTAGCGACTCGCTATACAGCGCCGCTAAACAAACTGCTTTTCGTCAGTTCGCCTAGCGACTCGCTATACAGAGTCGCAAAACCAGCTGCCCTTCGTCAGTTAGCTTAGCAACTAGCTATACTGACAAACTAACTGGCGAAAACGGGCAGTTAATTTGTCAGCTACCTTAGCGGCTGGCTTTATGGCGTTGCCCCCCCGCTGTTCAGCGTCAGCAACAGGTCCAGCTGGTCCAGCTTGGCACAGAGCAGCGAGTCCACGTCCTGGGCGCTCAGAGATGGGGGCTCCTTGGCACTCTGGTAGCCCCCGCGCCGTGGCCTGCCCGCCGAGCTGACGCCGCCCTGCTTCCAAGCACCGCCGGCGCCGGCTCCGCCCCCCAGCGGCTTCTTTGGTCGTCGGGCCTCCCCCGCCTCGGGGAACTCCACGGCGCGCTTCAGGCGCCGCTGGCCGAACAGAGAGGTGGAGCCGTTGCGGCGGCTCAGCGGCGCCTCGAAGATGGTCTCCAGACGACTGGGGGGGGGGAAGAGATGGCCTGATATGAAGTGGGGTCTCGGCGGGGGGAGGGCATGCGACTCAGGAGTGTGTTGGCTGGTAACCGGAAGGTTGGTAGTTCGATCCCCTAGTCCCTGCTTGCTGAGTGGCGAGGTGTCTCTATGAGCATCCCTACTGTACTGACAGCGATAAATTGACTTTTCTCTTTCTTCTGACAAATGTACTTCTTGTACGTCGCTTTGAATAAAAGCATCTGCCAAAGGCCCTTCAATGTAATTCTACCAAACAAATGTACATTCATAAATAAAATAAATGTTATGCACACCTTATCTTTTTTGGTACATTGTTGCTATAAGCAAGAGAACAGTTTTTCCGAAAAATCAAAACTAAAATGTGCTTGATCTTACCCTTCTGGAGGCGCGGTGAAGTTCTTGTTGGTGTAGATCTCCTCCAGGCTGAACTCCTTCTTCTTCAGCCTTTGGGGAAGCAGACATCAGTGGTTGAGATTGGATTACGAGGAGCTGATTATAAGATGTGCACGCACAGACATGAAACAACGATTGGCGCTTGCCGGTGCCGTAAAGGAGTGATAAAGAAGGATTGTAAATGGCTTAGGTCCAGGGTCTCATGGGGGCCAAGGGGATAAACATGTGGAGGTGGTGGAAAAAGCTTTGAAGCCACACCTGTCATGCAATCTGTGCGGTAAAGTACTGCAGAATACAGTTTGGTATTCGTTTGCCTTTTGCTAGTTTGCCGTCGTTTTCTTTTACTTACCTATTTAATTTATTGTTTTGTTTCATTGTACGTGAAGCACTTTCAGTCTGCCTCGTGTATGGAAAGTGCTATATGAATAAAGTTGCCTTGCCTAGTATAAATGTGGGTTGAGGCGCACCCGGTTACGTTATCAACTGCAAACATCCAGCCGTAATAATGTCTGTAACGACTTTCCATGGGCCTTACTGTCCACACACGCTTGGAAAAATAAACCTTTACTGAACTTCGAAACACCCTTACAATAATGTCTGTGTTTAGAATCCAAGGATGCACTTACTGCACAGTTCACATTGATTAAAAACAGACCTGTAACCATGTTAGCATTTGCATCCTGCAAATACTCTACTTTCACTAGAACTGTTCGTACAAACAAATTTATGTCAGATTTATGCAAACCTCCACCCAACATTCTCCCATTACCTCAGGCAGTGAATACACGGCGTATACTCACAGCATGGTATTCTGAACACCAATACGGTCCATAACTTATGTATGTAGAAACGCATGTGGATACAGTTCCCCAAGTCTAGCCGTCAAAATAACAAGAGACGGCCGTTTCATGTGTCTGTTCTGTTCTGTCTCCTAATGTCTCCCCCTCTGGGGGGGGGGGGGGGGGGAAGGAGACAGGCATCTTGTGTTCCAGAACACTAACCCTAGACCCCGTCTGTCCAGCAGTCCGTACCTGATGGCTTTGGGCAGGCCCATGGGAGTGAGGTTGTTCTGCGGTTTGGGACGGGTTTTGCGGATTCGGATGGATGACACCTTGCCTCTTTCTTCTGTAATTTTCACCACCTGTAAAGGGTTGATGCATGTTAAAAAAGGAGATTTGTGTGACTGTGCCTGACCATTGCATAGAGAGTGCAAGACATTATGGAAACAAAGCCGTGTGAATTGGTCAAGGGGTACACGGGTCAAATAAGACATTGAAACAACACCTTATGGATTTGGCCGGTGAATTTGAGGGTTCTATGTCATATTTGACATACTAGGACGTTTCTTTGTTTATTTCGACCAAAATGTCGGAGCTGTGAACATTATACAGACTTATTCCGACCAAGAAATAAAAGACCAAAAGATCTTTCTGCGGTCTCGTCCTCCAAGGCCATGTTTTTTTAAAGAAATGAGACCACATGAGCACCGTGAAACCACACGGTTGTTAGTTTTTCTTTGTACCTTGATTTCGGAGTCTGACAGGGACTTCTCCTCAAACTGCCGGCGGTAGTGTGCGTCTTCACCCTCCTCTTCCTCGGTCCTCTCTGCCTCGCTCTCCATGGGCATCTGGGACGCCGCGCTGAACCATGACAAATTAACAATTAACAGGAGTCTAGTGTATATATATATATATGAATGTTTAAAAAGGAATAATACAGGCTAAAACAGTTGGATATTGTTTAAAACCTTTAACTGCTCCAGTGAGCCATTTTCCTACCCAGAATGCCTTTAACTCCCCCCATCGATCATCCATGTAAATCCAGTCACTAACCCAATTTCATAAATATAATAATCTGGAGACGGAAACTAAATGCCGCCACTCTACGGCTCTATACCAGGGGGTGTGGCCTTACACGAAGGAAAAGGAAAACCAGTCTTTGACGACTGAACACGAGTTCACGACACACAGAAGGCAGCGAGGGGGCCGCGTACCTGTGGACGGGGGACACACTGACCGCAGGGGGGTCAGCCCTCGCGTGGAACCCGGGAAACAGTCGCCACGGGGACGAGGAGCCGGACGCCGGAGAGGCAGAGGAGGTGAAAACAGTGGAGGAGGAGGAGGAGGAGGACGAGGCCGCGAAGGGGGACGAGACGGCCGAGTGGAACGAGTCGGTGGACGGCGACGGCGACAGCGAGAAGTGGTGTCCGTGTGCGCCAGCGGAGTTAGCCGCCGCCGCGCTAGCACAGTTAGCCGCCGCCGCCGCCGCCGCCGCCGCGGTGGCGCTCTTGCCGTCCAGCCGGCGGGAGAGGAAGGCCATGGGGCTGGTGAGGAAACAGGAGGCCAGGGCCGAGAGCGAGAAGGGGGAGGCCGGGGCAGTGGCACCCGGACCCCCGGATCTCCTGGAGGGGTACACCTCCTTGCGCAGACACAAGGGGGCGATCTCCCGGGCCACCTCCACGGTGCTGACCGTGTGGCGCCGGGTGCGCCGGGGCTTGCAGAGGACGCGAGGCAGCCGGTGGACATCGTGGAGCGGCTGGTGGTGCAGGGGGTGGGGGTGCTGGTGGGCGACACGTCCTTTGCTGGGCTGGGGCGAGTAGACAGGGGAGGGCCACAGGGCGTGGTGCTGGTGGAGAGAGTGGATCTCCGGGCAGGAGACGCTGCGCTGGAGGCCCCCGGAGGAGGAGGAGGAGGAGGAGGAGGTGAAGTCCAGCTCCATCAGGTTGGTCCTCCTGGTTTCCCGTTCCTCGACGACGTGTGCCTCGAAGACGTCGGCGCCGCACAGCAGCCTTTCCTTCCTCCTTCGGCTCTCCTGCTTCGTGTGGTTTATCTTCACGCTTCTTTTGCCGGGCGTCGACTCGGCCGACTGGTCGCCGAGGAGCCCATTGGCGGAGGGTACGGTCGCGCACTGCGTATGATGACCGGCTTCCTGGACGGAAGCTTCGGCGCCACTGAGAAAATTGTCCCTTTCACCTCCATGCGCGGGAATGGTCTTGTGCTTCCAGTGTTTCCCCCGGTTAACGTTTACATGCTTTGTGTGTTGCGCCGGGTATACTGCATGCGATTGGTCATCGGTTTCACCACAGCCCTTTTTGGGCCTCTTGACTCCGGTTTTCAGACTCCTCTTGGCAGTCACGGGGACATCCAGGACGCTGGAGACGGAATCTAACCCAAATAGGGCCTCGGAGGTGTGGTCCACGGCCACGCCCCGCGCTTTAGTCGGACGTGCTTGCTTACGAACCACTGAACGTTTCGCCGGATTAGACATTTGGTTCACGTTTGTGAACATGCTCAGACTTGATGAAACGTCTGCGTCACACTCTGGCGAAAGGTCCCGCTTCCTGCCCAAACCTGAGGGCCGAGCGGGCAGCGGGACCTGGGGTCTACAGAGCAGGTTCTCCAAGGGCTGGTCCGGGGCACTTGGAGACGGCTGCTTGTTGTCGGCATCTCGCGTGCAAGTGGTCATCGCCGGCGTTCCCAGATCCATGCTGTCAGATTTAAAGTCTGGTTTACGCGACCCGGGTTTTGAGACCCCCTTCTTGGTTGCCCCCCTGGGGTTCCTGGTGTTGACGGGTTTATTTGTGAGGTTATCCGACGTCGTGTTTCTGGGCTGCGAGGCGTCAACAGCAACAACAGCGACCAAAGGAGTTGGGTTTTCAGTTTGACGGTGCAAGGTGGGTTCTTTAGGTGCAGCTAGACTTTCCGGTTGGCTTGTTCCCTTCTTTTGCACCCGCCTCAGAAGATGCACCTTCTTGGCCGGCGGGTTCAGCTTCATCTCCGAGACGGGAACGATATTCGACGAGAGGTCGTTCCGGAGCTCTTTCAAATGGCTGGTTGCGCTATCCTCCGTGACATGCGGAATTACGCCTGCGTTTATCGGATCTTCTGTTCTTTTATCCGATCTGGTTATTTTCCTGTTTTTCAAGCGAGCACCGCCTCGTGGCTGAGGATCAAGAGTCAATCTTCTCTTGGCTTTCCTGATGCGTCCGACCGGATCAGAGCCTGGGCCCGCCTCCGGCAGTCCTTGTCCAGTGGGAAGAGTTTGTGAGATTGTATTCAATGCACCGTTGGTTCCCTCTTTGGCAGAGTTCCGTGGGCTTTTCCTAACAGAGAGGCTGCTGCAGCTTTCACTGCAGTCACCTTCAATACAATGATCCAGACAGAGAACATCGCCATTGCTTAGGTCCCCAATGGTGGCTTCCACCGTACACTCAACAGAGAATTGCCTGTGGTGAGGCTCAGCACAGCTAGCCTCCTGCGTCTCCCTGCAGGGGAGAATGTCCAAAGATTTGCTCCGTAGCACAAATCTATTCAATGAGTAAAGGGGTTTCGTTTGAACCACCCGCTTGCTTCTCTGGGCTCTTCTCTCCATGTTGTTGAATGTGCTGGGTTCTGGATGTTTCTCCGGGGTAAGCTGAGGCAGAGGAACCGGCTCATCGTCGTTGGTCTCCATGTCTGCCGACGTTGGTCTGTTGACCGGTATAGAGCCGCGGGCCACATCGTTCATCTCAGAGGGCTTTGTCGGGGAACGCTCGAGCGACGCGGTGCGGAGACGTTCCTCGTCTTCCTCATCAACCGTCAGCCCTTTCGATGCCAAAGGAGGCATCCACGGCAGGGTGTCATCGTTCAAACCGTCATCTACCGTTTGACCTTCATAGCCGTTGGACCGGTCCGATGGATCTGGATCGTCTGCGAGGCTAGCAGATTCGGGAGGGCTGTGTGCTGTGAAGAGCTTCACGGGACTCATGACGATCTCGCTGAAACTCGCCATTTTTGACTTGAAGGACTGAAAGAACGGGCCGATGACCCATTTGGCTTTGGCGGGGGGGGTCTTCACCTCCAGTCCCATGTGCTGGTCCGGGGGGCCCCGTTCTGGATGGTCTGGGGGGGGTTTGTTGAAAGGCGGACTGCTGAGATCCATATGGGTAGCGAAGGGTTTCTCCTCATTCTGTATCGTGGACAGTGTTCCATTTTCTGAGGTGGAACTCGGTTCTCTGTGCCTGAGAGGGAAAAACAGAGACAAGATGGTTTGACCTTTGGCAGTAAAACATATCTGTCACACTTTCAATCGTATGCGCAAACACAAACACACACACACGCACACAAATGACATGACATTCCCAAGAGTTTCTATAAATAATTGAATATCAATACAAATATTATTCTTGGCCATTTGACCTCCTACCTTAAATATAGACGGTCATGGGAAAAACAGCTAGACCGGCTTTCAGTCATTCTAAAAACACAGACGCCTAGTGACTTTCTCCTTCCCAATGTTTCCCTCTCCATTCTGTCTGCGATACACTCATTCAACATCCAAGAGCAAAGCCCTTATCATGGATTGTCTTTCCTGCTATTTGTCGTGAAGACACACATAAATCAAATTAAAGAAGTAATGCTCTCCTCAAACAATTGAAACACAAACATTTACATCGCCAACAGATGATGCATTTCAAGCTTCAAACATATGACTAATACTCACTTTGATGGAAACAGCGACACATCCATATCAGGTGCCGCGCTCTGCAAAAAGTCAACATTTCAGATTATAAAGTTCAGAAATGTCGTTTTTATTCAAAAGCAGCCGACCCCAACGGCCTATTCTGGGATGTGTGGGTTCAGTCAGCCCAAGGCGGTGACGTGACTGCTTATTTGTGTCAGAGGCAGCCGACCGTGAAGGAGGATTACCACTCTCAATTAACCCTGACACAACTTCATTGTGTAGGTCCACCCTTTATTGTCGGTTGTAATGTACATGCCCTGCTACCAGAGATAAGTAAACAGAGACCAGCTGTCTGTACATCTTCACCCAGACAGATTAAGCAATAGGGCGGCATGTGGCTCAGGAGGTAGAGCCGGTTGGGTGGTAACAGGAAGGTTGCTAGTTTGAAGCTCAGTGTCGAGGTGTCCCTGAGCAAGGCACCTCACCCTGACTGCTCCTGACGAGCTGGCCGTTGCGTGGCTGACTCCGCCGTCGGTGTGTGAACGTGTGCGTGAACGGGTGAATGTTAGGCAATATTTTAAAGCGCTTTGAGTTGCCACTTGTTAGAAAAGCGCTGTGTAAATGCAGTCCGTCTACCATTAGTCACCGTTGAGAAAGACAAACCGCACGCACGCACACGCACACACACGCACACACACACACACACACACACACACACACACCTAGTAAACGGAGAGGGGCTGACCTGGGACAGTGGCCGTTGGGGAGAATCCACCCTCACGAGCTGAATGGACACATCCTGTAACCCTGGGGCCTACAGACCAACAGTGCAATGGAGTGCGATGTTGTTACCACACACCTGCATGAACTACACAGCACACAGACCCGTCCATCAGACGGCCATTCATAAAAACAAGAGAGGCTAAGCCTGTGTACCGTGCAGGTTGCCCCCGCTGTCTTGGTGGGGGTCTTGACTGGTGTGGGCGGCCTCGCTGCAGTCTGGCCGATCTGAGACCAGGGTTTTCTGGTCGTCGGTGGTTTACACAAACCAGCTCTACTGCGGTTGGGTTTTCCATCACTCTCGCAGCTGTGAATTATAATTAAATTATATATGTTTCAGGTTGACTTAGATACAGGCCCCTCAGGTTGTAATAGGAGCAAGTAACTGTTTTGAATAATCACTCATAACAATGTTTACATTTGATCCAATATGGAGAAGGACTCAATTCAGCAGAGTAGGCAGGGCGGGGGTAACACACAAGAAAACAGGAAAAGGAAAGAAAAGGTGTTGGAAACTATACCTGGGAGTGTTGGAAGAGAGGGAAGGGAGAGGTGGTGGGGGTTCACTGTGGGGGGGTGCACTGCAAAAAGGATTCGGGGGTACATCTTCCTCCATTAGACAAACTACAGGAGGGAGGGGGTCCGGGGAATAAGTCAACATCCTTGCTCTCTCGACTGTGTGTAGTCCTCTGCAAACAACAATAACACAACAAACACACGTGCAGGGTGTAAACTCAACGTTGAACCACGGGGGATGCTAGATGACGCAATGCAACAAATGAGAAAAACAAACAAGGAGAAAAGGTCTCCTCGACCTTATTTTATACTGTAAATATTCCTTCATTTTTTGATACAGGGATAAAATACTTAAAAAGCTCGTATAAGGCGAAGAGAGGGTATTCATCCAACCACACACGACGTAAACACAGGCCACCCAAATCAATAGGATACTGAGAAAACCAGTAATACCATTACCGCAATGGTTTAGCGCCAAATAGCAAGTCACAACAAATCTCTTCGTCGAGGTGACTGGACGGTTCAAAAAACGACTTTGAACCTCAAACCCTCTTGGAAACACACCCTGAACCCCGTTTAAAAACATATCTCCCACATACCACCCCAGCTCTGTCTATTTACTGGAAGGAAGCTGTTTGAACCCTGACGTCAATAACACTTGGCTCATAACCTTCATTTACTAATATAATCATCTATATCACGTTCAAACGGCCCGGCTGTAACTTCATGATAAGCCTGCAGGACGCATGTGCTCTTTATTTGTATCTTTATCACATGCATTGCCGACAACCATGCTGCTGCACGGTGGGACCACCGGGGAGTAGCCGGGGCCTTGGACTGTCACCCGGGGCTCCCACTCACTCCTCCCGCGTCCTGGTCGAAGTCACCGGGGGCGATGCAGAGAGGTAGTACACTGTGGCTGAGCATCTAGCTAAGCATCTATATTATTACCGTGAATGTACTCACCGAGGTTGTCTTCATAGACAACCGCTTAATGGTCCATCATCGTGATGAACGAGACGAGCCGGACCGGACGGCGCCCTACAATGTATCCGTTTCACATGAACACGCAGTGACTGCCGGCTCAGCCAATCAGAGTTCCCGCTCTGCTTCCGCATGACGCTCCCTCCAGAAAGGTGACCAATGGGAGGGGAGCATCCTCAGCGTTAAATCCACCCAGAACCATTGCTCTGGTTGTAGTCTTTGTCCTCGATTGACTTCTAAGTTGGCGCATGTGAAGTGATGACGACTAACAGTTAAATTAAAATGTGATTAATTAAATGTATCACCGTGGCAATGCTCGATTCACCTTGTTGTGGTCGGACTCAAATGTTTTGATGGTTGCTAAGGGTGGGTGTTTGTTTGTTTACCTTCTTTCTGATGGGTGCTTGGCTCTGTTAATTAAAGTATTTTGGATTGCAAACTCTCAATGCAAAATACTGTCAGTTCTAAGTAGAGCCAAACTGCCCCATGAGTCGATTATCCTTGACTGGTTATTTTCTAAAGGATATGAGGGGAAACGAAAATTGCCAACCCAATAGACATACTTTTTGAAAGGATCATTTTTTTAAATCTAATTCAGATTCTGTGTGTTTGGTGAAACCAAAAATTCAAGATACTCAAAGTGACAGGACGAAATAAGTCATTTATTTAAAAAACGAAACAGAATTTAAGAAGATAAGAGAGATTGATGATGATGCCGTGTAAATATTCTGTGTGCTTTTTGAATCCATGGTACTTTAGTCATAAAGCTCAAAATCTAATCTCTTGGAGTTGTAGAACTGAGAGTTCTCCTGGTCCAGCCGCCGACAGTAGACGCCGTCTTTGAAATAGTCTTCATCCACCCAGCCCTGGAGAACACAAGAATGATGAGACCTCCCATCTGGACTGAGGTCAACGCTAAACACATCGCTCACCTTTTTGAAAAGACACATATTGATGGATTCACAAAGCATCTTCCCTACTGATGCACGGCCTTTGACTCAATCTAGATGAGCACATCGTCTGAATAAATGTGGTAAATATTGATTTAAAGTCCATGTAACTAAAGATCTCACTATAAATGTAAGTGTACAAATAGGAAGGGAGGCTAATAGGAAGGGAGGCTAATAGGAAGGGAGGCTAATTTGAGTGCAATACATTTTTTGTACTGAAGTGCTGAGAATGTTCATCTCAAGTTAAAGGGGTGATATAAAACCATGCGAGAGTGAGAATAGCCATTACAAGCCGTTTGAAACTCTACTTTAGTGGCAACACAAGTGGGCGTGTCCACCCAGATGTATGCTGTATAAATCAGTCCACCAGCCTATACAGTGGACTGTAGAAAATGTTCCTTATCTATCCACCATACATCTAGGTGGACTCTCCCAGTTGTGATGTCACTAAAAAAACAGTAAAAGGCAGATTTTCAAACAGTTTGTAATAGCCAATAGCACCTTTTGGCATAATATCATCCCTTTAAATAAACATAGTTTCAGATGTGATTATTATTAGGGGTGGGAATCTCTTGGCACCTCACGATTCAATTCCGATTATGAGGTCAACGATTCGATTCTAAAACGATTATCGATGCAACAATTTTTTTATGTACATTTCCAATGCGTGATTTTCAAAAATATATATATTCATCTGCAGAGACGCGCGGTGAGGTCCGTGGCTGGTGAGGCACTGACTTTTTCAGAGTCAGATTTACAAATATATGAACCCAATTGTTATATAGTACTGGCCTTGAATCATTATCTTCCGTGTTTGCAGTCAGAAATGTTTTTTTTTTAAATAAACAAACTGATGTAGTGCACTTGACTTGCTTAAAAGAAGTTAACGGAAGCGTCCTGTAAACACTGGGGGCACACGCACACACCCCCTTCAGTGAGGCAGAGGTACTGGCTGCCTCATTTCATGCTTTTTCAGCGCGGTTTTATGTCAGATCAGCATATTTAGTCTTGCTGCAAGACTAAACATGTTATACACATACATCAAATACATTAACTAGTTTAAGTAAAGTGCGATCATACAATAAAAGTGTCTACATACATTACATTGGTGAAAAAGCTAACTGGGTTGACCCAGTTGAGCGCATGTGCTCTACCCAGTTTGTGAAGGATTGCACTATTCTCGGTGAGGCAGCACTGCTCGTTGCCTCAGCCGGCCTCAGCTCGCGTATTCCCCCTCATGAAAAAGGCAAATTCAGCGATTTTGATAATTAAAATGATTTAAATTATTGGAATCGTACATTAATTACATTTAGACCACAGATCAGTAGACAAATACCAATATATAATATTTTTTTAATTTGATCATAATTAGTTTTTTCTTTTCATGATGACAGGGGAGGCTCTCTTTGCTTATCACTTCCTACTTTTGTGAAGATCATTAAAGACATCAACAGATGAATTAACTTATCTAATAATTTATTAGAGAAAAAGCTTTTGTCACAAATATGACTTTCTATGAACAATGCAATAATCAATGCAGCTTGCATTACAACACAATATGGAAGTATGTAAAAAATAGGTTTCAGTTCTTTTCTTTCTAATCTGTCATTAAAGGAAAAGCTGCTCTTGAATTAGAAGGAGTTCTTGTGTCTGGCTGTGAGTTTGCGTGCATGCTATGCGTAGGCTGAATCGCAATCTTGCCAAGACAAATCAGATTGGCCAATACACACTGAAGATAAATCAAATAATTTTAAAATTACTAAAATTATCCCTTTTTTTTTCTTCCGATTATTAATTTTTCTGCATCGAGATGGAATCGTTCTAGAGAGAATCGCGATGCATCGAAGAATCGATTGTCTTTACCACCCCTAATTATTATTGTTTATTTTTTTTCCAGCTCATGTTTCCCGTTTGAGCGTCTCAAGCCGTACCTGCATCTGCTGACTGCTGAAGGGCCCGTAGAGCTCGGAGCCGTCCACGTTCTCCCACCTGTACTCCCACATGACTCCTTGGGGCGCTGGGAAAAAAACACAGAGCGGTCAGACATAGTCGTGTTAAAACTAACACAAAAAAATGAACTATAAAGCGGCTTGATATACAAACGTGGCAAAACATACAATTACAAAAATAAGAAATACATTAATAGATATACATCCAATCGTCATAAATCAATTAATAAATCATATCATCAATCATCAAATATAACAAAACATAAAAAGCTGGTTGCGTTGGCTACCTGCTCCTCCGTCCTCCCCTCCCTCCTGGGCCTTCTCTCCGTGACTCTCGTCGAACTTATCCCCAAACATGTCGAGTTCGTCCGCCTCCTCGTCCTCCTCGTCCTCCTCCCCATCGCCCCCCTTGGGCTTTTTACTGGACAGTTTCTGGCTCTTCAGGAGGTACGCCAGCTTCTCACAAGTCTGCTGATAGATCTCAAACATCCCCGACGCCACCAGCCGGTCGGCCAGCGCCGTGAGCCGGTCCAGCTTCTCCGCGTCGCGCTGGAGCGCCGGCTCCTCCCCCCGGCCGCCGTCGGCCCCCCTCAGCTTCCCCTTCTTCCTCCCCGCCAAGCCCCCCAGCCGACGGAGCCCCGCGGCGACCGTCTCCCCCGGCAACAGCATCTCCACCAGGGCCTCGGTCAGCTGCCGCTGCGTGAACGACGCCAGCGGGTCTTCGGCGGGCTCCGCCTCCATCTCCGCCTCCTCGCCGCCGCTGTCGCCGCCCGCCCGCTTCTCCTCGCGCTGTTTCTCCTCTTCGGCCTCGTCTTCGTCGCCCACCCGGCGCCGCCGCTTGGCCGAGAGCCCCTTCTTCTTCTGCTTGAGCGGCTGCTCTTTGATCCGCACCTATGGGACGCAGGGAGAAACCATTAGAGGCCTGCGGGGGGAACCCACCGCCCAACGCAGCGCATCACGCTCCATAAATAGACTCCAACTGGTCCGGAATGCGTCCGCCCGACTCTTAACTCGCGCCACATCCCGGCGCCACATCATCCCTGTCATAAAGGACCTCCATCGGCATCCTGTCTCCCACCGGATCGATAACAAGATCCTTGTCTTCACCTACAAAGCCCTTCACCAACTCTGACTCCCCCATATCTCACTGACCTCCTTCTCCCCTACCAAACCTCTCGGTCCCTCCGATCCACCTCAGCCAGCTTTCTCTGCACCCCCAAGTCCAACCGTCGCAGTTTTGGAGACAGAGCCTTCTCCAGGGCAGCTCCCAGGCTCTGGAACTCCCTCCCCCAAGATATCAGAGGCTCAAGAGTCCCTCACAGTTTTCCAAACCCACCTCAAGACCCATAATTTCTCTACTAACTTCCTTCTCTTAGCCCTCCCCCCCGCGTATGTCTGTTTTCTACCATCGCCCCGAAGTGTAAAGCGACTTTGAGTCCTACTAAAGCACTATATAAGTCCCATTTATTATTATTATTATTATCACGGAAGCTGGATTGGTACGCACCCAGTCGATGTTGTCCAGCCAGTTGTCCCGGATCTCCTCGTCCTTCTTGACGTAGTAGTTTCCCTCGGCGTCAAAGTGGCCCTCCTGCATCTCTTCGTCCAGGTTGAACGGGGTGATGGGGATCCCCTCGTCGCAGTCTATCGTGGCGCCCTCCTGGCCTGAGGGAAAGCCACCAATCACAGGTGGGCAGGAGCAGTGGAGTGGCTTGCTCATAATAATCCAAAGAGGTTTTATTCAGTGTCAGTGTGTTGTCTGCATGTGTGTTTTGAAATGCCTATATCAAAGTATCCATGATGGATTTCTTTTTTAAATATTATTTCAAAACCTACATTGTTTGATGGTATGCATTGAGAGGCAACAACAAACCTGTGTGTATATGTTGTGCATGGGTTTTATAGGAGCAATCAATCTCCCATGAAACATTTCAGTTACATCAATTCAAAACACTGCAAACACAGCATACCTTCCACATCGTCGCTGGCCAGCATGTCATATTTGCTGGTCTTAGTCTCCTCTTCATCATCCTCTTCGTCACTGTCCAGGGAATGCTTTCCCTTAAACCTTGAACCAGGTCCAGCTACAACCTCGCATAACTGACCATCAACAACAGGAATACAATCGAAATGTTAAGTCTTGAATGTATCACTATAGTTGGTTAAGGGGAATGCAAAATTCCAGTAATCCAAGTTATAATATAAACATGACATCAATAGGACGTAATTTGTTTTCTCGAGGCTAGTTGAGGACATGAATGAATACCACTTATCTAACAGTTTGTTTCGTTACTAAGCATCACGATAAGGCAGTGATTTATATTGATTTAATAACCAATATCGGCAAAACCAGTAGATGTTATGCAGCGAGATGGATGACCCCAGGATAGATTATCCCAGGACAGATTACCCCATCTATAGTTAGTAATTAGTTATCAAATGAAATGGCTCAGAAACTTTAAGAAGTGAAATCAGACCCTGGCGTACCTTTTTGCTGGGCACCTCCTCCTCCAACTCGATTTCCCCATTGCCGTCCTCAAAAGTGACCTTTCTTTTAGACATGGCGCTGGATGTAGACAAAATTTAATTCTTAATGTGAGTTCAGGGGTTTCAATGGCTTCTCATAACGCATACGGTCAATGTTTACTTCACCAGACAGCATTTCAGCGCGCAAAACACAGCAATGCAAGTCGTAAATAATGGGGTTTATGTTTCTCAACACAGTAGATCGTCTGCTGAGCAAGAACAACAAACTTAAGCATGCAATCTGAAAATGTGTTTACAGACCTGGTGCAAAAATGAGGGAAAAACAAACGAGACGCAACACAAGCTCACACTGTCGCCATTACCGTCATCCGGTTTGGAACGGAAGTGACGTCGTTTTGAGCCGATAATTATTTTCTGTGTAATTACAGATAATACATTCCAAGTTTGCCCAATCGGACATGTTATTGCATTTTTATTAGTAATAAATCAATGTGTACATTAAAAATATTATTTTCAGATATTAAACCGTCTTAATCTTTGGGTGTATTGTTACTTTTATTGCCTTCAGTTCTACTGAAGACAATGGGTTTCACTGTACATATTTAAAGATTTTGTTTAAATCAGGGCATCCCTGTTCTATGGTGGTATATTAAATTTCATCAAGAGAAAACAATGGTGGGTTTTCGTATCAGAAAATAACTTCCAAAGTATACATTAAAAGGGACTGGCAACCTGCTGTTTGACTTAACACAACAATGAACGCACAGTGTCATTAAGTAACTAAATGGATGTTATCCACCTTATGTATACTGATTAAGATAGTGTGTTGGAGGGGATCGGGTTGCAGGTGGACTGCCATTTCCGAGCAGGAATAGGATGCTTGATCACGCACACATCATTGTTGTGCTATGCATATCTATGTATGTTGTGCGTCCTGGCCTCATGTAGCATCTTATCTTTCTTGTATACGGGGAATGGGTTAACCTAGCGATTGTTAGTGCTTGGCAACTTCCTTTCTGTACCGACAGAGATAATGTTGTTACTCTTTCGTCTGACAAATGTACTTATTGGAGGTCACTTTGGATAAAAGCGTCTGCTAAATGTAAAGATTCACACACACACACACACACACATCCAGAACTGATAAAAATGAAAGGTTATGTCCTGTTCAGCAGCGCCACCCACTGAGTACAAAAGAGGTTCACTATACTTAAATATATATTTTAAAAAGCTGCATCAAACAAGCCGCCCACACGGCCGGGGAAGTGAGAGCAGGAAGGCGGAAGCATCCCAGACCGCGCCGTAGCTCAGCCTCTCATTCCCAGGTACCGGGGGTCCGGGGAGGCTGAAGGAACCCAAGGCCCACTGGCACGCGTCCCGCCCTCAGCCAGGTGGACCGGAGCGCGCAGGAGGGGGAGGGGAGGGAGAGACGATAGGGTGTCAGGGTTCTGTTACCAGGAAGTGGGTCGAGTTATTTATATTTCAATGCTTGTCCTCTCGCACCCGTGGCAGTACCGGGAGAGTAACCTGAACCCGTACGGCGGAGCCACATCGTCTCCATCTGGATAAGTCCGGGCCGCCGAGACACGTCGCGCTGCGCCCTCCTCCGCCCCAGACGGACGCGACGGGGACGGGGAGCGTAGAGAGGGGACGGTGAAGGGACAGCCGGGTGGAGAACCAGCCAGCCGGGTGGAGAGCAAGCCAGGTGGAGAACCAGGCAGGTGGAGAACCAGCCAGGTGGAGAACCAGCCGGGTGGAGAACCAGCCGGGTGGAGAACCAGCCGAGTGGAGAACCAGCCAGGTGGAGAACCAGGCAGGTAGAGAACCAGCCGGGTGGAGAACCAGCCAGGTGGAGAACCAGGCAGGTGGAGAACCAGCACGCCTGGTGGAGAACCAGCCAGGTGGAGAACCAGCCAGGTGGAGAACCAGCCAGGTGGAGAACCAGCCAGGTGGAGAAGCAGCCAGCTGGCGGTGGGGATGCCAGAGGTAGGTCTGGGTAACAGAGTCTGGGTCAGATCAGGGAATCCATGGAGGGGAGGGGTAGGGGGAGTTGGTTGGCCAGAGGTAAGGCTCGGGGATAAGGTTCTCGATGGAGGAGGGCGTGCAGGGGGAGGGGGGGGGACATAGGTTGGCCAGAGGTAGGTCTAGGTGACGCTGATGGAGGGGTGCGAGCAGGGGGGGCAGGGAGGGGTTTGACAGTAGGTTGCATCATGCACTCTGAGCACAAAGGCATTTTGGATTGTGAGTCGATTAGGGGATCATGGATCTCAGTAGAAATATACTTGGGTGTTACAGTATTGGACATCTTCAATCTTTTTTTAATTGTTCTATATGTTTCCTAATCGGGTATTGATGTCTGCTTTAAACCAAAACAGAGCACATACATGACGGGTACTGACATGATCAGAACCATGTAACATTCGGTTTCTCTAACTGCCCTTTGTTGATTACGCCTTTTCCCTTACCCCCTTAGGGTAGTCAAGGGTAAAATGATCCAACTGAGAATTCACCGCTGCGTCTCCCCACACTGTAATGTTCAATGTTCAAATCAAATAATGTTTACCTAAAGGACAGAGTTTCTTGTATTCTCAGAGCAGAAGAATGCATAAGGGGATCTCTGCTCCCTTGTGACCGGTTTAGCCCAGGCACAAAGGTAAACGTTAGATAATGCTAGGAACAGGTAAAGTGTCTGGACAATACAAGGAATGGGAGACAGAGCTTACATGATGAAGGGGAAACAACATATGGACCACACATCACGTGGGGAGCAGAACTGTTCTCAGCAATTCTGAGACTGTAGTCTTTGCTTTTGCCAGTGCATTGGACTCAAGCTAATAGAGATGCAGGTGCGAACTCCCATCCGAGGCCTCAGATTATTGTATGTTTATTTCCTAAATATATTAGCCTCATTGTTATAGGTTCAGAGGTCTCTTTATTCTTAAACTGTTTAGACAGAGACGATTTGCATGCTGCAAACTCCCACCTCACTGTGCACCCGTATCCAGTCTCAATACAGAAGTTATCCAAAGCAGTAGAACACTTCTCTTTTCGGTGATCCTAGAGGAACCAATACATTTGAATTTGTAGCCGCAGTGTACGAAAAATAGAGAAGTGGTCGTGACAAACAACAGGGAAACACCTGCGTGTGTCGGGTCACATAACACATGCTGAACACAGAGAGAGAGGAAGACAGAGTGGCTCTTTGGGTTCTGTTTAAAGTGGGTTCTGTCTGTTGTGCAGCCAGGTGCTGAAATGAAGATCCACAAGAAGGTACTCAACCACTACCTGTCCTGCACATCACCGGTGGACAAAGAGGGCTATCTCTACAAAATGGTAGGCATTAAAATACAAATATATAAATTATATATATATTTAAATATGTATCTTTTATTGTATTTTTTTTATTGTATATATTTTATTGCATATATATGTTTTTGTCCCAATTATTTGTTGCGCTATCCACATACTGACCTGACCTCCATGTCCCCGCAGAAAGAGCGCACGGCCACCTTCCACCGGCGATGGTTCGTGCTGAAGGGCAACGTGCTGTTCTACCAGGAGAGGCCGGCAGACCGTCACCTGCTGGGCGTCATCGTGCTGGACGGCTGCGTGGTGCGGCGCAGCGAGGCAGACGGCCAGCTCTGCTTCTCGCTCGTCTTCCCGGCGCCGGGGCTCAGGGCCTACCGGTTCGCCGCGGAGGAGCGCCTGACCCAGGAGAGCTGGGTCAAGGTGCTGCTCTCCGCGAGCCACTGTTACCTGTCTCTGCTGGTTAAGGATCTGGGCCACCAGTATGAAGGTGAATAGTCTGTCTCTGTCTGTCTGTCTGTCTTTCTGTCTGTCAAACGAACATATATGGACATGCTTTGAAGTACCTCTTTCTTGCGTTCATTTCAGAAGCTAAACGTGAAGCAGCTTCTGTTGCCGGCGGTTCTACGGTGAAGGGGGACAGCAGCCGGCCGCCGTCGGTCGCTCGGGTGAGGCACTACTCGCTCCTGACGATAGAGGCCGCCAAAAGCGACGTCCGAGACGGGCGGAGCTACAGCACCGGCCACCTGCTGCAAGAACCCTCGTTTTCTCCCAAAGCTGCGAATAAGAAATCCCCGAAGCATTGGTCGAAGAGGAACGCGCATGTCACCCCGTTAAACGGACCAGCGCCTCTCTATGGCGAGTGGCCGTCAGTGGGGTTGGATCCCCTGGAAGAGTTCAGCAAACTGCACGAGTATTATGGGGAAGAGGTGCTGCAGGTGAGGGGGGCGTGGCTACGGAGGAGGCAGGTGGACAAGGAGCAAAGGGAGGGCGCTCTGATTGACATTTAGTGGACATTTTAATGGAGATGTGTTATTGTTTTTTATAATATGGTTCATGTGCGTCAAATGTAAAGTGTGTGGGAATAATATACATCGTAAATAGGATGACATTAACCCATTTCATGTTTTAAATTAGAATTGTGTTATTCCCTCATCAACTTGGAGGCAACAGTATTAATACAAATAAATATGGCAAGATAACTATTTGCTCAATCAATTAAAGTTAATTGGACTACTAATTTAATTCGTTTCTCAATAAGAAATATTGATTTTAAATCAAGATCACATTAAGATATAATATACAGCAGAGACAAAAATCCAATGTTAAATGGATTTTTTGACGTTCATGGCGATAAATAGCAAGTGTCTACACGGCAGATCAAGTTGCAAAACAAAGTGACTGGAAGGTAAATAGCAATCATTCACAGACGGCCCGCACACGCACACGCCCTCACACACACCCATCCATATGCACACAGCCAAACATACACACAGCGCGTAGAGTTACATGCCACACGTCACCCATGTCACAGGCCCATCCTATGCGGCAGGTTGTTTTCCCAGGCAGGTCAAAATGTTGGCCTTTCCACATTCCGTTGCCCCACACAGACATACCCTTCCCCTGGAGAGTGATGGATGGCCCGGGCCCCACGTGGGTATAGCTGTGCACGGATCGCCCCGGCAGGAACGCACTCACATCTGTCTGTTAACGCCTGACGGAGGTAGTAAATAACGGCGATTGGTGGAGACGTTATTTACAGCCAAGGGCTAAGGAGCTTCGCGACGGTCGATACACAGCTGTCCCTCCCCTCCCACGCTGAGGAAACGCCTCTCTGCTGGTGGGCCGTGGAGCATATAGCGGTCGCTGGGAGCCAACTGAGGCCGCAGAAGGGAAGCCAAGTTCAGCCAAGCGCTTGTGGTTTCAAGCTTCTTTGATCGTGCTAATCTGATGGAGATATCAGAGACCGCCTCTTGCTTGGCATTTCACGCAGGTGACGGTCTCTTTGATAGGTCAATTCGATTAAAACAGCACTTTTTACTCATGGAAAGTTTCTAAGAACAGTGTTGGTATTCCGACGAAGTCTTTGGACTTTGAATGCGCTTTATTTTTTACTTTGATCCATTGGTCATTGAAATTAGCTTGTCTTTTAGGACCACTATCTGCCAAGTGTAGTCTACTTTAAATTAAAACAGGATTTCTTATGTCATTGTTAGAAAACAGGACAATCAAGACTTCCAGCTTGGCTTTTTGTACAAGATTAAAACGTTACTTTCAAAACTACATCAGTGACTTAAACGCTACTGAATCAGTTCAACTGTCCTTCTACCAGAGTTCTGAGTTGTTAATAATCCTAATTAATAGGACAGTGTTTCCAGCACTCAGAGGTATGTCCAAGACACAGCTCAGACCCTGTTTGTTCCAGAGACGTGTTCGAGGTCCAGAGGGCCAGCATTCTTTGGAAGGCGCCGGAAAGGACAACAACAGAGCCAGGCACCGAAGACCCTTTAAACCACAGAGTCCCTCTACTAACCCTCTAATCCCAGGAAAGACAGCCTGTCCCTGGCACCAAGGGGCCCTGTCTCCCTTCACCTGTGCTCCTTTATACTACTACCACTGGTAGAAGAAGAAGAAAAAAAAATCATTGCATTTATAGAGCGTGTTTCAAGACACCCAAAGTACTCTTCATAGTGTGTGTGTGTGTGTGTGTGTGCGTGCGTGCGTGCGTGCGTGCGTGTGTGTGTGTGTGTGAGAGAGAGAGAGAGAGAGAGAGAGAGAGAGTGTGTGTGTTTGTGTGTGTGTGTGTGTGTGTGAGAGAGAGAGACAGAGAGAGAGAGAGTGTGTGTGTGTGTGTGTGTGTGTGTGTGTGTGTGTGTGCGTGAGAGAGAGAGAGAGAGTGTATGTGGGGGTTATTCAGACAATGAGAGGTCATGAACAGCATCACGGCCCATCAGAGAGACTGTGTGTCAATAAAAGTGTGTTAGTGTGTACTGAGTCCTGGTTTATCAACATAAAGGACAACGATATTTCTGGGATATTTTAAGATGTATTCAGGGCTGTAAGTGTAAGAGCCTTGGTTAAGCTCAAAGCTAATTCTGACCCACTCCCTAAGTCCCCATTAAGCAATATGCAGGAATTCATACACAAACATATGTGTATATATTATAAATATTCCAAAGTTCATCTCTATTCCGCAAAGGGTCTCAGAGGTGTCAGAATTCCATGGTTTATTCAGCTATTCCAGTCGGAATCAGCTGCTCCTTTTATATATATTCCCATTCCAAACCTGGACTGCATCGCCTTGTCAGCCAAATAATCCCCTCATTTTGGTGGGAGGGGGGGGCTGTCATAGATGGACAGGGGGGGATTGTGGGTGGGGTTCTCACTAACCCTTAAGAGATGGTTAGGGTTTAGCCGTCATAAAAACACACCCCCTCCTCATTAATATAATTTGTGAGGGTGATACCGCGCACCAAAATAAAGAATAGCTTCCACTAAAGGCGTGTGGTTCTCATGGCTCGGCTGCCAAGTCGGGCCAATGCCTTCCCAGCCGGCAGGGGAATACATCCATAGATGTAGTCGATAAGGCTATTAATACACACTCCGATCTATGTATTTATCTGTCTATTTATATACCCTTATAAACACCCTTATCTGTGTCACTATATATATACCCATATCGATGTATCTTTTATACCCATATCTATGAATTAATGTTTATATATAGTAAATAAATAAATCGATAAGGGTATATATATACCGGTAGATGCATACTAATGAATCTATATATACTCTTATTTATGTATCTATTTATATACCCTTAAATTCACCCTTATCTGTGTCTCTATGTTTATATTGATGTATCTATGTATATATATAACTGTATGTATCTATATACCCTTATCTATGCATCTATAAATATGTATATATACCCTTATCTATTTTTTCATGTATGTTGTATCAACATTTTTTTATCTCTCAATCTTTTTATCTTTCTATCCATCAACCTTTATACATATACCCATCTATCTAGACAGCCATCTTTATATCTCACTAGCTTTCTGTCTATCTATCTTATGTCCGTATGTCTGTCTGTCTGTCAATAATTCCAGCTTTCTGTCAAATGTTTTCAAACTTTAGAACAACTGAGTGGTTTGAGAAATGGCGAATTATAAATTGTCGATCAAACGCACGTGACCCTGTGATATGTGTGGCCCTGTTTCTATCCTGGGTAGCCGGGCTAGGGTTGGTATCAGGGCCGATCGTTCCATGTACGTTGGCATTAACGAACGGCCATATGATCCGCTCTGCATATCTGGCAGCCGTGAAGCATCTCCTACGGTAACGTCCAACACGGAAGCCATAACGAGTCCCCTTCGTTATTTAATATCAAACCTGCATTTAGATAGAGGCCAGTAAAGGATAAGCATGAACATAAAGGGTATGCTGCCCATGTGATATGAGTTGCTGAGGCGCTAGAATGCCTGTATTTCGGGCCGTAATAACGCGTCGACCAAATCACAAACCAAAAATAAAATCCCAGAGAGAGAGAGGGAGAGATAGAGAGAGAGAGAGAGAGAGAGAGAGGAGAGAGAGAGAGAGGAGAGAGAGAGAGAGAGATGGAGAGAGAGACAGAGAGAGATGGAGAGAGAGAGAGAGAGAGAGAGAGAGAGAGAGAGAGAGCGATGGAGAGAGAGAGAGAGAGAGAGAGAGAGAGAGAGAGAGAGAGAGAGAGAGAGAGAGAGAGAGAGAGAGTGGACGGAGGTTCTGACGCCGGACCGATGGACATTAGGGAGGGACCCGGTTGGTGACCCAACAGGATTCTAAGTCCTGGATGTCCATATTAGTCCAAGTGGGACTCTGAGCCTTACGCTAGAGTCCCGTAGATATCGGGTTTACCTAGCTCCAAGACTCCGGGGTCTATTTCGGATCTCCAGTAAGGGGATAGCTGGCCTGCTAACTGTCTCCTCCGATGTGACCGGCCCCCTCTTCCCTCCTCTCCTCTCTCTCCCACCCTCTCTCTCTCTCTCTCCCTCTCCCACAACCTCTCTCTCTCTCTCTCCCTCTCCCACAACCTCTCTCTCTCTCTCTCTCCCCTATCGACTCTCGACCTTCCTGTTGATCTCCATCTCTCTCTCTCTCTCTCACACACACTCTCACACACACATACACATTCGCACACACGCACACACACACGCACACACACACACACAACCCCACCAGCAATGTATGGTGTTTTATGCCCAGTGTCTGTGGGTCCTTTATCCCTATCCAAACTTAAGGCTGCGGCTAAAGTTAGCATGGGCAGCTGAGCGGTATATAAGCCTCCCGGGGATGATGGCACAATGCGGCTTCACACCAGTCTTCCTCTTCTTCACCCTCTAAACCTCCACAGACTCTCTTTAAGATGGTGAGTAGAGCCTCACCACCGGGAAACCATGAGAAACTCTTTTCTACTACTGCTGCTGCTACTACTACGTTTTTGGATTAACTTGATTTCCTTGCTGGCGACTTTGAACAGTTTTTAACACAACGTCTGAGCTCCACACAGTTGGACCATTCTTAACTTTGATCCAGTAGATGTGGTGAACTCGGGAGACGCGCTTTGCGAGTTTTGATTTTGGTTTTAAATGGACATTCGTCTAAATGTTCACTCAGACCACTTATTGGGTCTGAGGGAACATTTGATCGGTCGATTAGGTTTTCATGTTTGTTCCGCTGTTGTATCATAATGAACACACTTTTAATGTTTTATTTTTAAGAAAATATATGATATTATATATATATATGTATTAATATTTAATAAGATCTATTATATTGTTTATATTATCCATAAATCGTGGTCGATGGTTGCACTTTCGCTCAAAGAATAGCCTTTACTCGTTTACACGTTTTCCTGAATTTACTTACTCAAACTGGCAGAATAAAATGATATTAATTCTCGTGTGACATTATCAGTGTCAGATCTAGGCGAGCGTCACACGCGTCTCATTCAGACACGGGCCCCGCAGTGATATCAGGGGCCGGCGGTGAGGTGTGAGGGGCCCCGCAGTAGTGGACCCCCCGGTGTGCGACCATTGAAACCCCTTCTAATGATGAATGTGTTCTGATCATCTCTCCAGGCACCCAAGAAGGCTAAGAGGAGGGCAGGGGGCGGAGACAGTGGTTCCTCCAACGTGTTCTCCATGTTTGAGCAGAGCCAGATCCAGGAGTACAAGGAGGTGAGGATATCAGCGCACAAACACACAAACACACAGGCGAACGCACACACACACAGACAAACGCACACACTCTCACACACTCTCGCTCGCACCCATCACAGCGTACGTGCCGCCATCAGTGTGGCGATAGACTGAGAGGATCAGTCAGATAGACAGTCACACAGATACGTAGACGGACACAGAGATAGATAATAGATAGGTAAGGGTGTCTTATTGACTATAGCATAGTAGTATATTGAATACATCTCTGGATGTAGTTCCCAGTCAGCTGGAAAGGCAATGGCCTAACTCAGCACAGAGCCACTAAGAACTACAACTGTTTAGATGGAGCTATTCTGTTATGTGGTAGAATAGATGTTTAACATTGAACTGCTTTTTAAAACTAATTCTCCATGCCAATGAGGCTGAATCGAACAGATGTATCGATGGCCGAACAGAGCTGTACGTCGACAGACAGGTCATTAGCGAACGGCATTAGGTATGCCCCGACACACTCCATCGTCACCTCGCGGGTCGTACCAATATGGAGATGAATACGGGGGCTAACTTTAGCCTGATGTAATCTCACTCTAATTCCCCTTGTTTTTTCAACTAAAGCCACAACTAAATTTAGAGATTGGCCATGCAGTTGCTGGCTCTGTGCGGGTGGGGTGTTGTAGAGAGGGGAGGGGGGATCTGCTTTCACAGCAGTTGCTTTTCTGCGTATCCCCCCCCCCCCCGGTAAGATTAATCAAAGAGGGGCAATGGTCATTAGGAGGGAGTCTGATATGTCTGTCACCCTCTCCAGCCTTCCGCCCCCCTCTCTGCACCCCCGTTCCTCCTCCTCCCCCCCTCCCAGCTGTTGCTCAGTCATCTCTCAAAGCCTCCCCCCCGCCCCCCCCCCCCCCCCTGATGGATAGGACAGGCTTACAGGACAACTGGAACTCATCAAGACAAACCCAACACACACACCCACGCACCCACACACGCACGCACACACACACACGCACACACACACACGCACGCACACACACGCACACACACACACACACACACACACACACACACACACACACACACACACAGGTTGTATGGCTAATGTACACAAGATGCGTAGATGGAAGATCCCATTGACAGAACGATGTCTATGGAGCCTTAACAGAAACATGCAGACATCTGTCTGCTGATCGGGGTCCACAGAGAGAATGGGATCAGATCAAATTTATTCTAGCGAGTGTCTGAGGACCGCTGGCTTCTCCTAATAGCCTCGTTATGTCTCCGAGAAGGCAACTGCGATCGGCGGTCCATGAAACCAGTTCTTCACTCCGAGCGAGCCGGGGCCAGGGTCTTTATGGGGGAGTGCGAGGCAAGCGACATTAAGACGGTGTCTGCTCTTTAAGTATTTCGTCAAGGGGTACGGTCTCATGGCCGCATTCCAAATGTGATAAGTGATCCGGCTTCCTGGAGTGCCACGACGGGAATGCATAACAGAACGCTGGAGGGGGGGGGCATCAGAGGGGGAGGCGGGGTACAGCTCCCGCTGTACCCCTCAGAGTGGAGCTGTGAGGCGTACCTTGATTGCTCTCTCTCATGCAGTCTCCATATCAGAGGACGGTCAGAGCGAGGCGAGGGTAGTGGTGGGGGGGTCAGATTCCGTGACACGAGAGACCTCTTCCAGTTGGAAAGTTGGACGGCACAACTGTCTCCAAACAAACACACCGAAATGAACAAGTCCTCGGTACCAACCTACGACCCACGACCTTTCACACCTCAGTCCTTCTGCTTTGACAAAAACGTGACGCGGTCGTATCCGGCGGCGCCCCCGTCAGGCGCACTCCTTCATCTTAACCCGTGTCCACTTTTAAAAACCCAAGGGTAGGGAGGTCTGCTCCTCTGTCCAACGGGGGGGCGCCGCTGAGAAAGGGCGAGGCGCTGGAGATCCAGCCGGTCTTTAACCCTTGCCTTGTGCTCCCTCTTCTCAGGCTTTCACAATCATTGACCAGAACAGAGACGGTATCATCAGCAAAGATGATTTGAGGGACGTGCTGGCCTCTTTGGGTGAGTGGACCCACATGCATCACATGACTACGCGTGTGTGTATGCGTGTCATTTTATGGAGTTGTGTGATCGGGAAGCTAAGGGGTCATTTATTCTTTAAACTACATAAGTGGGTTTCACTGCTGCTTATACACTTAAGGCAAAAAGAGTAGCCTTCCACTCACGCCCCCCTCTCTCTCTCTCTCTCCTCTCTCTCCCTCCATCTCTCTCTCTCTCTCTCTCTCTCGCCCTGCAGGCCAGATCAACACAAAGAACGAGGAGCTGGAGGCCATGGTCAAGGAGGCAAGCGGCCCCATCAACTTCACCGTCTTCCTCACCATGTTCGGCGAGAAGCTGAAGGGTGAGCATCTCGTCCCTGATTGGACCTCTGTGAATGTGTCCCGCCCTCGACGTCCGCTGAGTTCCGATTAGCGACCCGCCCAGCTGAACGTTTTTTCTCCCTCTCTGCGCGTCCTATCAGGTGCGGATCCCGAGGACGTCATCGTAGCCGCCTTCAAGATCCTTGATCCCGAAGCCACCGGAAGCATCAAGAAGGAATTGTGAGTTTGGCTTTTTATTGAAAGAAGTTTGTCATTTTTGAACGGTCCTCATTTTTGAACGGGAGTCGACACCCACACTTGGGAGTGGTTGCGTTCGCGACCGGTTTGATGAACTATCGTCTCTCGTCTGTGTCTACAGCCTCCAGGAGCTCCTGACCACCCAGTGCGACAGATTCTCCCCTGAGGAGGTAATCCATGGTTCCTTCTATCGCGGACCCTCTTCCATGGGTTCCTCACACACAGGAACACGTTTCCAAAGCTCTCTGTTGATCTCCTCCGTGGAGAACTCCAGCTGCATGTGTTTACAAGCACATGGCAAACTAATATCCGTCTCCTCTCTCCCCTCATTCCAGATCAAGAACATGTGGTCCGCCTTCCCCCCAGATGTTGCTGGCAACGTTGACTACAAGAACATCTGCTACGTCATCACACACGGAGAAGAGAAGGAAGAGTAAGAGTGCCCTGAAGGAATTGAAGAAAGAAGACATCCCTTGCTATTCTACCCCTCCCCACCCACCCCTCCCCATATTCTCCTCCCTGCCTTCCTCTCATGTGCCCCGGTGCCTCGGTCGCTGCTGTCCTCGACAAAGACTTGTCTCGTTCAGACGACGAGCTTTTCCGTGAGGCGATCGGCCCCTGTGTGGTGTTTGTCTGTCTGCTTATGGGGAATTGGGATTATTTTCAATAAAAAATGATCTTGTAACATCAATTACCACTCAACACTTTCTCACGATCCACCTCGGTCTTCACTTGCGCCCTCCATCTTCTCCCCTTCCAATCTGTCTTAGGATAGAACGACCAGTGTGTGAGCGGCCGGTTAGCCTACGATGCTACGGCGCGGGTTTTGAGACACGCACCTTTTTATCCCGCACGCTTTTTTTTTTTGAGTGTGTTGTTAAACCGAGGACCTCATTCCCAATTATGAAGAAGTCCTCTTTGGCAGTGCAGGCGAGAAGGGGGAGGGATCATGTAGAAGGTTTCGAGGGAAGGGTGTCTCCGTAAAGCGATGACTTCCCCTTCCCTCGGAGGGTGAAAGAACTCAGAGCGGGAGAGGAGAGGAGGAGCCGAAAGAGAACATATCGCTCTTCGCTGCTCCTCCTTGCCGCTCCCTCCTGCCTTGTGGAATAACAGTTCTTTTTTTTTTTCTTTCCATAAGCTGTCTCGTTTCAGATCGACTGGGCACTACCCCCGACTTTCCTCTGTAAAGAATAAAAAGGGACAAACTGTGAATAAAACCTCTTTCCTTTTGTACACGAGTGTCTGATCGGTGGTTCAATGAAAATAGGCTTAAGAACTAATTTTACTTTACTTTAAAATATGAACCCTCATATGCAACAAATTAGTAAAAATATGTGGACCTAGTAGGCTGTTGAATAGGTGTAAAAAAAATTAACAATAAAGGACTATCTTCTCAAATCAAGACAGAACTGATGGTTGATGAGGTGGTCCAGGGTACGGACAAATAAACCTGTTTCACGCTACACAACCAGTTCACCCAGAGATAGTGTGTCCCATTTATATTTCTAATGAGGAACTCAAGATATTACTAACATCGTTAACTCACCAAAGTCAAGTGGGCGAGGTAAACGCTGCTATAACGTCCAACAGCAGCAATATAAACTACGACGTAAAGGGGTTACATTTTTTCAAGAATAAAGAATGACGGCAGAAAGCTGATTTAATATATTATGGTTTATTACTCATCACAAATGTCATTATCGCTATCAATTAAATACATCAGGTGTAGATCTTGACCAGTTAAGGAATGAATTCAATTACCTATGGTTTTATTTATTTTCTCACCAGACATTTTCCTGTTAACTGAAAAAAAAAAAGACAGGGTGTCGGGGAGAACCGAAAAATAAATACATGTTTTTTTTTGTAGTTGCATCAGTTTGGCATTCCCCAGACTAAACCGAGTCGGACGTTTTCGTTCCAAACTGTCACTCGAGTTTAAGCACTGATTTGGTTGAATGAAATCCTCGCCTGCAGAGGGCGGTAAAGAGTAGAAAGACTCGGCGACGAAAATATATATTGCTCAGGTGTTGTCGCAATACCATGGCCTACCTTCTGGAAAACCTCAACTACCACCGCTAACGGCGATGACATCGGAGGGGCAATGACCCCTGAGAGCCTCACACCTCAACAACAGTACTCTGATGACACCACTTCCATAATTTTTTGCATTTTTTTTGTTGTTGCATAGATGTGTCCAAGGAGGTCTTACTACCAACTACACTAAAGTCTGTCTACCAAAGCCGTCTTAAAGCAAGGAGGAGGAAGCCAACAAGCTTAGAGGGGTAGGGGGAGGGCGAGATGGAACCATGGCGACAGTTGCCATGGCAACATCCGATGATGGCGAGGAGGAAGCTTCTCCGACCTAAGTCCCACCCCCCCCCGATCCGTGAAAAGCGAAGTCCAGTACATTCCAGTACAGTCACAAACCCCTCCTAAATGTCCTTCCTTCATTATTATCTGATGGTATTCCAGTAACTGACCATACTTTCCATCTCGTACAGAAAGTGGCGATTTATGGATCATAAACAGGTTTTAGAGGAGAGCAGAGCGTTAGAGGTTAGGGAGTTAGTCAACGGTTTCGTTATTATCTTCACTTCACTTTTTCCGACAAAACAGGCATTTTGATCCGCGGGAACAGACCCATGGAGATAACACGAAAGCCACACGTTGATCGTTATTACACAGTAAGTGTGATACCTTAAACTTGCTATTTAAAAGCCTAAAAACACCCAAAAATATCATGTATTGTTCTGTCAGAGTCGAGGACACCATTTCTTTGTGATGTTGCCATCCAATACTGCGATTTAAGGAAATCTTGTGAGCCAGAGACGACCGAACAAACTTTGAATGTAAACTTAAAAGTTGTAACGACATGCATGGAGTTTGCCCTTGTAAATGTAGAGTACACATCGTGCAAAAATAAAAATATATAAACCATAAACAGTACTCTGTTATCCCCTTTGGCGGTGTTGTGTGTACAACCGTCCGTCCTTCCAGTCGACCAGGTGTTTCGTTATCAATACATACAAAAATAGTCAAATTGCAAATAATAATAATTCATAATATACTATATTTGATTAAATTAACCACTTTGTACATAAATACATAAGAGCCCAAAAGGTCAAAGTTCAGAGGTTAATGCTACATTGGCAAACCTGGCACTAATTCAAGTGGCTTCCTACTCTTCTTCTAATGAAAAGCACAGAGTGCTAGCGTTAAAACTGCCCCCGGTCACCCACCGCTACCGGGACCAGGTAGGGGGGGCCCAACCCTGGGGGGTGGGCTTCTTCTCAACGGGGGCAGTGCAAACGTTATCCTTCACTCCAGAGAGTCCCTGGACTCCAACCTTCACCTACACCGACCTTTGGCTAAAGGAGACCTTCATTTGATCATCTGAGAGCAAAGTAACACTATGTTGAAACATTTGGTCTGCGGGCACAGGGGTTAAGTGCCACGGCGAATGGCGGCGGCTTCTTCTTCTACACAGCCAGCGCCGTCGCAGCGTGGCCGATTCTCCCACGGAAGTCCCTCGAGAAAGAGGCTTTAAAAACACCAGGCTCGCAGCCGACGCGGAACACGACACGTTAAACTGAAGTAAAAATAAATTAGGATAGAAAGCGCTTTAAAAAGGCCTCCCAAGTGTTGTCTCTTCAGGGGGAAATACACGCAGGTGTAGTCCAACCACGGGCCTGCCAGTTGGTGAAACCGACGCATGCTCTCTCCCTATTGGCCCCTGATCACGTGACCCAGAGCTGACCACGCCCCACGACTGGTTAACCCTAAGGGGTTTCCCTTTCGACGCAGCAGGGGCGAGAACGGTGTCCAGGTGTGTTACGAGACCAGGTGCGACACCTGTAGCCTCATAATAACATAATGGATCTACGTTGTCTGAAGGAGTTTTTGGTTTCTTTTTAGATGCATTATAAACGGACATGGGTGTAGATAACTAGTACTGGGGGGAGGGGGGGGGGGGGGGGAGGGGTCCAGGCCCTATTTCTATCCAATCACCACGAAGCCGCGATACGCTAGCAAACGTAGCATCTTCACGTTAGCATAGGTCGCCGTTGCGTCGAGGAGGAGGCCGGTCGACCGCATCTATGACATCACCGTACCCCTCAAACGCTAATTACAATGGAAAGGGTCCGTGTCCCGGCCCCCCACTGAGCCTGTCCCCCCCCTCCTGGCCAATCAGCTTTAGCCCCGCCTACAGGGCTGAGGGTTGACTGGCATATAATTCAGGAGGGGAGTGACGAGGGTGTGTGAGGGTGCCAGCGATGAGATGGGTGGGCGGACTCTGCGTGGCTTGGGGAAGGGGGTAATATTAGGAGGGTGACTACAACATTATACATTTCACGTCACTACTAAGGCACACACACTCACTCACAACATTGAACACTAGAATAAATAGATATAGGTCCTCCCGGGCGCGGCGACGCCTCCGTGGGCTTCTGTCCTTCGGGTTTGGGAGAGGAGACGGGTGCCCCCGCCCCCCTCCACGCCATCGATCGGTACGTTTGCATGCACTCCGTCCGTGTGGCGTCAGGGCGGAGGTTGAGGCGTCTGTGTGTCCCGGTGGAGTCTTGGATGGAGGACAGGTGGTGAACGGGCGTAGATAGTGAGGTCCGCGGAGCGCGGGTTGGTTCACACGACGCACTCCACGCCGGGACTGGGGGGGGTCTCAGAGAAACGGGACACGAATCCTGTGGACGTCCAGGATGCATGGAGCGGTTAAACACCGCACGTTCCCCAGAACACACCGAGAGGCCGCCGAGAGGAGTGTTCACGGAGCTACCAAGCTGCCAAATTCCTCAACCTTGATCTCATCTTCGTTTGGAGACTGGTGCTGTCATGGCAACCGCAGGAGTGAAGCTCAGCCTGCTGCTAGGACAGCTGCAGGGTGAGCGCGGCGAGTCGGATCTGATGATCAGGACGCGGTGAGAGCACCCGTCGGAGCGCGAGTGAGGATGAGAGGAGGCGGGGGTCAGGATGGGGGTCCGTGATTAAGACTTTACTATTTACAAGACGCAGGGGGGGCGGGGGGCTGGGTCGGCGAGGCTGCGGTCAGTCTGGACCCCCCCCCCCCCCCCCCCCCCAACAGCCCAACGGCCCCCGTCCCAGTCACGAGGAACAACGTAAAAAAACAAACAAATGAAATACACAACTTCACATCGGTGGCCTTCTGAGATGATCTGTTGCCGGGACCTTTTGTCGCAGTGCAAAAAGAAAAGCTGAAATAATAATAATTAGAATAATAATAACAATAACAATTAATTAATTAACAACAATAAAAAACCTGTCCCTCATCGTAGCGGAGGGAGGAAGGCCCTCCCCTCCCAGGCCCCCAGGTGCTTCTAAGCCATAACACCGGTACGAGATAAAGTGTTTGAAGTGACACACCCTACAGGAAGCCCCCCCCGCCTCCTCTTATTATCAGCCCCGTTAATAGCACCCGCCTTCCGCCTCCCAGGGTCCTTTGTTCTCCCTCCCCCCCCCCCTCCCCCACTAGCCTTCACTTCTTCTTCTGTGGTGTGGTAGTGGCAGCAGGCGGGCGGGGGGGAGGATAGAGGAACAGAAACTAGGCGGAGTCCTTGGGGGCCCCGCCTCCGTTCCTCTCGCCGGCGGCGGCGGCGGGCTCGGGTCCGGCGGCGGCCGTCTTCTTCTTCCCCGACCGCTCCTTCCTCTTCTCCTTCTCCTGGCGCTCTTTCTCCTTCTTCTGCCTCTCCTTCTCCGTCTTGTCGCGCTCCTTCTTCTCCTTCGTCTCCTTCAGCTTCTGCTTCTCGTCCTCCTTCTCCTTCCTCTTGTCCTCCTTGCTCCTCTTCTTCTTCTTGCCGCCGTCGGCCGCCGCCGCCGCCGTCGTCGTCGTCGTCGTCTCCTCGGGGCCGACGGGGGGCCCCTCCTTCACGGGGGCCTCCTGCTGGGGCCCCGGCATCAGGGGGGCGTTGTGGGCCATGGGGGAGGGGATGGAGGGCGTCACCTGCTCCACCACGGGGGAGGGCGTCAGCGTGGTGGGGGGCTGCAGGGCGGGCTGCTGCTGGGGGTTGTGGGACGTGGGCTGGGCGGGGGGGTCGACCTGCTCTTGGGGGGCCACCGGAGACGACTGCTTTGGAGGCTGTGCCGCCGCCGGGGCCCCCACGGTGAGCACGAGGGGGCTCTGGACGTGGGGCGCGGCCGCCGCCGCCCGGGGGGCCGCGCCGGGCAGCGGCGGCTTGTGGGCGGGGCCTCGGACGGGGCTGGTGGCGGCGAGGGGCCGTTGCATCGGCGGCATGGCGTCGGCGCCCGACGGCCCCGAGAAGGACGCCTTCTTGGCCAGGGCGTGGAACGGCGCCTTGGAGCGCCGGAAGCCCGGGAGCGAGAGCAGGCTGGAGGAGGCCCTGAGGGGCCCGGGGGCCGGCGTGCCCCCGCCCCCCAGGAAGGAGAAGCTGCCGCCGGAGCTGATGGCGGAGGCGCGGCGCTTCTGCTCGTGGATGGCCCGCGTGCCGTTGAGCCGGCGGCCGGGCTGGTGCGTCAGCTCGCCCCGGGACTCGCGCCACTTTCTCACCTGGACGGCGCACTCGCGCTCGATCAGGGACTCCGTCACCGGGAGAACCACGATCTGCACAGAAGGGTGGAGGACATGTTAGAGGAAGGGGGGGGGGGGGGGGGGGGGGGAGGGAAGTGAACCCGCTGGGGGGAGAGAGCACAGGAAGCTGAGTCAAAGCGTGCGTCGGTGAGCAACAGCAGATGTCCTGCTGAGGGAGGGAGTGTGCATGCATCTGCAAGACGAGGCTTCTCCTTGAAGAATGAAACCCGGACGCTGCCGCAGCAGTGGAGCAATCACGCAGAGACGCAACGTACACAGAACAAGAACAACACGTGCTGTAGTCTATTCACGTCCGCCAACGGAACAACCCTCCCCCCCTCGTAGTCTCAGTGCAGCCACAGAGAATGGATTGTTATCATGACCCTAAAAGGTCCTGTATTACACCACCAGGTGTGCGTGTGATCAACCGTTACAAGCCGCTTTGAAAAATATGCCTCTTCTGACATCACAAACGGGCGTGTCGACCTAGATGTATGATGAGCAACGTTTGCTACCGTCCACTGGGTCGGCTGGTAGACTGATCTATCCAGCGTACATCTAGGCGGACACGCCCACTTGCGGTGGCACTAAAACAGAGGAAGAGGCCGATTTTCAAAACGGCTTGTAACGACAAATCACACTCACACCTGGTGCTATAATATGGGACCTTTAGGACTACTGCACAGAGGTGACGATACGAACACCAGAATAACCTTAGGAACCCCAGAAATTAAGCGAGGAGCGCCCCAAGTCAAGCTCATCCCCTGAGATTGTCTCATCGTTTGGACCAAGCGCTCTTTATGGTTCCACGTTCACGGAACCAAAGGGGGTTACGGACCCCTTACGTCCTTGCGTCCACCGCAAGGGCCTGACGTGCGCCTCCCAAAAATCGTAGCCTTCCGCCGAGGCGACGCAGCAGCAAGGGCTGCGATTGGTCCGCTCGCTAAAACCCGACGCAGAGCCATAAAGGTTCAGGACTGCGTCGAGGTGTCTGCGTGGTCGTTGCGTTGCGGGAGCGTGGGACCATGACCAGCCCAGCCTTGTGCACCGAGGTGATGATACAGACCCCCCCCCCCCCCCCCCCGGGCCCACTCACCTCCTGCACCAGCACGTCCTCCCGCAGCAGGTCGGGGGAGATGTTCCTCAGGCGCTCCATGGTCTCGTACATGCCCTGAAGCTCCCGCAGCTTGTCCACCGAGCCCAGCATCTGCTTCAGCAGCACCAGGCCCACGCGGAACACGATCTTCACCCCTGGGGACGCCGCAGCTCAGAGGTCAGGGGTCAATAGTGAAATCGTGATCAAGCCATTGTTTTCGAGTTTGAAAACATGATGTATTTATTCAGCATGTCTCTCCCAAAAAACACTTTGTAACTGAGAACTTAGAAATTTTGCCTTTAAAAAAATACACAAATGTTCAAATCTAAATGAGTGTACAGATGTGTATCCAGCTGTTATAGAAAGCTGCACTTTCTATAAAACAATAAATAACAAAAACTTGATTACATTAGTTTTGTGATCGCTTGACTCCAAAATCGAAAACGGGATCAAAATTCGATTAATCGCCCAGACGCTTTTATCCAGAGCCATGGATAAAAGCGTCTGCAAAATGCCCTCAATGTAAACTGTAAATTAAGTGTGGATCTTTACAATATTGGGGCGTGTAAACAGCTGAGAGGCATGTCCCGGCTTTGACAGGTTCACTTAATTTCCTGCTGTGCTTTCACCTTCGTTTTACAATTTATTTAGCACTGCACTTTTCATCCTCCCACACTGTGCTGACGTGACGAAACGACAGTAAAACGACAAGGTTTCACTATCTGTGAACACCTTTAAAAAAGGAACCTTAAAACCTACATATGTAGCTCAGCATTCTCTAAATCCATGTATTAATTTTTATTTTCATTGTATTGTTAAGCATCTAGTAGTGCAATTTTGCACGAAAGGCGGCATATGAATAAAGTTTGATTTGATTACGAGGTGCATGCGGAGTAAGACCCTCACCTTCACAGAAGAACATGTCCCAGACGCGCAGCACGCAGGACCAGGGCAGCGTGCGGGAGAAGATGCACATGAACCACTCCGTCATGTACAGGATGGGGTCGATCTTGAACTTCTTCAGGTGCCGGTAGGCCATGGGACACGTGCGGCGCAGCAGGGAGAAGAAGATCTCCCCGTCCAGCTGGATGGCCTCCTGGGAGGGGAGAGAGACGCGACAGAGAGGTTCTGGGTCAGCTGTGAACCAGTGGAGTCTCGGGGGCACACTGAGGACAGAACAGGTGCTAATTGAAATTCTGTGAAACTTCATACATAATCCAGACTTAACTATTGTTAGTTTGATTTGATTTGTTGTTGATTCGTTGACCCACTTAATGTCAGTACTTGCTCCATTTCAATACTTTTGCCGTTTAGGAACATGGTTAGTATCCATGCAATCATTTGGACTGTCTGCTGTGTGTGAGCACAGTGGGAAAACTGCTAATAGCCTGGTATGTGTATGTGTGTATTCATGCATGCATCCATCTATACGTGATATCCTGGTAATAATGTGGATAGCATTTTTCATAACCAGGCCAAACCACTCCACATGAATACGTGGTTGTGAGGCCTTTGCTCCCAGAAGGTCCTGAACCACTGATCTAATCCGTCGCTACCGGCTGAGAACAGAGCGTCTTACCAGCCCGGCGCTGTAGTAGCCTGGAAGGTATCGCTCACAGATCTGGACCAGGCACCAGAAGGCTTGCTGTCAGACAGAGAGACACAGGCGTTAACACACATTGGCACAAACTTTCTCCTTAATAAACGCTTTTCAAAGAGAACACACATGTGAAATGAGCCACACTTGGTGTATACAAAGATCTCATTTTTACAACAAACTACTATAACATTATGACTTTTAGCAAAAGTATCTGATGAGAGAGTAGGTGCATGCACAACGTATAAGCCCCCCGATAAAGGACCATTGACTGCTTGAAGCAGATGGAAGTAGATACAAGTATGGGCTGACTTTAGGTCAGTCCCTGGAGGTCGGTAC
This sequence comes from Pollachius pollachius, assembly GCF_949987615.1. NCBI lineage: Eukaryota > Metazoa > Chordata > Actinopteri > Gadiformes > Gadidae > Pollachius > Pollachius pollachius. The sequence continues at coordinate 21,925,867 of NC_136944.1, read as the reverse complement.
GGCGGTCCACACAGCGCCCTACCTCAGCAGGCATGTGCATGAGCAGGACGGCGGCCACCGGGGCCTGGGCCTGGCAGTAGCCCTCGTCCGGCCGGTAGACGGTGTAGGCCTTCAGGATGCGGTACAGATCCTGCTGCCTGCACACAGCCATGGGGAAGACAGGGATTAGGCTCAATTAGGGCTGGGCGGTTAATCGAATTTTGATGGCGATTTCGATTTTAGCGTCAAACTATCACAAAATTAACATAATCATTTTTTTCGAGATAGATCAGAACATTTTCTTTTAGACCATTTTGTGTATTTTTTTAAGGCGAAATTTCGAAGTTCTCAGTTAGGTTTTTTTCCTTGGGATAGACATGCTGGATAAACACAACACGTTTTCAAACTCAAAAACAATCGTTTGAATAATCGTGATTTCAATATCGACCAAAATAATTGGCGCTTATGATTTTTCCCCTGATGGAGCAGCCCTAGGCTAAACCCCACCCTGGCTCTAGGGTGACGGGTTGAGGGCGTGCTGTACACGTGTGTGAGGAGTTTACCCGTGGCCCCCCCGGGCAGCGAACATCTCATGGAAGGGGAACTGTCTGTGGAGGTCCTTCTCTATGATGTCCAGCCACTTGGCCTCTCCCGGCTCCCTCTCCAGCTCCTGGAACACAACGAGGAGCGCTTAGGAAGCGTCTCCAGAGGCAGGGAACACAACAACACAAGAACCCTCCCCAGAGGCAGGGAACACAACGAGGAGCGTTGAGGAAGCGTCTCCAGAGGCAGGGAACACAACAAGGAGCGTTGAGGAAGCGTCTCCAGAGGCAGGGAACACAACAAGGAGCGTTGAGGAAGCGTCTCCAGAGGCAGGGAACACAACAAGGAGCCCTTAGGAAGCGTCTCCAGAGGCAGCGAACACAACAAGGAGCGTTGAGGAAGCGTCTCCAGAGGCAGGGAACACAACGAGGAGCGTTGAGGAAGCGTCTCCAGAGGCAGGGAACACAACGAGGAGCCCTTAGGAAGCGTCTCCAGAGGCAGGGAAAACAACGAGGAGCGTTGAGGAAGCGTCTCCAGAGGCAGCGAACACAACGAGGAGCCCTTAGAAAGCGTCTCCAGAGGCAGGGAACACAACAAGGAGCGTTGAGGAAGCGTCTCCAGAGGCAGGGAACACAACGAGGAGTGCTTAGGAAGCGTCTCCAGAGGCAGGGAACACAACAACACAAGAACCCTCCCCAGAGGCAGGGAACACAACAAGGAGTGTTGAGGAAGCGTCTCCAGAGGCAGCGAACACAACGAGGAGTGCTTAGGAAGCGTCTCCAGAGGCAGGGAACACAACGAGGAGCCCTTAGAAAGCGTCTCCAGAGGCAGCGAACACAACGAGGAGCGCTTAGGAAGCATCTCCAGAGGCAGGGAACACAACGAGGAGCGTTGAGGAAGCGTCTCCAGAGGCAGCGAACACAACGAGGAGCGCTTAGAAAGCGTCTCCAGAGGCAGGGAACACAACAAGGAGCGTTGAGGAAGCGTCTCCAGAGGCAGGGAACACAACGAGGAGCGTTGAGGAAGCGTCTCCAGAGGCAGGGAACACAACGAGGAGCCCTTAGGAAGCGTCTCCAGAGGCAGGGAACACAACAAGGAGCGTTGAGGAAGCGTCTCCAGAGGCAGCGAACACAACGAGGAGCCCTTAGGAAGCGTCTCCAGAGGCAGGGAACACAACGAGGAGCGTTGAGGAAGCGTCTCCAGAGGCAGGGAACACAACAAGGAGCGTTGAGGAAGCGTCTCCAGAGGCAGGGAACACAACGAGGAGCCCTTAGGAAGCGTCTCCAGAGGCAGGGAACACAACGAGGAGCCCTTAGGAAGCGTCTCCAGAGGCAGGGAACACAACAACACAAGAACCCTCCCCAGAGGCAGGGAACACAACAAGGAGCGTTGAGGAAGCGTCTCCAGAGGCAGCGAACACAACGAGGAGCCCTTAGGAAGCGTCTCCAGAGGCAGGGAACACAACGAGGAGCGCTTAGAAAGCGTCTCCAGAGGCAGGGAACACAACGAGGAGCGTTGAGGAAGCGTCTCCAGAGGCAGGGAACACAACAACACAAGAACCCTCCCCAGAGGCAGGGAACACAACAAGGAGCGTTGAGGAAGCGTCTCCAGAGGCAGCGAACACAACGAGGAGCGCTTAGGAAGCGTCTCCAGAGGCAGGGAACAGAACAAGGAGCGTTGAGGAAGCGTCTCCAGAGGCAGGGAACACAACGAGGAGCGTTGAGGAAGCGTCTCCAGAGGCAGGGAACACAACGAGGAGCGTTGAGGAAGCGTCTCCAGAGGCAGGGAACACAACGAGGAGCCCTTAGGAAGCGTCTCCAGAGGCAGGGAAAACAACGAGGAGCGTTGAGGAAGCGTCTCCAGAGGCAGGGAACACAACAAGGAGCATTGAGGAAGCGTCTCCAGAGGCAGCGAACACAACGAGGAGCGCTTAGGAAGCGTCTCCAGAGGCAGGGAACACAACAAGGAGTGTTGAGGAAGCGTCTCCAGAGGCAGGGAACACAACGAGGAGCCCTTAGGAAGCGTCTCCAGAGGCAGGGAACACAACAAGGAGCGTTGAGGAAGCGTCTCCAGAGGCAGGGAACACAACGAGGAGCCCTTAGGAAGCGTCTCCAGAGGCAGGGAACACAACAAGGAGCGTTGAGGAAGCGTCTCCAGAGGCAGGGAACACAACAAGGAGTGTTGAGGAAGCGTCTCCAGAGGCAGGGAACACAACAACACAAGAACCCTCCCCAGAGGCAGAGGAGAACAAATGACTTCAGGAATGGATTACAATTTCCTATAAAGGAATTTTTTTTTTTTAAAGGCAAACTGTCTTTTTAGCGGCTTGGCTGAGGAGTATCGGAGAATATGAGTGCTGTCACACATTGCATGCATACATCCTGTGTAGGACTAGTCGCAGTAGTTGCAAAAGCTAGTTTTACTTACTGGTAACGACATCTTAACCAATGTAAATAACACTCTTCAAGAGGGCCAATGAAAAAAAACACTCATTTCATCATTGTAACATTCTGGAGGAATATTAATAATAATTATTAATTTCAAAAACGCTTGTTTAATGTATAAGGCTTTGCATGGGCATTCTTTAAATTAATTTATTAAACCCTAACAGTGGCATTGGGCCCGGGGCCATCAATAGAGGGGACTGAGGGGCCACATAGTTTCACCACATTTGGACAAACGATGCCGTCAGTAAAGGGAAGTAAACACTGGAATAGCCGAACACATGCAATAAAGGAGTGCCCTTCATATCTCAGTGTAAGATCCCTCTCAAACAATGGCTAAAGGTAGGCCTCAATTGTGCTCACTCCTTACCTCACTTGTTGCGTAACGTATTTTGCGTGGTTTTTTACTTGTGTACGGTCACTGTAATGTTTCCCGTTTCGGTTCACTGCCTGGGGAATACAGATGTAATCTAGCCTGTTTCCTTCTTGTATTTTCACATTGATGTTTATGTACTTGCTCTGTCCCTATTTAATTAAACAAATAAAACAAATTAACACATTAAAATAAAAAATGTAATTAAATAATATATAATAATAATAAATATAAACAAGGCAAGACGGGGGACAGGGGGGGGTCCACTCAGCCCACCGTTTGAGCGTGATCATTCGGGGGTGGGTGGCTGTCGAGCAGGCTTACAGCCCGTTGGTCTAAGAGGCTTACAGCCCTCCGCGTCTCCCGACCTTCCCCGACCTACAACAGGTGGGTGCTAGCGGACAGTAGCCTGGCTAATAGAGTACTAAAGTGTGACGTCACGTTTCCACAGCAACCAGTTTTCGGTTCTAAACAAACCAAATTAACAAGGGGAAATCCCATGCCACACGAATGTTTTATATGAAAGGTTTTTTGTGAATTGATTTGCGAGTTTGCTTTACCAATGATGTCAGTGGCTGTCAGTAATATTGAGAATAGATTGTCTTCATATAAAAAAAAGACACCTAAACTAACGTCGTGTAAACTTTTCCTTTTAATATCCCGGGGGAATATATGAACATCGACATGTTTCGATTGGTAGTGATTTTCACCTCTTGAAATTGATTTATTTTCATTTTGAAAGAAACAACGCATGGAAGCAATGGAAAACGCCATCTCTCGTTCGGTTGTTTAGAATTGAAAATCCGGTTGCCAGGACAACTTGACGTTTTCACTTTAGTACTCTATTACCGGACCAAGCTCCATTGTATATTGCACGTTGGTCTGGCGAAGCTGCCGTCATTTGCTTCAGCGCAAGAGGCGTGATCAACGGGCCTCAACGAGTTCAAATGACTCCGTACGCAATTGGCTGCGCACCGTCGCTTCCCTGTCGTCATTGTGTTAAACCAGCCAATAGCGCGCCAGGGGGAAAAGCCAGCTTGTTGATCGGCTCCCGCAAAAACGTATCGGAAGCGAAAAGAAAGAAATGCATTGCTCTTCTCCAGAACCTTCTGCGGGGCGAACTCAAATCGCCGGCAGAATGGGCGGGGCTACCAAGTCTAAGCGGACAGCGTTACCTCAAACTTCCCGGGGTTCGCGTCCAGGAGGTCCTGGCTGTTGGACAGCAGCTGCCAGGCTTTGGACCGGAGCGACGAGGGGATGCCCTTCCTGCAGCGGATCTTCACCTGGGGAGACAAGCAGGGGGACAACATAAAGGGCTGATTATGGTCCCAGGTTCCCGCAGCGCAAGGGGGTTATGGACCCCTTACATCCTTGCGGACCCTCCTTGCGTCCACAAGGAGGACCGCATGGGCCTGACGTGCGCCTCCCAAAAATCGTAACCATCCGCCGAGGCGACGCAGCAGCAAGGGCTGTGATTGGTCCGCTTACTAAAACCCGACGCAGAGCCATAAATGTCCACGACTGCGTCGAAGCGTCTGCGTGGTCATTGCGTTGCGTGAACGTGGGACCATAATCAGTCCCTTAGCCGCTTAGCATTCATCTGGGGAACACAAGCAGGGCTAAATAGCCACTTAGCATTCACCTAGCATCAGAACATCATAGCGTTAGCTCCAGCTGTACAGTGTTGAACGTGTAGACTTCAATGCTGGGTGTCATGTACTTTGTCTCTCAATAGGTTTAATTAGCTTTTAGTTTGAACAGAAAAAAATACACAAATACATACATATCTGTAAATATTAGGCTTATTCATATTTTATCCAGGAGGACAAAATAAGATGAACACAAATCTTAGCCAATCAAAACAGAGAACATGGGTAGGCATTTTCACACCGCCCGAAACAACCAGGGCACCACCAAGTCAGCGGTGGGAGATAAGGCCGCTTTGACGGATGATCGAGGGTGACAGCAGTACCTTCTGGAAGCGATGCTTCACCCACTTGTCCCAGTTGCCGAACATCTCCAGCCATTTCATCTCTCTCTGCCGGGCCACCTCCAACCGGATGTCTTTATCTCTGAAACATCGAGCGAGATCGTATCAGTGGGTCACGAGCAGGAAGAGACGGCATCTTCTTTAAACCAGGGCACAGTAACATTGAGCTGAGGACTAGGATGTGGGACTTATTGTGCGGCTTGTGCAGGGTCGCCCACACGTTGATGCACGATACGCAATCTTTCCAATGCCATATCGTTCAGGCATTTACATTTCGGTCATTTAGCAGACGCTTTTTATCCAAAGCGACTTACAGTAAGTCCATTTGTCCGTAGAGAGAGAAACAACAGTAGTATCGCTGTCGGGACAGTAAGGATGTTTATAGAACCAAGTGCCAAGCACTAAGGTTAGCCCATTAAGGTTAACCCGTCACCCATTTGTAACACCAATACTGGAGAATAAGCACGGTAAATCGTAGCCAGGTGACGGCTCACGTGTCGATCCACCACCACTTCATCGCACTACTACTACTACTACTACTACTACTACTACTACTACTACTACTACTACTACTACTACTACTACTACTACTACTCCTCCTACACTCCACCTCTGAGTGTCTGAAGGACGGCTGATCTGAGAGGGACTTTGTGATTAAGCGGACACGGGGGCCCCATCGCTATCCCGCTCCAATCAATAAGCCTCTTAATTATTCAACAGAAGGAGCCCAATTAGTCTGTCTGGGGGGGGGGGGGAGGAGACAATGCAAAAAAAAAAAAGAGGAAGCATGTGTACGACACATGGCCGCAAACGCGGAGGGGACGGGTGTTGCAGGAGAGGGGCCGGTATGAGGAAGAGACACACTGTCCAGTCTGACTCACCGGAGCGCCCTCAGCACTATCTGACTCAGAGCAAGGACAGATTGAGGCCGGCCAGACATGTTAGGAGAGAGAGGGGTGGACGCGGAGAGACCGAGCAGGAGAGGGTGTGACCGGCCAGGCCCACGAGCTAGGCCCGGAGCAGAGCGAGTCACGTGAACCCCCACGATACAGGGGCGGCTGATTGAGTGGACGATAGGACGCTAAGTGGAGGATCATCTAGCAGATCAAATCAAGTCATCGCATGGTGCTCGAATTTAGTCTCCCGGGAAGAGAAAGCAGTCTGCATGGAGCCGTGTCAAGAGAGCCATCTTTCATCCTTTAAACATACCGCCTTCCTGAAACACCGCATCCGACCTGAGCTTACGGTCTATGAGGATCAGCCGAGCACACAATTGGCCACAGAATCGATGAAGACCGCCTTCCAGTAAATACGCGCGTGTTTACGGGTCGTCTAACCTACCCGCTCTCGCTGTACTGGTTCCCGCCGAGGAAGCCGTATTTGTCGGTGCGTCTCGCCGTCACCCCGTTGACCTCCGAGTCGGAGCCCACCGAGCTGCAGTCCTCCCCCAGGCCGGAGAGTGACTCCAGGGTGCCCGACATCAGGCTGGCCGACTCCAGGTAGCTCATGGTGTCCAGGGCGGGCCGGGCCTTGGGGGTGGAGGGGGGCAGGTAGAGGTCGGCCGGCTCCTGGATCACCGGGAGGGGGCAGGGCGGCTGCTCAGCCCGGGAGGGCGTGGCCGGGGGGGTCTCTGCCGATCCCGTGGCCGGGGGGGCGTGATGCTTTGGGGACCAGGTTCCGGGGCTTGGTTTCGGGGGTACCGGCGGCGGTGGCGACTGGGCAGGCTTCTCGTGGGCGGCGGTCTCCCCTGGTGTGGGTCTGGGGGCGGAGTCTGGAGCAGGGGGGGCGGGCTCTGGGTTAGGGTTAGGGGCGGGGACTGGAGCTTGCTTTGGGGCAGCCCGGGCGTCCTCCAGGATGGAGGGGTTTGGGTTCTGGGCGACGTGCACACTGGGGTAGAGGTTAGGGGTGGGCTTAGGATCGGGGGAGGTGGGCGACGCCTGTGGCGGTGTGATGGCGGCCGGCGGCCCGATATGCTCAGTGGGGCCGCTCGGGGCGACGCCCGCGGAGTCGGGATTGGCCGGGACGCCGCCGTCTTGTTTCACAACCGGTGCGGGGTCGGCCGCGGTCGCCGGGACCTCCGTCACTGCCGAGCCGTCGCCCTGGGAGGCGGTTCCAAAGGTTTCCACGGGGATCGGAACGCCGGTGCTGACGGCTTCGGCGGGAGCGCCATCGGCGGGACCCGGGAGCAGGTCGGGCTCCGTCAGGGGGACAGGTGGGGTTGAATCCCCGGCCGGCGCAGCAGGTGTAGTGGGAGTGGCGTTGGGGGGGCTCAGGGGTTTGTCGTGGTAGAGGAAGGACTTGGGGGTGGACAGCCCCTCCCCGCTGGGATCGGGCAGGGCCGTGGAGGGTGGAGGGATGGACGGAGCTGCGGGTGGATCGCCTAGAGCAGAAGGCGACGGGGTTAAGGTGGAGGTTTCAGCCATGGTTCCACTTTGGTCTCTCCTGCAGAGATAAGGAGGGAGGGAGGAGCAGAGTGAGTTACATCGTTACAACACATGGCAGTATAGGTTTTGAGACTGTTTGTCTCTGTAGAATGAAGGGGTCAGAAATGGGATCAGAATGCAGGTGTTGAAAAATGCAAAAGAGCTCTTTGTCCAAAAAGATTGTTCTTGTCACAACAATATCGGGACTAAGGAATATGACCGAGGGATGAACGTTTACTTTATCCAAAACTGGGATTGAACAGAAAACATGAGATGCTGTAGTCAGTATGCGCTTTATATTCATATTCTGTCGCATGGGGCCTTGGGGGTTCAACTCTACAATAAAGCGCTGTTCCAATACCCCATTCACAAACTGAACTTCAGCATCATTGAGCAGGAAGCCTGACTCCTGCTACTTAATATATTAATAACAAACGGTCTACTTAACGACCACCTAGTTGACTTAACCGGTATGACACTGGAACGATGCATCAAACATTTCTATGAAGATATAAAAAACTATAAATTGTTCGATTTAATGAATGGCAGCATAATGAGAAAGTTGTGTCATTGAATGTAAGCGTTACACGATTGTAAACGTATGCATATGTGTAGTAGCAAGTTAATGTGATAACAAAGCACTATTCAAATGTAAATAAAACGTATAATAACACATTCATTGAGAAATATCCCCATTTACAATTAGCATAGTGCAAATATATGCAATTATAAGTGGGCTGATGTTCTAAAGCTTGCATTTATAATATATTTTTTTATAAACACACCAATGTCCATTGAGCCTGCAATTGGACTTCCATCAGCAAACTACAAAGGTTGCCCGATCTAAAACCAGTCCCTGTACATAAAGCTACACTCACATATTAAGAGTTTACATTCTGAAAGAGGAACGAGTCTAACATCAACGTTCGACATCATCATGCACATACTGTTACAAGTCAGGGACGCCTGCCGCCACCGGGCCACACCGGCCGGCCACAGATCACCCTGAGTCACAAACCTCACTGCACTTTGCTCTCGGATCATCTCAAGCACACCTTTACAACAAATAAATCCAACTTCCCTATTCAACCGACATATCATGTACCATCTACCACACAATGATCAACTCCCTGGGGTGAGGCCCGGGCCGAGGTGGGACCACGGCCTCGCCGCTCCTGTTTGGCCCCGGTACCTCGGCTGCGGACGGCGTTTTACTCACCGACGAGCCGCTGTGGGTCAGCGGGACCCGTCCGCCTGGGCAGCCGGGGGGCTCCGGTCCGCGACCCCCCACAATTCCGGTCCCGGGAACTCCTCGGTGAGATGAAAACACGGCAGACGGGAGACGTGCTGCTGTGTCAAGACGTCTGAGACCGAAGAGCTGCACAGGCGAAATGTCCCCGCGGCAGCCCCTTCGCCTGCTAGCTTAGCTTGTTGCTAGTTTAGCTCTGAACCTAACGGTACCGTTAGCTTAGCTTGTGGCTAGCGGAGTGCGCCTGGGTGAATGGTAGCTCTCCACCTAACGATACCGTTAGCCTAGCTGTCACGTTAGCCTAGCCGTCGTGTTGTTGTTAGCCTCCTGAGCTAGCCCGAATGCCCTGTCTACCCGTGTTCGTGTGCGAGAAGATACCTGCCGCTCACCCTGCGGTTAAGCTACGTGCTGTTCTAGTTCTTCATCTGGAAGCAAACTGGACTTTTTTCTGTTTGACTTGTTCTGCTCGGCGTTGACAAGCGGCTTGAGCACATTACGGCAGGCGCCAGCGTTTCCCTACTGACAGTGCGTGCGCGTCCACGAAACCGCCGTCGCACACGCACACGCATTATGCCGAGGTCTCCCTCCTCCTCGTGTTCTTGTTGTCCAACGCTTCCTTGCAGGAGGGAAATGATAAAAAGTGAGGAGAATTTTAACATTGTGGCCGATTTTGTTCAAATTATTCCGCATCTTTGTGTGTTGAAACACCGTATTGATGCTTACAAGTGTTGCTTTAACAATAAAAAAAAAAAAAGTTCGCGCCCTAACAAATCCTACTAAATATCACTGCAATATCTTGTTCTGTCAGTAGATGACACCGTTCGTTTGGTTAACGAACGCATATTTGTACAAAAATACAGGCTGCGGTTCTTTTCTTTTTACGACCTATAATTTGGTTGACTGTCATGACTGTCGAGACAGAACTAGCATAAATACAGGGGTGGCACTAGTGGGCGTTTGCTGTGTCAATGTTTTCATCGTTTGGCAGGCCGGGGTAGAGTTGCCCACGGTAGCAACCAATGGAACATGACAACAACAAACTCATGTTTGCACACTGGATGAAAAGCACATGACGTTTACATTTCCCAAACGATTTTCGTTTTTATTCAAGGGGTGATGTTCTCCATGGAGTAAAGAAGAATGTATATAGGCCTATATGACATAGATTATACGTAATGATTAATGAATATGAAGATGAAAACGAACATTTGAAGAAATGGTTATTTGTTGTATCTTGCCCTCTCCAATATGACGGCGACGTGTCGAAGTAGTCAATGCGGCTTCTATACGTCTACATTGCAAACGAGGAGAGCATTGCCACTGAAAAATAGGCGTCTGAACGGAGAACCAATCCTCTTCACCTCCCCTGTCAAAAGGCTTTCTTTGGTTTGGGTAAGGGTTTCTTCGGTTCATTTTGGGACTGCAGAGCTGTCGGCTTCCCTCGAAACGCTCCCTCAATTCAGTCTCAATCAGCGGAGGACGGTTGTGCGTCAATGCTTAATCGGCAGGTGAGAGGAGGTCCATATTAGCCAATAATAGGTGACAAGCCTGCAATAGCATGTGTTGAACATACAGTACAATTGTTTCGTTTTCCCTCCTTTCATGACTTAGACTGCTGTGGTCACAGCCACCAACCCATAATGACATCCTAGATCACTTCACTATGGTGACACAATAATGCATTGTGACAAAACACGGCAGCTATCAATACAGGTTTTTGGTGTGACCTGTGTTACGTATTTTAGGAACACAAGCTGTATTTCCCTCACTTAACCAATAGGGGGTAGGACCAAATATATAAGCCGTAAATACTACACATAGCCACAAGGGAAAGCAGGACATTACTGAAGGCTACAATAGATACTTTAGCCACAGAGGGCAGCATCACAGACCAGGCAAGGAAAACCGAGGATTACGTCACACCGGTTTCTCTCCGAGTCTTCCGGTCCTCGCTGAGTCCATAAAGAAGACCACCTGGCCACGAAACCTTTAGAACTCTCCCGGCAGCGATTACCATACGTGGGTTTGTGGTTAGGATCAGCTAGGAGAACACTCTCGCACGTGCTAAGGCACATCTCCAATCTCTCTTTACTTCAGAGCATCAGTTTACCATACCGAAAATACTTTATACAAATAAAGTCTCGTTAAAGCTATTCCTTTGGATTCGACCCCTCTTTCCAAGAAAAACATTGCACCTGCCAGATAGATGCAGTCAAACAGGCATTTCACCTGATTCAATTTAGAGTCAGAGAACATGTTCTTTCTGTGTGGCCTCTTCGTATCTCTGGGACTGGCACCTGAACTCATATAGGAACCACATGAGCCACTGAAGAGAGAGAGTCCAGAAGGGCAATGAAACCGATGAAAGAACCACATGGTCTGCCCAGGGGGATCCAGTCATGAGTAAGAAGACAACCGTTCTCTTTGCACATGCACACACATATTTGTGTGTGGCCGACAAACGCACACACACACACACACACACACACACACACATTGTTATAAAGCTTTTAATCTAAGAATAACTGAAGAAAACATAAGATAAGAAGCGACAAAGACAGCAGTGACAGCCTGTACACACAAGAGAAGCCTGGGGCAGAAGGATCTGGTGTCTGGGATATTTGAAACAATGATCACACGCTCTTCTTGTTTAGACACCATCCCTGAAGTTAACAATTGCCTCAAACCCCATCTCTCTGTTATCAATACATAGGGTTCTCCGGTTCATAGGATTCTCGTTTCATAGGCTGCTTTGGTTCATAGGGTGTAGTGTACCCTGTGCACCAGGAGAAAATGATGGGATAGCCATGTTTAGCTGTGGACTGCACAGGTAAACATGGCTATCCCAACATAGATCGCTGGGGGCTGGGCTGACTACTTCCATATGTTCTGCTGTTCTTCACTGTCCGGTGGTGGGTGTTGTTTTTGGACCCTCTGATCAAAATCTTTACGAACAAGACTTCCACGAACAAGGCTTCTACTAGCGTTATCTCAACGGCCATCGTCTGTTTACCGACATGCCTCTAAAAGGTTCAAAAGGGCATCAATAGAACAATATAAGGAAAAACAAAAAGACATCGATATGCAGTTGGCTTGGACCAGCTAGAGATAATCTCTGCCTGGAACTGGAGCAGAAATGCCAAATACGAGTGGAAAAGAAGAGTGTCCAGATAAACAGGCTAGTGAGACATACCTGAAGGCCAAGGAGGAGGAACAAGCCTTCTGGAACTAGTTTGGAGGCATCTCTCCTCACAGATGTGGCTAATGCTCTTGCTGTGTCGTTGGTCGGTAATGTCTTCATGAAATTAAATAAAAAATCTCGGTTTCACTTATTTCCACAGTCCTAATATTGACCTATTGAACTAAGTATGACTTAAATCAATGTATTCATTAGTTTAGGTTTGAATGAAATGTGCATTGATATATCCTGATCCCCTTCCCATCTCATCGAGTGCTCAGGCGTGATTGAAAAGTGTTTCAGAGCAGCGAGTCAATCACAAAATATCAATCGAATTTATTTTGATGTATACGTTTGTTTACACATGGATATTCATCTCATTAAAGGAGCTCCAAACCAATGATAAAAAGTGATGTGATAACCATATCAGTCAATCCTAGAGGGTTACATGTAGAGAGGGGACTCTTCTATAGGTATTTCTCCCAGAACAGTGAGTGTATGTGTTGAAACCTGCTTTGAATCCCTCCTAAAGGCCCAAGCCCTCCTGTTTTTCTCCGAACTACATACCAGATATACCAGTGTAAAACTATTACGAAACGACGCATCAGTCATCCGATAAAGTGTATTTGCACAAGAATCTGAGTGTCTTAGATTGTGTGTGCGTGGGTGTGCACCTGAGTGTGTGTGAGTGTGCGCGTAGGTGTGTGCTTTCTGGTGCGTCGGTCGCTTTCATTTTTGTCTCTCCTATCAAATACTTAAGTCTCCTCTCCCATGTGTGGAACTGGATACCTCTACTTTCCAGGCATCTTTCTCGAATCTGTCAGGAAGAACTGAGATACAGGCAGCTGAATGGAAAGTCTGCTCAGATCTTTTTCGCCATTTGCTCACTAGGTAAAGTGCTTTGGGTGTCCGGAAAATCACTATATCATGGAATAAATTATTATTATGATGAAAGCTATAATGTGTAATTTATGCACATGCATGCCTGTCCACTGAACACAGTTTTGGTTTAACTTTTGACCATTAAAGGCCATGTTAAAGGGCTTTCAGGGGAACAAGACTCAAAACAAAAAATGCCAAGCTAAAATAAATTGGAGGTGTGATGTGAAGAGGCCCTTTCCTTTCCTGTTTCTGTTTCTGCAGCTGCTCTGCAGAGGTCAAACACCTGAGTGTGAGACGCTTCAAACCAAATAAAGAGGTTGTTTGGTTTCTATGGTTTTGCTCTGTAGCAACAAGCACATATGGAGAGCATCCATCAAATCGGCAGACCCTATCGGCTCTGCCTTCACGCTGCCTTCCAGATCAGACAGATGTTACCATGGATGTCAGGGCCTCATCCAATGTTTCCAAATGCTTTAGGAAAGACTGAGGCTTCCCTGCACTTGACCCGCTGCATGAGTCATCGGTAGGGTTATGTTCCAGAATACCCTCAGTCTAAAGTTTGGGGAACTCCTGACACGCCTGAAACTACAATAACAGATGGCATAGTTACGGAAAAACAGTTGTTATGCAGTGGTGGAATTGTATGACGACTTGTTCCACTGTTAAGAAACCTCCTTGATATCTGTGGTTACGGTCATCTGGGATCGATCAGCAGCAACCACTCTATTTCATCCTAGACAAACCAGGAAGGAGGCTCAATGTTCAAAATACTGGAATCGTCCTTTAAGGCAGAACCTTTAAGGCAGGGGTCTCAAACTCGTGGCCCGGGGGCCAATTGAGGCCCGCGGGATGATATTTTGTGGCCCCTACTTGATATCAAAGTTTAGTGTTAGTTCGGTCCACTGTTTTTGTCAAACGCACATGTTTGCTGAGTTGCTTGCCACGCTTTTTTAACACTTGTGATAGGGTGACCAGATGTCCCGGTTTTGCCGGGACAGTCCCAATTTTGAGTTGCGTGTCCTGAGTCCCGACAAATGCCAAAGGACGCTAAAATGTCCCGGTTTCCACCAACCACTATGAAATGTCCCCTGTTGTCAGCGATTACATAGCCAACGTGATGTTATTATAGCCCGATCATTAACTTAGATTAGGTCAGTTGTGCTCCTTTTTTCTGTGGAATATTTGATGCGGCCCAGCCTGACCCAGACGCTACCTTCGGCAGCCCCCAGGTAAGTTGAGTTTGAGACCCCTGCTTTAAGGGGAGGCTAGCACAGAGACTGGGCCGGAGACACCAACAATGTGTTCCTGTTTTGAGATGCTCTACCGTCGAGAACTTGTTTCGTAAGAGTGGATGAGGCTTTCAGGGGATTTAAGTGATTGTGTTTCAACAATGGCCAGGGCGAGTACACTTTTGTTTGTTAACTAATGCTGGCCTAGTTTGTGCTCACCAAAGCACCCTGAGTCTCCAGCAACATGACGAACATGAGGCCAGGAACTGAACCGCTCAGTCCAACCAGAACTGAGCTCGGAATACTTAATACCTTAAGTCTGCTCTTATGTATGGTTCACTCAAGGGCTCATGCACATTTATGCGATTATTTATGCATCAATCAGTGGTCTATTCCAGACGTTTGGAACAATGTTATGAGCGTTTGTAATTGTGAAGATGAAAAGTCTGGAGGCAAATGAAGAGGCGAATATATTATATTTATTATACTATTTATATAGCTATATTTAAATATTTGATTATTCTAGAAGATATATTGAGACATATAGAAGATACATGACACCTCATTATTGTTATAGGTAATAATTAGTTAATCTAATAGCGTTCATCACCTTAGAAATGGCTGAGTTTTAAAAGCATGAAAATAGTCAGTATAAAAATAAGGAACAGAGAAAATGTGCCTTGAGTTGAGAGACTTTGTCAGAGGAAAGGCCTCCCTTCAAATGTAAATGAAAAAAGTGGTTAAAAGGATGAATTCACCATTCAGACGGTCCTAAGGCCATGAAACTCAACGGAAGAATGGACTGAATCCATTACTGCTATTTGAAGTGTGCAAACTGCATCCCACATACCGACAGGGTCTAGTAGCTGTGGGGGGGGGTGGGGGGATGTGTGTGTGTGTGTGTGTGTGTGTGTGTGTGTGTGTGTGTGTGTGTGTGTGTGTGTGTGTGTGTGTGTCTGCGCGCGCGCGCGCGTGTTGTAGCCACAATTATTGTGTTTGGGTGGGGTCAGGGTCAGGAGTCCTTCTTGGCGCCGAGGCCGGGAAACGTGTCGACCCAGGCCTGCGTGCGTGCCCGGCACTCCTCCCAGCTGAAGAGCGGCGTGTACTGGAAGTGGCGCCGCGCCTTGTCCGTGCTCACGGTGAAGGAGGTGCACGCCACGGCCAGCGTGTAGCGGTTGAGCAACGGCGCCCACTGCCACACGGGGCGCAGCAGCCAGCGCAGCACGTCGTTGAGGACGGCGAGGAACCAGAGCGCCGCCAGGGGAACGTGAACCTGGCTGAAGCCGAACGCCGACAGGAACTGCAGGTTGAAGTCCTCGTAGCTCTGGTAGGGCGAGTCGTCGTAGCAGAAGTACGCCTGGCCGCCCACCGTCTGCGGCTGTTCCATCAGGCCCCGTGCCGCCAGCAGGTGCATCCAGGCCACGTTGCCTAGCAACGGGGAAAACACACACGCCAGGGTTGAGTGGGTGATGAAGGACGGCTGGGTTAGGGGGCCATGGTCGTCACCTGGGTATGTCCTAGAGAGGAAGTGGTGAATGGAAAACATCCTGTGCGTGTGGTTAGGTTACACTAGGGAAGTTACTAGGGAAGTTACTGAAGGAGCGGCAGGAATTGACGTCGACCGACGTTTCGACCGCCCGACGGTGACCGGGAAGTCGATTGTCACGCGTATCCCTTTCACAAAAGGGAATACCCACCTATGCTCTGATGACACAGTTGTACTTTTCGTTTCACAATTGCTCTTGCGAAACCGAATACACAAAAATTAGAGGATAAATAAAAAGTATTTTTATAGGGCAAGTGGGGAAGACGCAGGCGTGCAAACAGTGTGAATTATGTGTGGAGTACGGTTGGACCACTTGTGGTGATATGGTTAATTAGAGAGAAAGGCTTATAGCAAGCAAGCAAGTGCGTACACACACACACACACACACACACACACCGGGTCAATTTCCCCTTGCAACTCTCTACTTCTTCTTCTGCTTCTGAAGCAGAAGCAGTTTAGCCTGGCTTCGCCCGTCTAAGTACTTTCCGCTCAATTTGAATTTCCCTTCAGTTCTAGGTCTGAGTCTCCGGTATGTTAGTGGGCTTTCTCCGTCCAAATGTTCTGCGTCCAATCAGCGAACAGAGGGAGTGGCTGAGAACAATGACGTTAAAGTCAGCTCTCGTCGGACCTCTTCGCGCACGGTGTTTGGTTTGTTTACAGCCTGCCTCACAACGTGATTCCCGGCCAAACGTCAGCGATTGGTTACGGCAGATCCAGAGTGGCACCGGGCAGATCCAATAGTTTTAACTTCAACAGACACCCGCCTTCAAGTGGGTCCAGACTCTCTGTGCAAATGAAATGAAGTACGAGAGTCTGGTAGGACCACTGCTAGAAGCTGCTAGAAGCAGTTCGCACCAGCACACCAACACCATGAACCAGCGCCGGCGTGCGAGCGGACCCCCTGAACCCCCCCCGCCCCCCCCCGGCCCCAGGCTCACCTGCGTAGACCCGGCCGTGCTCCGTGTTCTGGGGGACCCCCAGGATGAGCCGGCCCCCCGCCTGCACACTCTTGTCGTAGAAGTCCTTCATGAGCTGGTGGTCCTCTCCGTAGATCCCGGTGGGCCGCAGGGAGCAGGTGTGCAGCGTCTTACCGCCGCTCACCTGGGAGAGAGGGGGGGTGGTGGTTAGGCAGCATTTAACATTGAGCCCCCTTTCAGGTTTGTCTAGGATGAAATGAGTGGTTAACACCGGAATTTTGAATATTGGTCCTGTCTCCAGTATTTGGCTAACTTCGAATCGCCCCTGCCTGCTTCACAATGGCTGGCTATGGGCATTCACAAATACCCCTTAACCTTCGTTTTCAGAATTGTCAAAATCATCGAGTGGTTAGTGGTGTTCCTTGATGGTCCTCATCGAGTATCGTAGCGAAATACAGTTTCTGTCGTGTTTTATTTGGCATATTTGTAAATCTGCATTTCGTAAATGAAACGGAAACCAGACC
This sequence comes from Pollachius pollachius, assembly GCF_949987615.1. Classification (NCBI taxonomy): domain Eukaryota; kingdom Metazoa; phylum Chordata; class Actinopteri; order Gadiformes; family Gadidae; genus Pollachius; species Pollachius pollachius. The sequence continues at coordinate 21,908,590 of NC_136944.1, read as the reverse complement.
GGACGCGGAAACGGAAAGGGGGGATGGTTGTAGTCTTTTCACTCGGTTCTCCGTATCAACAGTAGGGCTAGAACCGAGCAAAAAAGATTACAACCACCCCCCCTTTCCGTTTCCGGTCCGGTTTCCGTTTCATTTACAAAATCACTGTAGATCACTGTGGATCACACCTGGCATGTATACAACTCATATGACATGTATGTCATATGAGTTGTATGTAACATCACAGCTTGGGGTGAATCAGTTTTCTAAGGAAAATCGCACTTTGTGTAGAAATCGCATAGCCAGCCATCAGCTACTGGTGAGAGTATTTGTTTTCTATTTGACTGCGTCTATTTGACTGCGTTCTATTTGACTGCGACTGCTCGCAAATTTAGGTTTAAGACTGTGGCTATCTGTTCTGTGATTAGCTCTGAGAATCCATCTTCCACCTGTCAATCGATAGATATGATTAATATGCCCACGACACTCCAGTTATGATCATTCTTTTGGGGAGCCCCTAAGGCTTAATCAATGTGTATAAACCGTGGGGTACCTCGGTGCCGTTCGCTCTGACCACGATGCGCTCCGCCTCCGCTTTGCTCCGGGGGTAGGGCATGGCGTGAGCGATGTTGTAGGGCGTCTCTTCGTTTCCCCTGTTTGGAACAAAGAAACTAATAAAGTTTAACTTTAAGGCCTTGGCTGGGCCACCCTGCTTCACGCCGGATTTGGCGAGTTTACGAGAGTCCCTGAACCGGCTGAATCCGGTTAGAATTGGGGAAGGAAAAACAGATTGTAATCCGCAAGAGACTTCCGTGCCGGTTTCTGTTTATTGTTTAACAAAGCGTTTCAGTCTGCTGCACTTTCTTTGTAGTCCTTGTTCGAAAGACGCTTTCTTTGTTTCTTTCATGAGATGGACTGTGACGCTCTCTGTTCATGGTGAGCTGCAGGCCTCCCCTGCTAACACCTCCTGCCTGCGTTTCATAACGCCGGCATAACGCTTCAAACGGGACCAAGCACAGCTGACCAACGGGGAGAAACTGGCAGATAAAGCGCGAGATGAAGAGAGATAAATGGATTCCATTTATACAGCGCTTTTCTAACCAGTGGCCAATCAAAGCACCCACAGACCAGTTCTTCAAAGACAAATGGAAAGAACAGAAGCCATGGAGGCTGATGGTGCTGGAAAAACGGAAGACTTTGAAGCAGAGTGGGGAGTGGGGAAGACCCAGGCATGGAAACAGTGCTGATTAAAGATAATTTTTTGGTGACTGTGGTTGGACCACTTGATGTGATGTGGATCATTATAGAGAAAGGCTCATAACACGCAAGCAAGCGCACACACACATAAACACACACACACACACACACACACGCACGCACATGGCAGACAGCTGAAAAGCATTTCCTGGCCCGATCTTGGAGTGATAAGAACAACACATCTGTAGCCTTACAGAAATAAAACAAAATCGCATCTCAATATGAGAGAGAGATATAGAATATCAATATGAGAGAATATAGAAACAGAGCCGACCCACAGGTTTTCACCAGAGGAACCCGGGTGCCGGCTGACACCAGAATTCCTTTGACGTAATGTTACCCTCATCTTGAAGGGCTGCCTCATTCCTTCAGGGTGAGTGTATCTTAAGAGGTCCTCTATCGAAAACACAGCTCCAGAGAAACAACAGTGCAGCCCCAAGGAGAGGGACCTCAAAGTATATGTAATTTAAGCCTGTAATTAAACACATAGCACTCTGCAACCAAGATGAGATGCTACTCAGACTAGATGCAACTTGCGTCACAAATTAAACACAAACACCCGAACAAATTCCTTGAGGGGGATTCCACTGGTTGTGCATGGGCAGATATAGTCTGATTTAATCTGGCAATTAATGGTTAATCCATCCAAATATATTTCAGCAGAGCAGAGATGTAAGGAGGTAGGAAGAACCGACATGAATTTACATGAAAGAGTTCAGGTCGAACGAGAACCTTATTATATTTTCAGATGCTAGATCTGTGCTTGCGTGAGTGTCTTTCATTGAAAAAGCAAGCAAAAGCTTCCTTTTCATGCCTAGCCCGAGGACCTTCTCTTTTGTGCACATGCCACATATTCAGAAAACAACAACATGTTGGCTCGGTGAGGAGGAAGAGGAGGAGGAAGAGGAAGAGGAGAACGAAGCGGGGGGAGGAGGAGGAGGAAGACAAAGGTGGAGCAGGAGGACGAAGAGAGAGGAGGAGAAGGAGGACGAAGAGGGAGGAGGAGGAAGAGGAGGAAATCATTCAGATGAAAGTGATCAGGGAGCGGTTTGAGAGGCGTACCTGATGAAGGGGTCTCCTTTGACGTTCGGGCCCACCACCTCCATGCTGCTGGTGTAGACCAGGTACTGGACCCCAAGCTCCACACACGCCTGGATCACGTTCTCTGTTCCTGAGGACCGGGGAGGAAGCACCAACGTTAGGAACAGATGAAGCACATCGATGGGCAATACGTCATTGTCATCGCTCATTTCAGACACGGCTGGTCCTGACTGAAGGTTCACAGACAGCGGGATGAATCCTTTGTTTGCTTGGGCAGGCGATGGTGACAGGGTACCCTAAACAGCCTGGATCACAGTGTTTGCACAGTATTTGTTAGCAAAGCCTTGTTTTCTTTTGTCACAAACTGACAACGACAAACATTTTCCGAAGAAACATGAAAAGTTGAGCATACGTCTGTTCCTAATTTTCCCCCGATGTCAGGGAGGCAATGTCAGGGAGCGGTCATTAAAACATGAATTGTGACTCATTGTGTGGAAAACAGCCGTAGAATTATCATTCTCTGGGCGTATGATTTTAGTCTGAAATAGCATAGCAAAAACAAACCCAAAGTGCAAATTCTGGGCGTGCATTGCGAAATGATGCGATTGACGACATATTTATATATAGATATATTTATAGTGGTTCTAACAGGGCTGGGTCCATCACAGCTCGCAAATAATAACCATCATTCACCATGTGCCGACATATAATCAGTTCACAGAAACACAACTCCCAGACACGCCATAGGATTCCTGCTAAACGCTATGTCAATAACATGTAGCATGACAGATGGAGGGTGGGACGGCTTCCGCAAGGCCAACTGGTGCAGTTGCTGCCTGGATTGTATATTTACATCCTTGGTTGACTGACTGCCCACAGTGCTACAGCCACCACCCCTCCACTCGTCAGGAAAATCGGGTCCAGATAGGAAACAAGGGCTTCATTCATTGAAACAATGTGATTGGGTAAACGTGGTTTGAGCAATCTGAATACTTTAAATAAATAAATGGATCACACTAAGAATTTTAGGATAAAGAAGTGAAATTGGTGGGTCAGTGAATGGAAAAAGCCCTGAATAAAACCGGGAGGCAACACAATCCTGGCGGTGAACTCACACAATCCTTGGGGGGGGGGCCAGCACAATCCTGGGGTCGATACTGACACAATACTGGGGAGCCGGGGGGCCCAACAGAATGCTGGGTGAGGCCTTCTGACAATGAGGTCAGAATTATTTGTGGTTGAATTACGACGCCAATGGGTTTGGACTTGTTAGGGTACGGTCACAAAAGGAGAGTATTAAGTGGCTTGGCGGATGGGAGCTCCAACAAGCAGGACTGAAGGATCGGCTCGGGTGTGCCACTCCCAGCCAGAACATTCTGGGTTCAATCCTAACAAGAGAGGTAGAGCGGTTGGCTGGTAACCAAAAGGTTGCTAGTTCAATGCCCAGAGAGTCGAGGTGTCCCAGGGTACGACGCCTCACCCTGACTGCTTCCGATTGGGCTGGCTGTCGCACTCCATGGCTGACGCCGCCGTCGCATGTGTGAATTTATCAATGTCATGCAGTGTTGTAAAACACTTTGAGTGGCCGCTGGTTAGAAAAGCGCTGTATAATTGCAGTCCATTCACCAATTAGTCCCTTTTGTCATTGACTACTGAATGACGCACTCGGACCGGGCCGGGTACAAAGGAGCATCTGCGTCACGGCCTGTATGTGCGCTCGTTTAACGCCCACCTGTGACATTGACGGCGTGGATGACAGCCGGGGACACCTTGTGCCAGACGTCCACCAGGCTGGCGGAGTGGAACACCACGTCAGCCCCGCGCACGGCCTCGCGTACGCTGGCGTAGTCCGTGATGTCCCCCTGGAGCACCGTCACCTGCACCCCGTCTGAGGGAGGGAGGAAGCAGGACGCATGAGAAGGGGGTTCGGTAAACATGTACATCTGGAGAATGATAACTCAGGCTGGCTCAGGAGATAGAGAGGATTGGCTGTTAACCGGAAGGTTGCTAGTTCGATCCCCGGCTCTTCCTAGTGTGAGAGTGTATAGGTGTCTCTGAGCAAGAGACCTCTGCTCCTGACGAGCTGGCTGTCTCCTTACATTCATACACTGACGACTCCGCCGTCAGTGTATGAATGTGTGCATGAATGGGTGAATGTTAGGCAGTATTGTACTGCGCTTTGAGTGGCCACTGGTTAGAAAAGCGCTGTATAAATGCAATCCATTTAAATATCACAAGTCTAAAATAAGGCTTTAACAAGGCCTCATCATACTCAATAAAAACAAGGAAAATAAGGCTTTACGAGGCATTATCGTACTGAATTGAAGCCAAGATAAATAAGGATCGTTTTGCCCGGGAGTATTGGGTTGTTTGCACATTGTTTTCCAAGGCCAGGACATTCAATGTTTAACTTAGCTTGCTTACTTTCTTCCCCCGTTAGCTATTTCGCTTGCTAAATATTTCCAGTGTGTCAACAACGGTTTTGCCACCACAAAAAAAGAAAACTCAGAAAATAAAACGTCTTTCATGGTTCATTATTCAATACAGCAAGTCTCAATCTATATTCAATACAGCAAGTCTCAATCTGTCTCAATCTGTATAGATTGAGACTTGATTATTGATGAATGATTGTTGTTTGATAATAAATTATGCTCCCGCGCCCCCTCCCTTTTCCGTTTGTTTCGTATATTTTAATTGACTAATTAAGGGCGCCACCAGAGAGCGCCCCCAACGCATTTGCCGCCCTAGGCGATCGCCTAGGTCGCCTATGCCGAGCGCCAGCCCTGCGTGGATGGCTGCGTTTTTATTAGTAAGAAACGTTGTAGTTCTGATATTTCTTATTGTACTGCGTCATTGAATTTTCTAATAGTCCTATTCATAAAGGAATGGGAATTTTCGAACGAGAATTATGAAAAGAAATGCAGTTATAAATAAGGAGAGTGGAGACACGTCATAGACGAGATGACATGACATCTTATTGTAATGCAAACATATCCTTTACAATTGTTCCAGTAACTTGTGGTTGAGATGTTGATGCAGAGATCAACTGGATGTTGGACTCTGAGCAGTTACACAGGAAGGCACTTATTCACATTGAAACATCTCAGAAATTGAAATCCAAGGATATAAATAGTTGTTCCTCGATCCCCGATTACAGAACTATTGTGTCCTCCATGTTCGCATTTTAATAATGTATATCCTATTGAAAATTAAAAAAAAACGAATATCCACCGAGTATCATGAATCCAATTCGGCGCGGGCAGGTATAGATGTTGGAAAAGGATCGGTGATGCGGGGATCCAACAAAGGAGAGCAGTGCTGATCTACCATCCTACAGTGTTACCTGTGCTCTGCACGGCGAGACGGGGGTGTACAACCTAACCCACCCCAACCCGGTACATCGGAGGACCGTGTTACCTTTGCTCTGCTCGGTAAGACGGGGGTCCACCACCTTGTCGAAGAGCCTGATCGCACACACCCGGTCCTCCTTCTCCAGCGTCACACCGAGCAGATGGCGGCCGAGGAAGCCGCATCCACCGGTCATCAGGTAGACCAGGCTACGTCGGTCAGACATCGTGGTGGCAGCTGTCCTGCAGTCCTTCAGTCCTCCTGCAGTCCTATAGTCCGCCTACAGTATACCGAGAAACTTCCAACTCGCTGCTTTTGAGTCGACTCAGTCCTTCTCAGAGCTCCAACCCTTTATAAGCTCTGGGCGTCCACACACAAACACGGCTTGCTATCTAGCTGACTTTGAGCTTTGAGCACGACAATAAGCGATATATTAGAGAGGTGTGTATATATATATATATATATATATATATATGAGCCATATATTGATGAATCCTTCACTACTAGTGGTCAACGAACAACGATCGAACCAGAGTTCGTGGTGTTTACATGAAAGCGCTCGGTGTTAGGCGATATCATGTCGTTCCAAGTCCTTAAGAGGGGTGTGTGTTGGACTTGTGTATGCCTTGTGTGTGCAAAACCTCAATGTTCACCTTATTATTTTTGAAAAGGCGCTGTTTTCTATTAAGTTTGGCAACTTATTTTTCGAGCTGACTGCGTCTCCCGAATTTTGCTGACGCTTTTATTCAAAGCCACTTACAACCATTAATTCTCTTTTACGCATCGACGGCGGATTCCCTGAACCGATCGCAGGTGGGTGGTACTTCTTTGTAGCCTGGCCTAGAACCATAGAGAGAATATACATACATGAATATACATACAATGTACATGTTATATCTATCACTCTGGCCTGGACCTACCAGACTGTCGTAGGCCTACTTCATTTCATTTGCACAGAGTCTGGACCCACTTGAAGGAGGAAAACTATTGGATCTGCCCGGTGCCACTCTGGATCTGCCATAACCAATCGCTAACGTTTGGCCGGGAATCACGTTGCGCGCAGGCTGTAAACTACACTGTGCGTGAAGATGTCGCAGTATTCTCTGCGAACCAACGCAAACGTACCGAACCAAACTCGTTTAGTGCGCACTAAATGCTGTTGGTGTGAAAGCACGAATACTGCTGAGACAGAAGTATCGTCATGTAATCCTTTGATTTCAACAATGTAACTGTATTATAAATACCAACTATTTAAATTGTAACTGTAACGGAATACAGTTACAATTTAAATGGAGCGCCTGGTACTATGCATTGGCAGAGTACCAGGCGCTCCAAAATAAGTAGGCTATAGGCAGAGGTACGGACGCAGTAAGGTATTACAGTAATACGAGTGATTGAAATTGCCATTTAAACCACCAAAGCGGTCCAAACACAATGAAAACAGTTCATACTTCAAGTCACACCGGGCGCAGCCATCTTGAACTCTGTCTCGGAAGCCTTGCTCGGCCTCCTCCGAGTTTACCCGAGCAAGCAATAGTGCGTTTTATTATCCATCCGTCTCGGAGGTCCGAGGACGTTGCCTAGCGACACGCCCATTTCCCTCGGACGGCGAACTTGCTTGCTCGGAAGAGCCTCGGACCTCCGAGACGGATGGATAATAAAATGCACCTTTAACGTCAATGTTCTCAGCCACTCCCTCTGTTCGCTGATTTGACGCACAAAATTTGAACGGAGGAAACCCAGGAATATACCGCAGACCCAGACGTATTACTGAAGGGAAATGAAAATTGAGCGGAAGTACTTAGGCGGGCAGAGCCAGGATAACTTTGCATCCAAAACGTCAAAACCTTTTCACAAAAATAAACACAGCGTCATTTTATTTAAAAAATATTTTAATGCACCATTAATAAAGAGTCCAACGCATTAATACAAGAGAAATATTGCAAATAATATTAAAAATAATAATCATCCAATTAAAAGGAAACAATAGAAAATAACTGAATTGGAAGGTATGTACATCTATCCTCCTGGAGACGAGAGGAAGAGAAACAACTTATTTACAGCTTGGAATCGAGTGTTTCTACGAGAAACAGACACATCTACAATATTTACACGTGTTTCTTTGAAGATCTTCTTTGTGAACCTTTTTCGTAGCGACAGTGGCTTTGTACTGAACGGCTGCTGTTTGCAAAGAGACAAAAACACGTTTTCTATTCGTCGTGCCTGGGGAGGCGAACTGACCGTCGACCAATCAAATAAAACGCAAGAAAAAGAACAAGAGAAGAGCCAGGAAGGGCCGTTTATAGGAACAGAGGAGCGGAGAACGCGAGCGACCAGACCCCGAAGCCCTTGGTGTCTTCCCCTCGTGAGCTAAAGCTGAACGGCGGCCGATTATCTCTAGAAGACACACACAGCCCCCACTACCCCCACAGAGAGCCGTTAAGCACTGTAATTATCACTGTCTGATCAGTCTGCAGCGGCCTCCTCTCAGAGGCCTAATGATACACTTCGCCTCAAACAAAAACAAAAACAGAACATTCCCATCTCAGTGAGCAACTGATGAATGGAAAACACAGGATGGGCGTGGAGTTTGGTCGGAATAGCGGGTCGTTTGAGCGTGTTGGGAGCGGACCCATTTAGGGGTTGACTTGGTGGCCGTGGTAATGTCCAGACCCAGAGACCAGGGGTGAAAAGGGGGGAACCTCACAGAACCGGTTAGACAGTAAACCTCAGTGACACGGCCTCGACCTGGCCAACACTAAACCCACACGGCGGACGATGTGAAACGTATCGCTCGCACTCGTGTCATCGTCCACCACTATTCTCATTTTTTTGTAACATTTGCAACGATAAAACTATAACGTATAAAACTGTCCCATCCTCTGGTCCAGAGTAGGGAGGGGGGGCTGGGGAGAGGAGAGCGACCCCCCCCCCCCCCCCGACACGGGCTGCAAGACACTTACAGATAACGCAACGCAACCAAAACCAGAACAAGGAGAATACTCATGTTGAATACTAAGTAACTGAACCCAAGATAAAGCTAAAAGTAAAAAAAGCTCTGAATTTATCTTCATACTCGAAAGACCTTGCATAACTGAAGACCTACTTGCTTAAAACATTGGCCGGAAAGGTGGGCCTCTTTTCTATTTTAAAACCCTGAATTTGTCACGCATGTTTCCTTTGCGTGGATGTCAATGTGCGGATGTGTGAGGAAGAGGACGGGGCACAAACAAACACACAAACCCACAGACACACACACACACACACACACACACACACACACACACACACCACTTCCTGGGTAAAGGTTTGCTGATGGTAAGGAAGGAGGGAACGGAAGATCGCAATAAAGGAGAAACCCGACCCCCTCAGTGAGTTTGGCACACCACACGCTGACAGACGGGGGGGGGGGGGGGGGGGGGGGGGGGGGGGGGGGATGGGGACGGAGACGGATGCAATAATGCAGGGAACTGCCATGGCAACAGAGGAAGCGGGAAAGCGTGTGTGCGTCCGCATGTGTCAAAAGTGCAAGTGTGTGCATCTCTGTTTCCTGGATTAAGCTGTGTAAACCACAGGTGGGGTGGGAGTGGGGAAGGGGGGGGGGGGGGGGGGGGAACACTACCCTTGGGGCGGCCCGAAATACGAACCAGGGACGGAAGAAGGTGAGATTCTGGGTGAGGAGGGAGAGGGAGGAGGAGGAGGAGGAGGTTCTAGTTGAGCGTGCCACGGCAGTTCTCGGTGCCGCACAGACAGGGGATCTTGTTATCCTCCAGGGGGAACTTGTAGTCGTAGGTGATCTCCTCGTTGACGGCGATGGCCTGCTTGGAGTAGATGACGATCTTCTTCTGGGACTCGATGGTGATCACCTTGGCGTAGCAGTTGGGCTGGGGAGGGGAGGAGGGGAGATTTAAGAGCTAGATGTGACCGCGTCTCTGAGGATATCTGCTTCGTGCGACTTCCTGTGAGAGGCAATATCACCGGTGGTGAAACTCGGAGGGAGGGAGTTTTTTTGGTTCCTTAACTCCTTAATCTTACCACAGCTGTCGTTCAGTCCTACCAATCCGACTTTAGAGGAATAATCTAAAACCTTGCGGCAGACAAGCTCTGATCTGGGTGGACTGGGGGTTTCATTATCTTTCGCTGCCTATTGGTTGCTACCAATCGTTTAATTACAAATTCTACCTCAGCCAGCATCAGTTCATTTCCCCGACTTGAAGGCAAGCTTAATCCTCCTGTCCAGACATTCAGGATTCACATCAATAGCGTCAAGACTGGCCTCGGTAGAAACCGTTATGTGGTTCCCCTTCTGAGAGCCGCTCTTTAATGAAACAGGAAACAAGGTGCACTTAACAGGTTTCCGGGCCAGGCAGTAAGACTGCCGGATCAAAGATTCACCCTCAGTCATACATCTCCGGGAAACACTACAAAAGCCTTTTCTGACAGGACACATCCGCAGACGTGGATAGCGGTTTAACTCTGGCGTCTGCAGCAGGAGAGGTGGCTCACACTTTGGATCTGCCTCTACCGATGCTCCCTAATGCTGATAATGTTCACACTTATTGTATGTTGTACGTCCTTGCACCTAAAAATAGTACTTAGCATTGTGTAACGTCTTCCTAGCTTTCTTTGTTGTTTACGGGGAAAGGGTTAACCTATGAATTGTTAGTGCTTGGCACTTGGTTCTATGAACATCCTTACTGCAACGACAGCGATAAATTGTTTCTCTTTCTTCTGACAAACCTGCTTATTGAAGTTGCTTTGGATAAAAGCATCTGCCAAATGCCCTTAATGTCAATGATATTCTCAGACTCACTTCTGTAACTAACTCAACAATCCGCCTTGATCTACACTCATCCCCCAGATATACTCAGAGGAAGTTTAATCATGCAGACGCTTTGTTTACAGGGCTGTGTGAGTCATTTGATGCTCACACTATCAAATGACTGGAAAGGTTTCTGCTCGGTTTGTTTTCCTGCCATGACACAGAGTATATATAAAACTCCAAACACTAGATAACATTCCGAATGTATACTATTCCCCAATCTGTAACAGCTGAAGAAACAACTGCATCGTTTGTAGGTAGTGTCTAGCATTAATCTAACTAAACATAGTTTTACCCACTTATAAACCACAGCCTGCATTTATCTGTTCAGAGCGCCTTATTTTATTACATAAAATATCGATATTTGGGGCAATATCGCCGATCTAAATGCAAAAAAAAAAAAAAAAGTAAGTAAATAAGGAAAAAGAAAAGAATTCTCTCTTGATATTTGCCACCAGTATATAGATTCTCGTATTGCACGAAGAAGGGCGACAATATATAGGCTTATCGCTATTTGGTCCCGCCCTTGACTCACAGTGCAGCAGTGGTTGATGAAGCGGGCCAGATTGCCGCACTTGGTGGCGTCGATGATGGTGTCGTGGTCGACCCGGAACAGGTAGCTGCTGCCGATGCCCTGCTGGGCGTACCGTTTCTCCCGGTTGTCCGCCACCATCTTGGAAAAGCACCGAGAGAGACGGCGCGTTAGGATGTGAAACGCGAGACCCAAACGATCCCAAAACCCCCTCAGAACTGGAGCCCGACAGATATGTTTATCGGCCGATATTGACGTATCGCAGATATACCGTATCGGGGTGTGTGTTTGCTGATATACTTTATATATCGACATCTTGAATATCGGCCAATATATCGCAATTTTTTAAAATCTGCCGATCTGTCGACATTTTGAAATTCTGCCGACATGTCTATATTTGGAATATCGTCCGATATTTCTATATTTTCAAAGACTCTGATACAACTAATATTCTGAAGATCGGCAGATTTATCTAATATCTTGAATAACGGCGGATATTTCCATATTGGTAATCTTTTCCTCCCAATATCGGCTTCGGCCCCTTAAGCCCAGTACCGGTCATTCTCTACCCAGACCTTGAAGACGAGTGGACCGTTACCTGTCGGATGTTCTGGCCCACGTACTCGATGACCATCTCGTCGGCGGCGATGGCCTCCATGGCGAACAGCCCCCACTCGTGGATCCGACTCCGACCGAACCGCAGCTTCTTCTTACGGAACTGCAGGGGAACACAAAGGTCATAAGCCTTCTTAACACGCATGGAACGGGAAACAAAACCGGGGTGTGTGTGTGTGTGTGTGAGAGAGAGATTTGGTTACACTTATGGTGTGTGTGTTGTTCAGTTACACTTATGGTGTGTGTGTTGTTCAGTTACACTTATGGTATATGTGTGTGTGTGCACGCACGCGCACGCACGCACACGCACACGCACACGCACACACACACACACACACACACACACACACAAACACACACACGCACAGCTGCACAGAAAGTCAAGGTGACGCATGCACAACGTTCAGGAAGAGAGTTTGCAGATACTACATTTTGCACTTCCTCAGGAACTAGAGAGGATTGACTTGATGAAAGGTGTAGGTTGAGCCAAAACTTAGTGCTGTGTATGCAGGTCAGCGCTGAAGGCCCACATTCGATCAGACATGGTGCGGGATGCTTCTAGGACTAATGGTTCTCTCAGTCAACCAGAGGGGAGTAAAAGACAAACTATCATGTCTCCTACCGCCCATCTAAGGCTGGTTCACATCTTAAAGCCAGCCCGAAGCTCGCTACACAGGCTGGCTTCGTGAGGCTGACTGTACACTCTGTACAGTGGACCATTGTCAATATTTATTTCCCCTTTATCTGCACTGTAAGATTATCGCTTCATACCGGTCTCCGTCTCTCCTTTTAGGGAGCGTATCGCATTCACACACAGATTAACATCTCATTCTTCAGAAAAACGGCCCTCATGGTCAAATGAGTCCCGCCCCTTTTTCTGAGAGATTATCGTCGCCGAATTCTGATAAAGTAGCAGCCTAGCTGTTCACAATAAATTAGATATCTCAGAATCCCCAGAGAAGCTCTAAGTAACTTGCGATCTTGGCCGGATCGGTTTAAGGACAGCGCCATTTGTGTGTCGCACAATAGTTTAAGTCGGGGTTCAACCCCTTTCGGAGCTAGAAATGGCAACCCGGGACAAAACAGCGGTCCACACTGGAGGATCCAGAATAATGAGGACTCAAATGGTCACATGATCACTTGTGGTTTACAGTGCGTCACTCAGCAGTCAGCGTCAAGCTGCAGAGCTGTGTGTCTGGCTGTGTCTCCAGGTGTGTCTCCAGGTGTGTCTGGCTGTGTGTCCAGGTGGCTGGCTGTGTCTCCAGGTGTGTCTGGCTGTGTCTCCAGGTGTGTCTGGCTGTGTCTCCAGGTGTGGCTGGCTGTGTCTCCAGGTGTGGCTGGCTGTGTCTCCAGGTGTGTCTGGCTGTGTCTCCAGGTGTGTCTGGCTGTGTGTCCAGGTGTGTCTGGCTGTGTGTGTCCAGGTGTGTCTGGCTGTGTGTGTCCAGGTGTGTCTGGCTGTGTCTCCAGGTGTGTCTGGCTGTGTCTCCAGGTGTGTCTGGCTGTGTCTCCAGGTGTGTCTGGCTGTGTGTCCAGGTGTGTCTGGCTTTGTCTCCAGGTGTGTCTGGCTGTGTGTCCAGGTGTCTGGCTGTGTCTCCAGGTGTGTCTGGCTGTGTCTCCAGGTGTGTCTGGCTGTGTCTCCAGGTGTGTCTGGCTGTGTCTCCAGGTGTGTCTGGCTGTGTCTCCAGGTGTGTCTGGCTGTGTCTCCAGGTGTGTCTGGCTGTGTCTCCAGGTGTGTCTGGCTGTGTCTCCAGGTGTCTGGCTGTGTCTCCAGGTGTGTCTGGCTGTGTCTCCAGGTGTGTCTGGCAAATGCCCTTAATGTCAATGATATTCTCAGACTCACTTCTGTAACTAACTCAACAATCCGCCTTGATCTACACTCATCCCCCAGATATACTCAGAGGAAGTTTAATCATGCAGACGCTTTGTTTACAGGGCTGTGTGAGTCATTTGATGCTCACACTATCAATGACTGGAAAGGTTTCTGCTTGGTTTGTTTTCCTGCCATGACACAGAGTATATATAAAACTCCAAACACTAGATAACATTCCGAATGTATACTATTCCCCAATCTGTAACAGCTGAAGAAACAACTGCATCGTTTGTAGGTAGTGTCTAGCATCAATCTTCGTGAGGCTGACTGTACACTCTGTACAGTGGACCATTGTCAATATTTATTTCCCCTTTATCTGCACTGTAAGATTATCGCTTCATACCGGTCTCCGTCTCTCCTTTTAGGGAGCGTATCGCATTCACACACAGATTAACATCTCATTCTTCAGAAAAACGGCCCTCATGGTCAAATGAGTCCTTCCCCTTTTTCTGAGAGATTATCGTCGCCGAATTCTGATACAGTAGCAGCCTAGCTGTTCACAATAAATTAGATATCTCAGAATCCCCAGAGAAGCTCTAAGTAACTTGCGATCTTGGCCGGATCGGTTTAAGGACAGCGCCATTTGTGTGGACGCAGTCGCACAATAGTTTAAGTCGGGGTTCAACCCCTTTCGGAGCTAGAAATGGCGACCCGGGACAAAACAGCGGTCCACACTGGAGGATCCAGAATAATGAGGACTCAAATGGTCACATGATCACTTGTGGTTTACAGTGCGTCACTCAGCAGTCAGCGTCAAGCTGCAGAGCTGTGTGTCTGGCTGTGTCTCCAGGTGTGTCTCCAGGTGTGTCTCCAGGTGTGTCTGGCTGTGTGTCCAGGTGGCTGGCTGTGTCTCCAGGTGTGGCTGGCTGTGTCTCCAGGTGTGGCTGGCTGTGTCTCCAGGTGTGTCTGGCTGTGTCTCCAGGTGTGTCTGGCTGTGTGTCCAGGTGTGTCTGGCTGTGTGTGTCCAGGTGTGTCTGGCTGTGTGTGTCCAGGTGTGTCTGGCTGTGTGTGTCCAGGTGTGTCTGGCTGTGTGTGTCCAGGTGTGTCTGGCTGTGTCTCCAGGTGTGTCTGGCTGTGTCTCCAGGTGTGTCTGGCTGTGTGTCCAGGTGTGTCTGGCTTTGTCTCCAGGTGTGTCTGGCTGTGTGTCCAGGTGTCTGGCTGTGTCTCCAGGTGTGTCTGGCTGTGTCTCCAGGTGTGTCTGGCTGTGTCTCCAGGTGTGTCTGGCTGTGTCTCCAGGTGTGTCTGGCTGTGTCTCCAGGTGTGTCTGGCTGTGTCTCCAGGTGTGTCTGGCTGTGTCTCCAGGTGTGTCTGGCTGTGTCTCCAGGTGTGTCTGGCTGTGTCTCCAGGGGTTTACCTTGAGCTGGTTGAGCTTCAGGAGGTCAGAGTCCATGACGGCGGGCGTTCCGATGGCCGTGAGCAGGCGGCGTTGCTCCGAGCGACGCTCCGACAGCAGCCGGTTCGTACCCTGACCGGAGGAGGGGACATGTTAATTGATGCATTTATTTGGCACTTTACGTGTGTGTGTGTGTGTGTGTGTGTGTGTGTGTGTGTGTGTGTGTGTGTGTGTGTGTGTGTGTGTGTGTGTGTGTGTGTGTCTAATATTATAAATGATTACACTTAATAAGGGTACAACAGTGAACCAATGGTCAACATTAATTTATGCGACAATAAGCATAAGCTTACAATGAACAGTTAAGGAATGGAGTAGTCATCGTTTACTGAAGGAGTACTTGTTCACTGATGATGTTTAACATGCGGACTCAGGTAATGCTGTTTGTGTTTGTCTTAGGTATTCATTTATACAGTACAGACTTGTTTCCCTGGAGCAACTTCTCACATACAAAGCTGTGTTTCACTGTGACTCCGGCTTCAGCTAATTTTAACCATTTCCTATTTTTTAGTAAAGTGGAAGAGTTTGGTATTTTCAACAGTATAACACTGCTATGTCTATAAAAGGATAGGGATATATCTGCACACACGTAATTCCGTAATTTGACTGTTCAGGGGGACTGGTTTGCATCGGAAGCCACGCCACACACACACACACACACACACACACACACACACACACACACACACACACACGTACGTGACTCTTATAATTAGTGAGGTTAAACACTTGTTTTCAATTGTGGTGGTAATACAAACATATCATTAAAATAATTTCACAACCAGAAGATTGCCTTTCCCATTCTATTCCCTTAGAACAACAAAAGCTCATCCAAAGCGCCACAAGCAATTAAAGACAACTATGTCGATATACAAGCATCTAGAGGCAGTGGTTCAGAATCGGTACGATTCAACAGAAACGTACATACCAACGTTTTCATCGGGTGACTATGCTGCCATAACCACAATCACAACAGGGTTTATTGGCGGGCATAAAGCCCTATCAGATGGATTGGGTTCAGTGGAACTGGACTAGGTCAGCGCACCCACTTGGCTACACAGTAAGCAGCACTTTGACATGTGACTGCACAGCAAAACTTTCGTTCTGGTCTATCCACCTCCCCCTGCTCTGGCCTCCAGAGCTACTTGTGTAAGTTTTGCAACACGTTTATAACAGAGTGTTACGAAAGTCCAGGAGCTCAGAGGAGTCCCTTCCATTATGTGAGCGAGCGCGTTTGCTAGGTGAAAGCAACCGATTCGAGAGGTTATAGTCACTGAGGGTAGTACCGGAGTAAAAAACGATTCATACGAGTAAAGGTTGGATCACAAGTGTGCAGCCATCAACGTACTCATGTCAATATCAATCTACACATTTGTGAATATCTTTCGTTTGACATTCAGCCCACGACCGTGTGAACATTTTTAGCACTCAAGTTCAGATTTTTGGGTCCACAAGTTCTCTGCGTTGTATCCTACAAGTTCTCACAACAAACCTACAATTTTGCAACACATTTGCCTACACCGACACTCCCCATTCCCCCCGCCTCACCCCCCTGGCCAGCGCTATCAGGCCAGCTCTCTGTTATCAGCCTAGGGGCCCAGGAACCCTGAGAGCGGCCCTGAGGGAGGCCTTGAGCTTGTCAAGGCCTCCCTCTGACGCAACAGCCAACAGCTATCACCAACGGCTTCATATCACACCGGAGCCATGCCTCAGATAAACTCTGATGGACTACGCCCCTCTTCCTCCCTCACCATCCTACCCCCCCACCTACCTCACCATCAGGCCCTGTTCACTCCCTCCTCCTCCTCCTCTTCCTCCTTCCCCTCCTCCTCACCCTCCTCCCTCACCATCAGGCCCTGTTCACTCCCCCCTCCTCCTCCCTCACCCCACCCTCCGCCTCTTCCTCCTTCACCCTCCCCCTCACCATCAGGCCCTGTTCACTCCCTCCTCCTCCTCCCTTGACCCTCCCTCCTCCTCCTCTTCCTCCTTCCCCTCCTCCTCACCCTCCTCCCTCACCATCAGGCCCGGTTCACTCCCTCCTCCTCCTCTTCCTCCTTCCCCTCCTCCTCACCCTCCTCCCTCACCATCAGGCCCTGTTCACTCCCTCCTCCTCCTCCTCCTCCCTCACCCCACCCTCCGCCTCTTCCTCCTCCACCCTCCCCCTCACCATCAGGCCCTGTTCACTCCCTCCTCCTCCTCCTCCCTCGACCCTCCCTCCTCCTCCTCTTCCTCCTTCCCCTCCTCCTCACCCTCCTCCCTCACCATCGGGCCCTGTTCACTCCCTCCTCCTCCTCCTCCTCCCTCACCCCACCCTCTGCCTCTTCCTCCTCCACCCTCCCCCTCACCATCAGGCCCTGTTCACTCCCTCCTCCTCCTCCCTCACCCCACCCTCCGCCTCTTCCTCCTCCACCCTCCCCCTCCTCCCTCACCATCAGGCCCTGTTCCCTCCCTCCTCCTCCTCTTCCTCCTTCCCCTCCTCCTCACCCTCCTCCCTCACCATCAGGCCCTGTTCACTCCCTCCTCCTCCTCCTCCTCCTCCTCCCTCGACCCTCCCTCCTCCTCCTCTTCCTCCTTCCCCTCCTCCCTCACCATCGGGCCCTGTTCACTCCCTCCTCCTCCTCCTCCTCCTCCTCCCCCCTCGACCCTCCCTCCTCCTCCTCTTCCTCCTTCCCCTCCTCCTCACCCTCATCCCTCACCATCAGGCCCTGTTCACTCCCCACTCCTCCTCCCTCACCCCACCCTCCGCCTCTTCCTCCTTCACCCTCCCCCTCACCATCAGGCCCTGTTCACTCCCTCCTCCTCCTCCCTTGACCCTCCCTCCTCCTCCTCTTCCTCCTTCCCCTCCTCCTCACCCTCCTCCCTCACCATCAGGCCCGGTTCACTCCCTCCTCCTCCTCTTCCTCCTTCCCCTCCTCCTCACCCTCCTCCCTCACCATCAGGCCCTGTTCACTCCCTCCTCCTCCTCCTCCTCCCTCACCCCACCCTCCGCCTCTTCCTCCTCCACCCTCCCCCTCACCATCAGGCCCTGTTCACTCCCTCCTCCTCCTCCTCCTCCCTCGACCCTCCCTCCTCCTCCTCTTCCTCCTTCCCCTCCTCCTCACCCTCCTCCCTCACCATCGGGCCCTGTTCACTCCCTCCTCCTCCTCCTCCTCCCTCACCCCACCCTCTGCCTCTTCCTCCTCCACCCTCCCCCTCACCATCAGGCCCTGTTCACTCCCTCCTCCTCCTCCCTCACCCCACCCTCCGCCTCTTCCTCCTCCACCCTCCCCCTCCTCCCTCACCATCAGGCCCTGTTCCCTCCCTCCTCCTCCTCTTCCTCCTTCCCCTCCTCCTCACCCTCCTCCCTCACCATCAGGCCCTGTTCACTCCCTCCTCCTCCTCCTCCTCCTCCTCCTCCTCCCTCGACCCTCCCTCCTCCTCCTCTTCCTCCTTCCCCTCCTCCTCACCCTCCTCCCTCACCATCGGGCCCTGTTCACTCCCTCCTCCTCCTCCTCCTCCTCCTCCTCCCTCGACCCTCCCTCCTCCTCCTCTTCCTCCTTCCCCTCCTCCTCACCCTCCTCCCTCACCATCAGGCCCTGTTCACTCCCTCCTCCTCCTCCTCCTCCTCCTCCTCCCTCGACCCTCCCTCCTCCTCCTCTTCCTCCTTCCCCTCCTCCTCACCCTCATCCCTCACCATCAGGCCCTGTTCACTCCCTCCTCCTCCTCCTCCTCCTCCTCCTCCTCCTCCCTCCTCCTCCTCCCCCTCCTCCTCACCATGCTGTCTAGGTTCTCCATCTCCAGCAGGACCTGCTCGGGCAGGTCCAGGTCCAGGTATGCGTCCTTCTCCTTGCGGCTGATGGCGTAGTACCCCTCGCTCCTGGCACAGCCCGTCACGTGCTCCCGCAGCAGCCGCTCCGCGCTCTTCCTCTTGCGGCGTGGGTTCGGCAGGTTGGTCGGTGCGGGCGTCGTCAAGGAAACAGCCGTGACATAAAGGGGAGCGCGGCGGCGCGGCGGCGTTTAACGTTCGGCGCCGGAGTGCTCGAGTGAGGGGTTGGAAAGTGGCGCGGGTGAAAGCTGTTCAGACGTAAAGCCATAACCCGAGTTTAACTCTTAAGAGTGGCTCAAATCACCTTTACTCAAGTATCGGAAGTATTTATCGAGTTAAAAGGGCCGCAAATATCGGACGAAAAAGTGAAAATACCGGTAAGATTTTTTGGTAGCTTTGGTGATGGGTGTTTGTGGTTGGAAGTCAACGACTAGCGCCTCGCTCCATCATGGTGCCATAAAGATAACATAAAATTTAAGGTAAAGTAAAAAGAAATATCGTCATAACGATGTCTTATGATTCTGATATTCTGTAATAAATTAATTACTATGTAAACACTCCAAAGGTTCATCGTGTCCCCAAATGATTTAAATGAACGCTAACAGAACAGAAGCGTTGCCTACTGGTGAATACTCATCAGCGCCATCTGCAGGCCAATAGCGGTAGCTCAGTAGCGACCCTGCTTCAGCTACGAGCGCTGGCCCAACCCGACCCCCTCGGTAGCCCTGGAAGGATATTGGTGTGGCCGACCCAGTGGGTGTCGTTGAGCCAGTCGGTGCGGTGGTCCTCCTGCAGTAGCTTCTCGTAGGTGGTCTTCAGCAGCAGCAGGTCCTCCGTGTCCAGGCCCGAGTTCCAGATGTCGTACAGGATGGTCATCTGCTCGTACTCGCTGCGCGTGTCGAAGCTGACGGGGACCTGCGGCGGCGCCGGTGTCAGCGGCCCGCCCGCCGCCGTCGGGGTCGGGGGCCCGGTCTTGCGCTGGGAGGAGGTGGTGACCCCGGCCTCCTGCAGGAAGAGCCGCTCGCTCTTCCTCACGTCCTCCAGGTCGTCGTCCTCCGAGGAGCTCGACAGCTCGCCGGACTCCAGCTCCTCCACGTCCACGTCCTCCTCCGAGTCCTGGGGAGACGGGGGGCGATGGGAGGGTTAGCGTGGGCAAAAAAACTCAAGCGGCCGCAAACACCCAACCGATCATGAACGCGTCTGAAACGTGGACGAAGGGGTCTTCGTCCACGTTTCAGACGGAGACGACGATCCCCAAGGATCTGGGTCCTTCCCGATCCCGGCCGACAACGAACGACCACGTGTCGAGTCGTAGTTGAGTCGTAACCAGCAGAACCCCTTGAATCAAGACTTGCAGGTGACACTTTTTCAGGTGACACAACATCAAGTGACACACTCTCTCAGGTACCACGCACCTTCAGGTACCACGCACCTTCAGGTACCACGCACCTTCAGGTACCACGCACCTTCAGGTACCACACTCTCAGGTAACACACTTCCAAACAGGAAGTTCAGACACCAAGCGCCACAACGTACCGCCAGCTTCCCCTTCCTCTGCTTCTTGCCGGGCCGCTCCTTCTGGCCCTTCTTGGCCGGCTTGCGCTCCGGCTTCTCTTTCCTCCGCCTCTTCTTGCTCCTGTCCTTCTCCGCCTCCAGACCCTTGGGTGCCGCCCCTTTCCTCTTGTGGGGCGGGGTCAGCGCGGTCGCCTTGGCGACGGCGTCCCGGGCCTCGTACAGCGGGCCGCTCGACGACAGCTCGTCGTCTCCGCCGCCGCCGTCGCCCCCCCGCGGCGCCTCTCCGATCACCTCCTCCGGCGCCTCCAGCACGCCCGAGATGGCGGCCAGCTCGGCGGGGAGCAGCGCGGCGTGGTCCTGCCTCAGGGAGGCGGAGCTCCGCCGGGGCGCGGGCGCCAGCAGCACGGGGGGCTTGGAGTAGTTGTGCTCGGTGAGGACCACCACGCCCTCGGGGTCCATGACCAGCGTCAGCGGCTCGGGGGACAGGAAGAGCTCCTCGTCCATGCGCTGCTCCTCCGCCTCGTCCGAGGTCTCCGTCTCCTCCGAGTCCCCGGCCTCGGGGTCCACCTTCAGGGCCGCGTCCGCCAGCACCGACAGGGGGGCACCGGGCGGGGCCGCCGCCAGCTGCAGCAGGCTGGACACCCCCAGCTGCTCCCGGAGCCTCAGCTGGCCCTCGTCCTCCTCGCCCGGGGCCCGCTGGGGGCCCGTCCCCGCCGCCGCCGGGGACCGCCCTCGGCCCCGCTTGACCACGGGGGGGGGCGGGGGCGGGGCCTCTTCGTAGGCCATTCGGCACATGGAGGCGTGGTCCGGCGGCAGGTTCTGCACCGTGAGGCACACCATGACGGGCGGTGGGGCCGCCGCCGCCGCCGCCGGGGCCACGGGGGACTTGGGCGACTCCTTGCCCCGTTTCCACGGCAGCTTGCCGGGGCTCCTCTGCGGGGACCCCAGGGGGGCGGGGGGCTTCCTGTGGTCCTCGGGGCCGGCGGCGGCGCGGCTGTACGGGGGCACGGTGAGGGCGTTGCCCTCCCCGGGCTTGGAGGCGAAGGGGAGGAGCTGGACGGCCGGGCCGGTGTGGGAGGCGGGGGCGGAGGAGAGGGGGGAGTCCAGGGGCCGGGAGGGGGACAGGAGGGGCGAGTCGGCGGCCCCCGGCTGGGGGGAGCGGGACGGCAGGGGGGCCGGCGGCGGCTTGACGTCGGCGTCTTCGGCGGAGAAGGAGACGGCCTTGCGGCGCTTCTTGAGGGGGGGCAGCAGCACCACGGGGGAGGAGGGCCGCGGGTAGGGGGGCGAGGGGGGCCGCTTGGACGGGCCGCTGGGTTTCGTTTCGCGGGGCGCTGCGGAGACGGGACAGGGGAAGGCGTGAGTTGGACTGGGAGACAAGACGCTTCTTTTAACGAATGGGAAGTAGACTGAATTTATGCACCCAGTGGCCACTCAAAGCGCTTCACAATACTGCCCGACGTTCACCCATTCATACACACACACACACACACACACACACACACACTCACAAACGGCGCAGTCAACCCTGCAAGGTGACCGATAGCTTTTCAGGAGCGGTGAGGGTTAGGTGTCTTGCTCAGGGACACCTCGACACTCCGGGAGCCGGGAATCGAACTGGCGAACCTTCCGGTTACAAGCCAACCCACCCTACCTCCTGAGCCACGTGCCGCCAATAATTTTGAAACCTAACCATAAAACAACTTGCTCTAGATCAAAAGTGATCTGCGGTGCCCCCCAGGACTGATCCTGGTCCAAATCTCCACGAGCAGGAGAAGAGGTCAAACGTTGACTCAAATCGCCCTCTAAGGGTCAGCCACATGTAAGTCATGCACTAGCATGCGATCAACATGCTATTGTATTGGTGGTGCATTCTGAAGGTGGACTGGGACTGGGTCAAACAGGATGCTAGAGGTACTTATGATGAGTCTCTGTGAGTCACACTTCTCCACCCACCTGGTCTTTCGCCCGCTTTGGAAACCGGTGCTGCGGAAGGATCCCTGAGGAGAAAAACAAAAGCAGCTCAACAACATGGTATCAGGTCGTCATCGTATCACGACGGAGGAGGCCGGGGGGGTGATGACGTACGTGTTGAAGAGGCCCTTATTGTACCACCAGGTGTGGGTGGGATGAGCCATTTCCGAGCCGTTTGAAAACAGGCCCTTTCCTGTTTTTTAAGTGACGTCACAAGTTGGCTTTTCCACCTAGATGTACCCTAGATGGATCTAGATCTACCGGCCTTCCCAGCGGACTGCGGGAAACGATGCTTTGATTTATCCAGCGTGCATCTGGGTGGCACTCCCATGTGTTATGCCACTAAGGAACAGGGAAAGGCTGGTTCACCAACGGCTTGTTGCGGCCGAGCCCAACCCACACCTGGTTGAATAACACCAGGTGTGTTATTCCAAAACACACACCTGCCGTCTGCGTCTTTGTGGCGGTCCGTGGGCGTGCCGTCCATGGTGGTCTCGTCCATGGTGTCGAGCCCCTCGCTGTCCAGTCGCTCCCCCTCCTCTTCCTCATCTTCGTCCTCCGAAGAGGAGGTGGAGGAGGAGGTGGAAGAGGAGGAGCCCCCGGAGGATGAGGACAGGCTCTCGTCATCGCTGTCCGCACTGAGTGCGTCGTCTGAAACCGAAACGGTACGATCAGGAATGACAGCTGAGAAGCAGGGAACCGGGCCTGAAGTACGATCTCCCTTTAGGTAATGTCACTATTGAAGTGAAACAAAACTCCTCAACTTTAAGATGAAATGGGGTGCATGTACAAAATACGAATGAGGGGATAGACTGTCGGAGCCTACCATCACTCTCCTTTCCACTCTCCCCTTCCTCCTGCAGAACCAAGAAAAGACAAAGAGGTTGGTTACAACACTGGCCAGGGCCAGCTGCACCGAGCCCAGCGACACATGCACGCACACACGTGCACGCGTGCACATGGAAACACTTAAAGCACTATTCAATTAACAGCCTCACAGTCGCCCATTCATGATCTACTGCGACAAAGCTACTCATTGATCAACAACACGAAACGATCAATGAAAACATCCACGTGATTATCTCCTCCCAACACGTGTGTGCTGGAGTCTCTTCTCATCACAGACACCCAGCAGGACCTAGGTGGACCCACGAAGACCCAGGATGAACCACGAAGACCTATGGGGACCCAGGTAGACGACCCCGCTCTCACACACCTTCTCAGAGGACGATCCGTCTGAGGTCTCCTCGCCCTCGCTGTCCAGCTCCCAGGGCTTGCGGTTCCTGGGTTTCCTCTTCCGGCTCTTGCTGCTGCTGCCACGCTCCGGCCCTCCATGGCGTTCCCTGTCGGAGTGTCGGTTCTCCGCACCTGGGATGACACACACACACACAAGCGTGAGAACAGACCAACTTCTGACGCATGACCTGTTTTTGTGTTCTGTTTTCCTCTTGTTGACGTCTTCGTTGATTCAGTCCCAATGGGATTGTTTTCTATTCATGTCTCCGGTTGTCTATGCTCGTGTCTTCAGGCCTGTCATTGTTTTGTGATTTTCCACTGATTGTTGCTTTGTGATGCTTCACTGATTGTTGCTTTGTGATGCTTCACTGATTGTCGTTTGACGTTTCACTGATTGTTGTTTTGAGATAATTCACTAACTGCTTCTTCTGTGTTTTGGTATTCTTAACCCTTTCAAAGTTCAGACCCCTTTTTGTCAGGCCACCATTTTAAATATGCTTTGTTGTTAATGGGTAAAGGTTAAAAAGGGTAGGCTTGCTATTTTGGACCCACGAGGCAATACAATACAGCATGGTTCTAGAACAGACCGTTATGAAAATATGGTTGTGAATGGTCTGAACCACCATTCTTCTAAAGTCTGAAATCAAGTAATCATCAGGGTATCCATTGTTCTTAAAATGCTAGAATGTTTTATTAGCTATTGCGCTGCAACTGTTTTTTTTTATTTTTTACAATTGATAGTGTGTCAGTTGGTGGGTCACAAAGTACAGGCTAATAGCTTATTGTCTATCGCATCCTTTGAAATGAAACCCTAACCCTAAAAACAACAAGGCAAGTAGACTGCCTCCCAGCTCATAAAATGAGCTAAAGTTTTGTACCAAAAGCCCAAGTCCAAACATTCTTGGACTTAGTCTAAACACAGAACTATTCATTCAGCACTCGATCATGTTCTCTCATGAGGACATACCGAAGCGTCTACGAACACACCGTGACCTTCCTGTTTTGTTACCAATATTTTTTCTCAACTTCTCGAGCAAGCCACAACTTCACCTGTTTCTATTTTGGTCCTGTCGGATCACCAAAGAAAGAAGCCAACAAATGCAAAGCCAAAATAGTAAGTAATGGTGTCTACACTCTAGCGGAAAATAATAACCCCTGTGGAAGGGTCCAACATAGAGAAGTCACACTCATAAAATATATGAAATGATTATTAACGTTGATGTGTGAATAAGCACGCCTGTCTAATGATTTACTCCAAGATTTAGAACATATTACGAATAAGAGAAATGTGACAGATGATCCTTGCTCACCTTCGTCATCCTCGTCTGGCGGGGTCGAAGGTCGCGGCCTCTTCATGTCCTCTTCGTCTAGCTCCTGTGGCTCCTTCCTCTTGACCTGGGAAGAAGACACGGGTCACATGACAAATCACACGTCATTCACTAATTAAGAATCTCGTCTCAGAAACCTTCAGTCATGAGCTCAAGCAGAAGATGAATTGAAACGATATCAAAGCATTATTACATATCTACTCGTGTCATCAAGTCAAATGTGAGGTCTTATAGTTGATATTTATCAATATAATAATACTTTTTAAGACTTAATACTCTGCTTGTTAAAGTAGTCTATAGATAAACTAAACACCTAGGGAGAATCTCCTCTCATACGGGTGTCATATAGCCCAGTGAGTGAAAGATTGAAGGGGTAATGGAGAGAAGAAATAAAGGAGTGAAGGAAGGAGTTAAGGAGTGAAGGAAGGAGTCAAGGAATGAGTGAAGGAGTAAAGGAGTGAGTAAGGGAAGGAGTGAGGGAAGGAGTGAGGGAAGGAGTGAAGGGACGAGTGAGGGAAGGAGTGAGGGAAGGAGTGAGGGAGGAGTGAGGGAAGGAGTGAGGGAAGGAGTGAGTGAGAGCATAAGGGAGTGAGTGAGTGAGAGCATGAGTGAGTGAGAGCGTGAGTGAGTGAGAGCATGAGTGAGTGAGAGCGTGAGTGAGTGAGAGCATGAGTGAGTGAGAGCGTGAGTGAGTGAGAGCGTGAGTGAGTGAGTGAGTGAGAGCATGAGTGAGTGGGTAAGTGAGTGAGTGAGTGAGTGAGAGCATGAGTGAGTGGGTAAGTGAGTGAGTGAGTGAGTGAGTGAGTGAGTGGGTGAGTGAGTGAGTGGGTGAGTGAGTGAGTGGGTGAGTGAGTGGGTAAGTGAGTGAGTGAGTGAGTGAGTGAGTGAGTGAGTGAGTGAGTGAGTGAGTGAGTGGGTGAGTGAGTGGGTGAGTGAGTGAGTGAGTGAGTGAGTGGGTGAGTGGGTGAGTGGGTGAGTGAGTGAGTGAGTGGGTGAGTGGGTGAGTGAGTGGGTGAGTGGGTGAGTGGGTACCTTGAAGGAGGGCAGGCGCAGCGCCCCCCGCAGGGCGAAGCCCTCGACCCCCCCGCTCTTGGCCCAGTCCACCAGGGCCATGAGAGGTTCCCGCGGCCGGCTGGCCTTCTCCTCCTTCTTCTCCTCGTCCCGCAGGGCCGACACGCCCCGCACCATGGTCTGGAACGGCTGCACGCACACACACACACACACACACACACACACACACACACACACACACACACACAGAAAGACAGACAAACACGCACACACACACAGAAAGACAGACACAAACATGCACACACACACACACACACAAAAAGACAGACACAGACACACACACACACAAAGACAGACACGCGCGCACACACACACACACACACACACACACACACACAGAAAGACAGACACAGATACACACACACAAAGACAGACACACACACACACACACAGAAAGACACACACAGACACACACACACACACACACACAGATGCATTCACAAACAAAAGCGCAGACAGAAACACACACACATCCATGAACGCGCAGACAGAAACACACACACACACACACACACACACAGAAAGAAAGCCAGACAAACACACACACACAGAAAGCCAGACACACACACATAGACAGACAGACAGACAGACAGACACAGGCACACACACAAAACAAAAGTTAATCAACACTGCCCCCTAGGGCTCCAACTCAGCAGAGACCTTCTCTTTCTTAACAGTTTACACGTCGCCTCAGTCTAAGACGCGTCCAGTTATACCGAGAGATGCATGACTCCCCACAGACACATCGTTGCTGTTCCACTGTCAGCATGGAGGCATCCCTTCAGACGTGGCTGTGGGCGTGTGCTCTGTTAAAGTAGCCGTAGCAACGCACACATACAGTGCATTGTTTGTATGGAGCAGGGAACACGGCCTTGTGGTTAGCAACCCAACCGTGCTGACTCCATACCAGCTCACTGACCCCGACGCCGCAGCTAGTCAACAAGTAATAACACTAGTAATGCTAATACCGCTAGACGCTAACAACACCAACAACACTAACAACACCAACAACATAACAACACTAACAACAATAACAACACAACCAACACCAACAACAATAACACAACCAACACCAACAATAACACAACCAACATCAACAACACCAACAACCCCAACAACAACACCAATAACCCCAACAACACTAACAACACAACCAACACCAACAACAATAACACAATTAACGCCAACAACGCTAACAACACCAACAACCCCAACAACAACAACAACACCAACAACCAGAGATGGGACAAAGTCGCTGTTTGGCAGGTCCCAAGTAAGTCTCAAGTCTTAGCAGTCAAGTCTGAGTCGAGTCCCAAACTTTTTCAAGCCTTGAACAAGTCACCATGTATCTTTACTTAATAATGTCATTATTAGGCTATTGATCATAATTTCAACCTATCACTCTAATGTACAGTCATTTCTTATCAATACAGTAAATAATATGTTCATCGTTTCTGTCTTCAAATGTGTTATGATATGCGCATGCGCCGAAATCTTATGTTGTTAAAAGTAGCCCAATAGGGTGAGAAAACCGCCCAATCTGGCAACACCGCCTGAACGTCCTCAAAATGTAGCCCAATAGGGCGGTAGAAAACGCCCAATCTGGCAACACTGCTGAACGTCCTCACCTCTAGCGTCACTCAATAAGACCAACTGAAACAAAGCCGATATGAAACTTAAACTGTGATTCTGAAGAAAGCATAAATTATATAAATTATAATGTTTTTTTTTTCCATCTTCACGGAAGTGAATGCGTCTTGGGTGTCTAGCCCTCTAGGCAGGAAATAGGTTAGATATCTAAAACAATAAATGTTTTTGACTCAAGACATGTCGAGTCATTAAAAGTCAAAGAGGCAAAGTCCGGGTCAAGCCTCAAGTCAATAGCAGTCAAGTCTAAATCGAGTCGCAAGTCATGCGTAATTTTGTCAAGTCGAGTCTGAAGTCATCAAAATCATGACTCGAGTCCAAGTCATGTGACTTGAGTCCACATCTCTGCCAACAACACTAACAACACTAACATCAACAACACTAACAACAACAACACTAACACTAACCACAACAACAACACTAACAACCCCAACAACACCAACGACAACAACAACAACACTAACAACACTAACACTTACAACAACACTAACAACGCTAACAACGCCAACAACGCTAACAACGCTAACAACGCCAACAACGCCAACAACAACAACAACATCAACAACATCAACAACGCTAACAACGCTAACAACACCAACAACACCAACAACATCAACAACATCAACAACAACAACACTAACACTAACCACAACAACAACACTAACAACCCCAACAACCCCAACGACAACAACAACAACACTAACAACAACAACAACAACACTAACACCAACACCACCAAGTGCGCGCGCGGCCTCACCTTGGCCTTCGTCTCCTTGCGCTCCCACCACTCGTCGAAGGTGGCGAAGGCGATGTTCTCCACCATCTTGCGGTTCAGGTCCCGCTGCATGATGTTCTTCATCTCCTGGATGAGCGTGGCGAGCGCCAGCTGCACCGTGGCCTCGTGGGGGCTCTCCGTCGGCAGGGGGGGCTCGTCGCCGGGGGCGCCGTACTCCTGCTCCTCCCCGGGGGGCATGGTCCCGTAGCCGGGGGGCGGGGCCAGGTAGGACGGGTAGTGCGGCGGCAGGACGTGCGGGGGCCAGCCGGCGTGCGGCGGCGGCGGCGGCGGCGGGATGCCGTGGTGGGGGGGCAGCTGCGAGGCGTGGGGGTCGGGGTAGCTGTAGGGCGCCATGTGGGGGGGCATGTAGCGGTGCTCCGGGTCGTAGTGCGTCCCGGCGCCGCCGTTGCCCCCGGCGCCGCCCCCGTCCTCGGCCAGGTAGGGGAGGTGCGGGGGCATGGCGTGGTGGTGGTAGGGCGGGGGGGGGTAGTCGCCCGGGGGCGCGGCCTCGTCGCCGGGCGGGGCGCTGGACGACGAGACGCGCAGCTGGTGCAGGCGGCTGAGCATCTGGGTCTGCATCTGGAAGGACATGGGGGGCCCGCCGGTGTACTGGCTCATGAGCTCCACCGAGCTGGCGTAGTCGTACATGTGGGGGGGCATCGGCGGGGGGTACTCGGGGTGCAGCCCCATGTGGGGGGCCTGCAGGGCGTAGCCGGGCGGCAGGTGGGGCGGGTAGGAGGGGTGCATGGAGGAGCCAAAGTGCTGGGGGTCGGAGAGGGGCGGGGGCGAGGCCGAGGGCTCCCCCCCCCGCTGGGCCGCCTGCGACGACTGCGACGGCGAGGAGGCCCGCGAGCCCGACGGCTGGTGGGCCGTCACCGTGGTGATGGAGCTCGCCGCCTCGTCCTCGTCGGAGATCTCCATGTCCTCGCCCGAGGAGTGGGGGGACGACTGGGGGCGGGGGGGACAGCGGGTCAGTCATTCGTCAACAATAACAATAACGATAACAACAACATCACAAACCACATGTTCACGTTCCTACGACACTGCAGTACGGCCTGCCTCCCATTTAGTTTGCGTCTGTAAATCTTGCTCACTTTTTCCAAAATCGCTGCAAATTCTTCACACGTTCTTTCATTTCACATGAGATGCGTCAAAGGAAGCTCAGCTGCAATGACGCAGTTCTCCGCGACCCAAAGAAATGCTGACTTTTTTATTCCCAACTCGTTGCCTTGACAGCCAGAAATTCCCCCCTCCATCTCTTCCGTTTCCCTTCCTACATTTCTCCACCATATAACAATTATAAATCAGTCTTGTATAGCGCATTCCTAGGACCCAATGCGCTGTCAACAACGTTGACAGCTTTTGCATTCCGAGCACCTGTGATTGACAGGTAAGATGGATTCTCCGATCCAAACCAGGGAAGAAAGACCCTGATTGGTCAGAAATTTGCCGGGGGCGGTCCAGAATGGAAAACAGGCTCATACGAAGTCAGAACCGCCGCCTCAAAACAGACAAGCTCTCACAGCACATTTTCTCTCTCTAATACCTTACGGACGGCCTTCCTGTTTTCCACCCAACTGCTCTCCAGCGTCACCTTTAACCCAACATGCCACCGCCGCCCTAGCGCGTGAAGCAGCTTCCTGCGTGGGTTCAACTCCTCAACCACTCCTGTCCCCGGTGTGAACGCATCCGTGCATCATCGTCATCATCATCATAATCATCCTCATCCTCCTACCTGGCTCTGTCCGTTGTAGGGGGGCGTCCGGGCGCCCACCCTCTGGGGCTCCGTGGTGCCGGGCAGGGGCCCCTCCTCCTGCGGGGCCCCAGCGGCCCCGGGCAGACCGGCCTGGGGGTCGTCCGAGGAGGGGAGGTGGGGGGAGTAGGAGGAGGAGGAGGAGGAGGGCATGGCGGCCGCTATGACCGGCGGGCTCTTCCTGCCGTCGCCCCCCTTGCCAGGCTTCCTCCCCCGGCGGCCCTCCCCCTTCCTCCGCTGCTGCTCTCCCCCGTCTCCCTCCCGGCCCGCCTCCACCCCCGCGCCGCCGCCGCCGCCGCCGCCGGCCGCCGCCGCCGCCGCCACCGCCGCCGCCGCCTTCTGCCGCTCCTCCCGCCGGTCCTCCTCCTCCTCCTCGTCCGAGGCCAGGAAGGAGAACTTGGCCTTCTGCTCCTTCAGGAGCATCTCGATGCGCGAGTCCAGGCTGCTGCTGTGGTACACGAACGGCAGGCTCTCATTGGTGGAGTCGGGCTCCGGCGAGGAGGAGCCGTCCCGCGGCGGCGGCAGCGGCGGGGAGGGGGGCGGGGAGCCGGCCGACGAGGAGGGCGGCTGCCCCTGGTGGGGGAGGGAGGTGGAGGACGGAGAGGTGGAGGAGGAGGCCACCGAGGAGTGCGGCGGCGGCGGCGGCGGCGAGCCGGGCGGCGCCGGCGTCTTGGGCGGCGCCGCCGGCGGCGTGCAGGGCCGCCGCTTGGGCTTGCTCCACTGCTCCTCGCGCGGCGGGCTGTCCCGGCCGAAGTCCAGCGAGCCCAGCGTCTCCGCCACCGCCGCCGCGATGACCGAGGCCGGGGGCAGCGGCGGCGGCGCCGGCGGCGGCGCGGGCGTCGGCGCGGAGCCGCCGTGGTAGTCCTTGTCGCCCGAGCCGGGCAGAGAGCCCCTCTCTACCCCGGCGCCCCCCAGGCGAGAGGAGGCGGCGGCGGAGGAGGAGGAGGAGGAGGAGGGCGGGGGCTCCAGCGGCGCCGCCGCGCCGGGCTCCTTGGAGGAGGCCGGGTAGGCGGGGTACGACGATGGGGGCGGGGACATGCTGTTGGAGGAGGAGCGGTAGGCGGCCGAGGAGTTGTAGCGCGGCCCGCCGAACTCGCCGTCGCGCTCCCGCTCGCGCTCCCGCTCGTGGCTGCTGCGGCGGCGGCCGGCGGCGCCGTGGTGGTTGTGGGAGTGGTGGTGGTGGTGGTTGCGGTGCCGCTGGTGCCCGGGGTCCCCGGAGCGGGAGCCCAGGCTGTCCCGCCGGTAGCCCCGCTCCTCCCGCCGCTCCTCCCGGCGCTCCGAGTGGTGGGAGGAGGAGTGGTGCTTGGAGGAGGACGAGGAGGAGGACGAGTTCGTGTCCTGCTGGTGGAAGGAGGAGCGCCGGGAGCCGGCGCCGTAGCGCCCGCCCCCCGCCTCCCGCTCCCGCTCCCGGTCGGCGGCGGCCGGCGGCAGCGGGGGCGGCGGCTCGTACTGGGCCGAGGCCGGCGGGGGCATGGACAGGTGGTGGGGCCCCCCCGGGGGCCCGGCGTTGGGGTACATGGGGTAGCAGGGCGGCTCGTTGTGGCGGTAGGGCGGGTACATAGGCCGCCCCCGGTGGTAGCCGGACGGCTCCTGGGGCTCCTCGGGGTAGCGGGACACCTTGTACCCCCCCACCGAGGAGGTGACGGCGGAGGAGGAGGAGGAGGAGGGCAGCATGTCCTGGGGGGGGTAGCCGCTGCCCAGCGCCGCCGCGGTGTAGCCGGCGTGTCTGGAGGAGAGAGCGAGGGAGGGAGGGGGTCAGGGTCAGAGACTTGGGTCAGCGTCTGGGCTGGGGGGGGGTGGCTGCTCGTCAACACGGAGGATTCTTAGGTTCGGTTCTAGTGCGTCCGTCTCATCGTTACACACCTCTCATTGGAGTTCAGTGGCCGAGCGCACCGCTAACGATAAGCTAGACGACAACAACACACTCACTACTCTGGTCCGCATTCTACAGTCCTAAACCTTAATCGATCCATTAGTGACCATCTTAGTTGATGGTTCTAAACTTCTAAGCTTCTTCTCTTCCCGTTTGAACCTTAGAAATACAGACGTGGCCAAATAACAAGAAACCAAAGCCTCCGGACAAATAGCAGCTGGTTTTGAACCAGCAGCTCCCTGTAACCGAAGCCCGGACCTCGTGGAGTGGAACAAAAACAACCCACCTGCCGCCGGCAGCGTAGCCTGAGTCCTGCGAGAAGGGCGTTCCCGAACGGGACGAGTACGGCGTGCCCCCCCCCTGAGAGGAGGCCGTGGAGGCCGGGGTGAAGGGGCCCGTGTGCGAGGGAGGGGGCGTTTCCAGCCGCTGGTCGCTGAAGCCCGGTTCACTGGAGCACGGGGTGACGCTCCCGGGGGCCGGGGCCGGCATGGCGGCCGCCTGGACCACCATCTCGCTGGAGAGCCGCCGCCGGATGTCCGAAGACTGAGGGGGGAACGAAAACGGATAATCAATCAATCGATCGATCGATCGATCGATTTAACGAGAACGTGAACCAAAGGGTAGAAGTATGTTGGCTTGGATGGTGTCCGTGTTTGATTAAACAGCCATCGCTTTGTTGCAATTTGAATCATCACAGAAAAGGTTTACTCGTCACAGAGGGCCTAATGCACAAAGAAATAATTAAATAATGTGCTAATCATGAGAACCGGTGACGCCTTGGGCTTCACGGATCTACAACTTGTTGTAAACTTGTTCTCCCTAAGTTAATAACCTTTAAGTTATCTAAAAGTCCTGAGTGTGTCAGAAGGTCTCCTGTTCCGGTCACAGCGACAGGGTATCCACCTTATTCTGCCACCGTTCTACTTTCCATGATTCATATTGGCCCGCCAGTTTTCCATTTCCGGTCGAGTGCTGTTTACATAACGGCTAGCACATTTGCACCGCTAGCGCATATCTTTAAGGCTACAGCAATAGTATTAAAAGTTATATATTATATTAGGTCAAAATGGCAAGTGGAGCCCAAACTACTCCTCTCGCTAAAGTACTACCAGCTACATATTCTCGCTTCTAACTGGAAATGGGAAACCCGACTGGTCGTCACGGCGGCGCACATTGTTCGGCCTGGAATAAGGTGGATAAGAACGTATATTTGAGACGGTAGAACAGTCCTGTACCGAGACCGGTGGAGAGATCACACACAAAGTGAACGAGCCACTGCACAGGGGGGGTCGGTACCGTGTCGGGCTGCGTCACCGGCTGTGTGGTGGGCAGGCGCTCCGTCAGGGCCTTCCCCCCGAGGGGGACCGTCTGGGGGGTGAAGGCGCCGCTGACCAGCAGGTCGTAGATCTTCTGCCTCTGCTGGCCTGGAGGGCACCCACCGCCGTCCCAGGAAGACCACAAACACAGGGTCAGAACGTATCCAGACACAACACACTACCATATCAGACACGGAAACAGCACCAGCTTCTAGGAGGGTTGGGATACAAAAAAACAATGACCGGTATTAATTCCCATTCGTCTTCTTTTTTTTACCAAACTAATGATCGTTCTCCTCTTTTGATGGAACTTTCTCTGACCCCACTGAGTAATAACACAACAGTATAACTATGGCACTGGCCCGTTCAAGTGCCTTCAGAGAACGCCAAGATCGGTCACACAAGCGAAGGAACCGGGTGCACACAGTACCTTTGATGTCCAGTTGGGCGTGGATGATGTTGCCCATGACCGACGTGTTGTGGAGCTGCTTCACCGTGTCCTTGGCGCCTCGGGTACTGGTGAAGAGCACCCGGGCCAGGCCCAGATGCTTCCTGGTCTTGGGGTGAAACAGGATCTCCATCTCCTCCACCTCGCCGAACTTGGCGCACATCTCGGCCAGGAAGGGCTCCTTGATGTTGTCATTGAGGCGGGCGAAGGTCACCTCCTTGAGCGGAATCTGGCCGATGTAGAACTCATCCAGCTGTGGGGGGGAAAGGCACGGTGCGTCAGAATAGATCGGGGCATGCATGCGTGTACGGGTGCGTGTTTATGCAGGGGAGTCAGACACACAGTTGTTAAAGTCACAATGTGTAAGAATTGTCTCCTCCCAGGGTGAATGCCGGGAGACTTTTAAAACTTCAACAACAGCGTTCAGTACACTTTAACCGGCTGTGCAGCTAAGGGGCAGTTTGGCTGGCCGGGGTAGAGATGGAAGAGTTTAGGAGCGTCAATAGGAAGTTTCTTGTACACAAATAAGAGGTATGAGCTGACCAGCATATTTGTATTCGTACAATACATCAGCTGTAGGATCTGGTTTTATTGATAGCATTGTTGAAATCACCATCGATCAGCATTGACTAATATTTTCAGCATCAAGCCAGTTCAAATGTTATATACAATGAGACTTTAAGAGCTTGAAGTGGCTGCGAAAATGAGTCATGTATTACATTACTGCTGTGTAACTAAACGTAACATAAACATTGAAGTCATTCCTCCCACCTTGAACTTGGGCACTGGCAGGGACAGCTCTGTGTATCTGGACCAGATTCGACGAGGTCGGGGGTCTTGCAGATTTCCCACCGGATGAAACTCGGGGTCCTGGAATGGAAAACAAACAGTTTATTTTTAGACACAACAAATAAGAGGTTTCAGTGGAACCGTTTCGATTGTAGATGTGCAGTACGGTGTAAAGGGGCTCACCGGCACGCTGAAATGCACTCCATCGTATCGGTAGATCTTTTGGGTGACCCTCCGTATTGCCGGGTCCTGAACAAGCTTGTAGCTCTTCCACTGCAAACTGAGGGCTCGTTGTGATTCAGTCCCACTGTCTGGATCCATCCTACAGCTGGACGTGGAAACACAAAGATGCTGCTCAACGATACAAAATCTGGGCACCCAATAAGATCTCCACCACGAACATACCCCGAGTTGTACTTCAAGGTGAGCGTTATACGGATAAACTGTAATAATTATACCACACAGCTGCTATGCCAAAGCGTGGTGTTGTTGTGGCAGTACCCCGAGTTGTACTTCAAGATGAGCGTTATACGGATAAACTGTAATAATTATACCACACAGCTGCAATGCCAAAGCGTGTGTCGAGGTGTTGTTGTGGCAGTGGGCTTAATTGTATTCATTGTTATTGTGCTATTCAAGCTTGCCATCAGAACGCCATAAACTGCGTCACAACAACGCATCATCACGAATGCCTCTCAACAGACACAACTCAACTCCTTTCGGGACCCTTCAGGAATACACGCGGCGTCCCGTTACTCTCCCACCGCGGGACTCGGATCGGCTCCCCGCTGTCACAACAACGCGCCGCCCTACGTCACCGCCTCCGAGCGGCAGCTAGGCGCGTTAGCCACCGCTGGAGGACCTCAGCGTTAATGCACAGCGCATCAAAAACACACAAATACTGCTCACATGTGACACAAACACTCGTACGGGATTACCGTGTTAGTCGGTCCGGCGACCTAGGTTATAGGCGGCTAGCGGAGCCTGTGCGCGGCGGGCGCCTCCTGCCATCTCGCTCCTCGGGTTTAAGCCACCGCTAACGCGTTAGCATACAGCTCCACTAGCGCCGAGTTAAATAAGACCTTATCGGGACCACTTCCACGCAACGTGTCGGTCACATGTGTGCCGCGTCTCCCTCCGCTAACGATCGGTGGAGCAACGCAGACCAGATACGGACCATAAAGCGAGCCGGCCGAGGTAGGACGCTTTGCCCGCTCATTCGGGAGCAGCAGCCCGCCGCTCCGCGCAGCAGCGACCGTGAGGCCTGCAGAAAAA
This sequence comes from Pollachius pollachius, assembly GCF_949987615.1. Taxonomy (NCBI): domain Eukaryota; kingdom Metazoa; phylum Chordata; class Actinopteri; order Gadiformes; family Gadidae; genus Pollachius; species Pollachius pollachius. The sequence continues at coordinate 21,872,934 of NC_136944.1, read as the reverse complement.
CACCAGGTCCCCGACGCTAAATCCGCGTGTAAAGAAACGCTCTGGGACCCCGCCGGCGGTCTCATACGATACCCCTAGCGTTCCGATTGCCTGACGATGTGCTACGACCCCCCTGCGAACGACCGACTTGTTGGTTTGAGACAAAATCTAAATATTATGGAGCGATCGGCCATCGCGAAACCAACCTGAAAACCTCGCCTGTTCTCCATCAGTGAGGTAAACGCAGTCCGCTGCCCAGCGCCCGCACTTTCGATAAGGAATTTAGTCGATACAATGCGATATAAACAACGCACTACCCCTTACAATTAGTCGTTGTGTTTCTGTAAATATATACATATTATTACTTTGACGTTACTACGCGCAATAGCTCAATATACTTTTCTTTAGAAGATAATCGAATCTGCCTCATAAAGCCACAAATAGTTTAAACGGAGGATTAACACTGCGCCCTCTTGAGGTGAGGTTATGCTCTGCAGTTCGTAGAAAGGCGAGGGGACCTTCATGACACCGACCCGACCGTCTCCCACTAAGTTCAGGTCAAGGGTCAGAGTTAGGCTCCATGTCTCGTCCCTGGGGAACCAGAGTTTCTTAGACACCCTATCTATGGGTCATAGACTAGTAAACGTCGATATAGGGATATGGATCGCTATTGTCAATGTCTGAGTGGGCTGAGCATGCAATAAAAGCAACAGCAGTACTAGTCATTGTTATATTAAACACATTTTTATTTATAATATACTTTTTGTACACATGTATTAGTACAGATACTTTCAATCACACAAGCGCGCGAAACGAATGTAAACGGAAACAATGGTGAAAGCTGCCACAAGGGGGCGCCATTTAGCGGTCAGTAATTAACGTACATTTTGTTGAATCACTTTCCATGCATCACAGCGCCATTACACCCATTTAGACATAATACCACTACTTTGATACATTTCCTGATTTCTTAACAATTTCTCATCAATTATGATGCTGCATAAATTCGTTGATTCGAACCTCAATCTCTTGTTTTTGGGATTTAAATTACAAGTAAGTTAACTTTTAAGACCCTTCTACAGTTGATATACCCTAAAAAACATCTAGCCTAGTGACACACTGTTGCTCCAAGTTAAATTTAGTAGACTACTCAACCGCATCAGCAGCCATGTCTAAAGATAGCCGGCTAAAATTAGCACACGTCGAAATCAGTAATGATCAACACAAACTTTATACCAATTAGGTTAACATCAGAATGAGAGTTAATGTCTGGACTAATCTTGAAAAGGTCAAACTCAAAATGAAACAGTTGATGAGCGTCAATGCATTTTATTCATTTTGTTCGCACATTCCATCAGAGACAGACACAGCCCATGAAAAAACCAATGACAAAAATATTAATAAATAAAAAAAAGAATAATCGTTTGATAATTCCCAAATTCTCATCGATTCAAATGCCAACCATAGTGTTCTTTATTACATTTAAAAGATGGCCGTCGCATAGTGTCGGTTGGAAGTACAAATTTAAAAGGCTCACTGAGCTACGTCGCTTGCGGACTTCGGAGAAAGATTGTTCCAGAGAGAAGAGGAAGAGGAAGAGGAGGAGGAGGAGGAGGAGGAGGGGATGAAAGTTGCCGTGATACTCCGTCAGCCCCGCTCCCTCGGCACAAAAACACCGTTCCCCCACAGCCCGACACACTCACAAGGAAGCATGTTTCCATGGAGACAAAGCCTAGCCGACACACCCGTGAGCTGGGAGTGTCTGGGGGGGTGTGTGTGCTTGTAACCCCCCCGCCCCCCCCCATCGTCGACCCAGTAGTGGTCCTCGTCTCACATGGCTTTCACTTTGATCTGCTTCATCTTCATCTGCTTCTTCTCGATCTTCTTCTGCTCGCGCCGCTGCGCGGCCTCCTGTGACACAACGACAGACGGCGGAACGGTTAATTGGTTTAATTACCGGTGAAACGAGAAGCCCTCGTCAAGAGGTCATTGTCTCAGGTTGAATCCCCGGGAATAACACTTTTACTCAACGAGAAACAGACCCGGCTCATTGAGTGGACTGAAAATGTCTAACTCATCACAGCTCCCGTGACCTTGTTTATCACACCGACGCACTTGACAAAGGAATGCTGTATATTTGTAGACTCATTCATGCATCTAAACATAAATGTAGCTATTCATTCAGGCAGCTGTACATTAAGCCAGATACACATTCATGCACCACGCATTCATGCAGCTCCATTTTCAGGCAGCTGCACATTCATGCAGGCAGGTACACATTCAGCCATCTACACATTAAGGTAGCTACACATTCATGCAGCCATACATGAAGCCATCTACACATTCATTCAGCTACTCATTCATGCAGCTATACATTCAGCCAACTACACATTCAGGCAGCCATACATGAAGCCAACTACACATTCATGCAGCCAACTACACATTCATGCAGCCATACATGAAACCATCTACACATTCATTCAGTAACTCATTCATGCAGCCAACTACACATTCAGGCAGCCATACATTAAAGGGGACATATCATACCACCAGGTGTGAGTGTGATTAGCCATTACAAGCCGTTTTCAAAATGTGCAGCATTGTGACATCACAGGTGGGCGTGTCCATCTAGATGTGTGACGGATAGATGGACACGCCAACCTGTGATGTCACAATGCTGCACATCTTCACACCTGCTTGTAATGGCTAATCACACTCACACCTGGTGGTATGATATGTCCCCTTTAAGCCAACTACACATTCATGCAGCCATACATTAAGCCAACTACACATTCAGGCAGCCATACATTAAGCCAACTACACATTCAGGCAGCCATACATGAAGCCATCTACACATTCATTCAGCTACTCATTCATGCAGCCATACATGAAGCCATCTACACATTCATGCAGCTACACATTCATGCAGCCATACATGAAGCCATCTACACATTCATGCAGCTACACATTCATGCAACCATACATGAAGCCATCTACACATTCATGCAGCTACACATTCATGCAACCATACATGAAGCCATCTATACATTCATACAGCTACTCATTCATGCAGCTATACATTCAGTCAACTATACATTCATGCAGCCATACATGAAGCCATCTACACATGAAGCCAGCCACACTTTCATTCAGCTACACATTCATGGAGCCATCTACAAATTCAGTCGTCCACACGTTGTCAGGCTCCTGGTGACAGCGGGGGGGCGGTCACCTCTAGGCGGCGCTGTCTCTCGGGGTCCTCCTCGCTCATGATCCTCTCCTTCTCCGCCCTCTTCTTCTCCTCCCGGCGGGTCTGGGCGGCCTCCTGCCGCTGGGCGTGGGTCTGCTTCAGGAAGTTCTCCTCCACGCGCGCACGGTTCCGGTCAGCCTTCTGCTTGCCCTGGACGCACAGACGCAGACGTCAGGACGGACGGACGGACGGACGGGGGGGATGGATGATACAAAGCAGCCTTAACCTAAACCTATCTAATAATAGGTCAAATAAACATGCACGGATTCTCAAACATTGAGGCTTTAACTAAAAAGCAGAAGGTAGCTACAGTTTTAAGGATATACTCTTGATCAAGTGTCAGAATAAAGGCAGTTTGATTTGTAAGAACAGCATTTCACAACATCCCGCCAACGCTCTCATCAGTGTAGAGCATCACTTGCTTCGCCATACGAAAAGGAGACGATGTCACGTCTCAGGAGGCCATTTCGTTCGTAACCAGCGCAGACGCTGAGATCTCCGTGATGGGCGGAGTAACAAGCAGAGGCCCCGCCTCCTACCACTCACCTCTCGGTTGAGGCGGAGCTTCTTGACCTTGTCGATGCTGTAGATCACCATGTTCATCAGAGGGAGCAGGCTGTCCATGTCTTTGGGGGAGGTGTTGCCCATGCCAGGCACTACACCCATACAAACAAAGAGATACGGTGTTAGATATGCACTAATAACAAAAACCAGGCATGTGTGACAGAAAAAGGGTCAGCGAGAGTTCCCTCACCATTGAATGTAAACTGAAGAGTCTTCTTGGTTTCTGGCAGCTTTAATGGCTGTCCCTCCCTGCAACGCAAGATGAATACCATGAACACCAAAACCATGTATATAATCTATACCATATCATAAAAAATATATACTTTCTACCATAACACGCATGGCATTATCAGGTATATGATTTTTACCATATCATGTAAACCAATATCATTTATATCAATGATGGGCCAGGGACAGTTCACACAACTCTTTAAACACGACCACACAAAAATCAACAGAACCAGTACGTACTCTTGCATAACTTTTGGACCAGAAAATTGGTCCGACAAATGGATGGATTCAATCTTGTCAGCATGGCTGGTAATAAAATGTACCATCTGAAAAACAAATGAAAAAAAAAAGTGTCAAAGTAGATCAGTATCTCCACATACGGATGACACATAAATGTTCTGTCAACGCGTAAACATGGGGGAGTAAAAGCAGAAGATGGCCGACCTTGCTGTCCATCACTCCATCTGTGACCTCGCCCATCTCGGTGAGAATGGCAAGGGATTCTGGGAGGCCATACTTGGCCCCAGATTTGGGCTTGTCACTGCAGAACTCACTCTGCAGAGAGGTAAGGGAGCACAGGGAGTGAGTCATGGATCCAAAATGTTGCTCTAACAGGCAGGATCACAATGCCAACACCGCAGCTCACAGAAAAATGAGGCGTTTTTTTGTGATTGTTGCGGCCAAAAATCCTTGATTACGCGGCACGTTTTCTTAAAAAATGCGATGAAATATGCGGCATATTTATGCAATTTTATGCGATGAAATTGCGGGAACTTGCAAAAAATGCGGGAACTTGCGAAAAATGCAGCTTTTCGATGACGTTGACGTCGACGTGACGCGTAATTACGTCACTTCATAACGTTCCCATGGCAACAGGGGGAAATGGCTGCCCTTGTGTGAAGTAAACGTAACATTTTTCAACTTTCTGCTAAGATATATGTGATTTTTAAAACAAAAATGCGGGGATTATGAAATCACGCAAGCCCCGCATATTTTGCGTGGAAATCTGCAATTTACGCGGTGAAAGTCGGCATATTCGAAAAAATGTGGCCCCCCGCATGAATATGCGGACTTTGGCTGATTATGCGTTGAATTATGTGATCGCATAATCGCGTTTTTCTGGAGGGACTGACATACAGTGCAGAGGGTGCGATGTGAGACCCATGTGAACAAAACGACAAGTCACTGAGGGGAGGCTTACCAAGTCCTGCATGTCCTTCTGCATCTTCGCCATGGCCTTCTTGGTGCCCACGGCGAACACAAACGTGTCCATGTCGTCATCGTTCAGCGTGACTTTAATTTGCTACGGACAGAAACACAGAGCCACGGTAACGTGATGTTACTCGGCATCAACGAGCAGCTTCAGATTTTTTGGGACGTTTCAAGGGGAGTGCACGCATGGACATTAGTATGAGTATTAGCTGTGCTGTGAGTCTCGGGTCGGGGGGGGGGGGGGGGACTGGTCACCTACCACTTGATCACAGGCTGGCCTCATCATCCTGGCCAACACGTTCAGAAGGTCCTGCCTCTTCAGGAACTGGAGCGAGGGAGAGGAGACATCACGTAAGAAGCCAAGCCGAATAATATCTTGTGTGTAACATGACAAACGTACCGCACACGGTAGGGCTGGACGATTAATCGAATTCAAATCGAAATCGCGATGTAATACAACGCGATATGCAAATCGCAAAGGCTGCGATAAAAATAAAAAGATTTGTTACCGTTACTGACTGGAAATTAGTACGATTCATTTATTTTACAATTCAATAGTTAAATAAAGAAGTTTATTATATTAATTAGTCTCAACACATTGGCCTGGTCTAAAGGAAAGAGCAGTTTTGATGTTGACTGCTTCCAATGTTGTGTTGGTCATACTAAAGAATGATTTATTTATTTTTTAGTGAATACACAACATAAGGAATTTGATAAATTATAAAAATCGCACATTAAATCGCAATCACAATATTGGTCAAAATAATCGCAATTAGATTATTTCCCCAAATGTTCAGCCCTAACACACGCCTTCCAACACTCACGCACTCACATAGGTGTGTACACACACACACACACACACACACACACACACACACACACACACACACACACACACACACACACACACACACACACACACACCTTGAGCTGGATGAGCATGCCCTCGCAGCACACACGGCCGGAGCACCACAGGTTGTAGATGTGTTCGTTCTCCTGGTTCAGCTTCCCAGTGCTCACCGCGTCTTTACTGGTCCCATCATCACCTGATCTCAGACACACACGCACACACACAGACACGTCCATCACAGGCAGAAACAGCAATCAACAATCATTGCAACAGCAACAATCATTGCAACATCAACAGGAGGTTGCAATGAGGTGTGGTTTTATTGGTCATGATTTGTAGCAACATTAACAACTACAACATAAACTACTAAGGAGGTACCGACCCACTAGGGGGCCAGAGGTGTGGTGTTATTGGTCATGGTTTGCAGCAACATAAGCAGGCCCAACATAAACAACTAAAAAGGTACCCACCCACTAAGGCGAAGTTGCTCTCCAGCAGCTCCCGGTGAGAGTTGAACCAGGTGTGGGCCAGCCGGCTGTTCTTGTTCTTGCCGATGATGTAGTTCATGATGTAGGCCAGTAGCCCGGTCACCATGAGGATCTCCATGTAGTAGCTCTCCCAGCTGTTCTGCAAGTGGGCGGGAACCTAAATTGTGGGTGTGTGTGTGGGTGGGGGAGGGGGGGACAAAGCACAAGGATACTTTATAACCATGGCAACTGTCAAACTGTCAAAAAGGTGCAGTTGAGGGAGAAGACTCACGTTCAAGGAGAAATAAAACAACTCGAAGCACTAAGGCTTTCAATATGGATCACCCAGGGGAAAGATGATAACGTGTGAGTGCAGCGTATGAAAGGAATAACTTGGGTTACCTTGTGGATTATAAGCGGGTCCTTCATGGAATGGCCCGGTTTGTCCATGTCCCCGATGCCCTCAAACTCCTCCTGATCGTACTTGCTGTACATATCTTGATCCTGAGAGAAAAATATGATGATTATCTGAATGAGCGTCGACAGACATCACCATAAACCTGTAGCCTCGCCATTGGAGAGCAGTCATAACCCGTTTAAAATGGAACAGACCAAATAACCATGATAGAAGATGAACAGATAGGCCTTTCTTAGAAGAGAAAATGTTTTTCCGTTACTTTCAACTGGATTCGGCCAGAGCGAAGACAGCAAGAATGTCAGTTATTTAATCTGACTATCTTGAGTTTACACAAAGCCACGCCCATCTATGTCAATCGGTTGCTCCCCAGCCAAGGTCAGACTGATGTCCATTGCGATGCCCGAGCAACACGCAGACTTACATTGTTGTCCGACTCCTCAAAGCCGTCCTGCTCCTCCTCCAGCTCCACGGTGGCCTCGTCTTCGTCCTCCTCTTCCTCGGGCAGTGATGAAGATGGAGAGGCCCGTGGGGGCGGGGCCGTCTCCGTCTCGGCGGCGCCGTCCTCGTTCATGTCCTCGAACTCGGCAAAGTCGTTGTCGTCAAAGTCGGCGATGTCCTCGCCGTCGTCAAAGTCGTCGTTGTAGCGCCCCCTGGAGTACGGGAGGGCGAGTAGCAGCAGTAGGACAGGCACCAGGAGGAGGTGGAAAGCCCTCATGGTAGCAACTACACCGACACGGGGTGACAGAGACAGTGAACACGGTAAATAAGGGTGTAGGAGGGACAGAGGAGTGCAAATAGAGGAAGTGAGAGAGTAAAGGAATCAGTTCGGCTGCAAAAAAGGCAATGGCTTGAAAAAAAAAAGTGTGTGTTTGTTTGGGGGATGTGAGAATAAATGCATCGAACAAACTAACTCGAATGAGTAAGTCGGTTAAAGGTTGTTTTCCGATTTAACAGTTACATGCGGATACAAATAAGATAACCCAAGCCTTCCGTAAGATGGAATATTGTTGAATTTAACACCATTAAATACCATCAGATAAGAGTTATGATCATGAATAAGGCAGTCCATGGACCGAATGGCAAAAGGCGAACGTCGCTTGCGGCCAAGTTTCCATCAGTTATGGCGATCGGGTTTTCAGAATCAATCAATTTTTCGAATAAATTGAAGTGTCGTTACATTATCCAACACAAGCAGTTCAAAGCGCATATACACGCACACACGCACAGGATCCTCCAGTGAATCCTCCATCCATGCCAACTTGCCAAGTGATGAAATATGCACCCTAGGGAAAGGATTAGGTAAGCTTTCATAGCCGCAGGGGGTAACACCACCTGACCAATGTGGACGAGCGCTCATGGTGTTTTGCATTGCATCCACCCTCAATTCTACATGACCACACGAAAGCTGCTCATCAGGTCCGCCGTCGGGCTGCTAACTCACAGCGGAAGGGGTCTAAACTTGAACAGAATGAAGAGAGAATCCCCGTGGCTCGGTCGCAGCTCCCAGTATGAGGAACATGTATACTAATTAGGGATTAGTGGCTCTTACTACGACTACATGATCTCGTTTCCGGCCAGAGAGTTGTTGATTAACTTTACTCGACGACTTACTACAATAACCTGTGAGACCATGGGTTCACTTCACTGGTTTGGTCGCTATTCGCAAATCGTTTGAATTAACAACTTGTCAAAATGTTTCGTGGGTGAAAACCATTCATTCGTAGGAGCACGGGCTTCGTGAAACTCCTCGCAGTGTAGATCCTACGAAGCCAACCACCAGCTCCCATCCCCCCCCCCAATACTCACTTACTACGACTAGCAAATCTGGCGTTAGCATGCTAACGGCTAGCGACACGGCGTGAATGTTGTGGGAAGCCAGCAGCTTCGTTCACTCCCGTGGCGCTAGCGTTACCACGCGAAGGCTACTGTGAATGGGACGAGCAGCTAAAAATGACCAAATTCAGGATTCACCGGAGGAAGAACGAAAGTACCTGGCAAGGCGTATTTAGGACTGAGGAATGAATCGGCAGACTGCTGTGGCCTGACCGTCAACCCGCTCCGTTCAGCTACTTGACAGCGTTCTTCCCACAAGGCAGTGCGGCGCCCAGGTCTCCTGTGTGTGTGAGGGGTGAGGGGGGGGGGGGCGGCTGCGTTACACTTCTCTCCCACTAGGGGGACCAAGGTCTCCTGTGTGCAGGGTTGCCAGATTGGGTCAGATTGGCTGCAGCCAGCGTTGCCAGATTGGGCTGGAAATATGGCCCCATCTGGCAACGTAACGTGTGTGTGTGCGCGTGTGTGTGTGTGTGTGTGAGTGGGGGGCGGCTGCAGTGCAAGTCTCCACCACTAGGGGGTCCTTTGTCCCCTTCACCATACTTGATGGACTTCAATAGTTAGATTTAGAAAACTGTTGTCCAAGCGACGCGAAGGACGTCGGTTGAATTCAGATCAATGTATTAATTTCGTTGTTTTATCTCTAATTAAAGCGTGAGCGTTATGTGCGTGTGCAAGCGGGGGAGGTTTTTAAACGGGGTTTGAGTGGCGTTCTGGCCGCGCATGCGCAGCGTCGTCACTCGGTCACTGCTAGCAAAGATGGTCTTTGTCAGCTAAACCACTGAAGAAAACATCGTTCAAGGCGAAGCATACACGGGTTTAATGACCGTTTCGGACACGCTGGTTGAAATCCTAACACACGGTCGACCCGAAGCCACTGTAATTACATCTCGAACGGTTGTTTTAATTTGCGTGGCTGCTCGTTAGCGGGTTCGACGACAGCGTTGTCGCTCCAGCCGAGGATGTCGCTGCACGGAAAGCGGAAAGAAATCTACAAATACGAGGCGCCATGGACGGTGTACGCCATGAACTGGAGCGTCCGGCCGGACAAACGCTTTCGCCTGGCCCTCGGGAGCTTCGTGGAGGAGTACAACAACAAGGCGAGTCCATGTTGGGTCTTATCCTTTCTCCTTCGCTGAGGCTAGCTAACTGTTAGCCTGCTGAAGCTGCAGCGGGCCGGAGCGCCCTGCGTGTTGTCACCGGGGCTACACACTGTGTTGTCATCTGCAGATCGCGTATCATGAAACAAAGTGTGACTCGCTGTTTGTATATAAATGCATGATATCCAAACTGATCGTCCCATCGATGAATATACCCCCCCCCCCCCTCCCCCTTCATACAGGTTCAGCTGGTGGGTCTAGAAGAGGAGAGCTCGGAGTTCATCTGCAGGAACACCTTCGACCACCCGTACCCCACCACTAAGATTATGTGGATCCCGGACACCAAAGGGGTCTACCCGGACCTGCTGGCCACGAGCGGGGACTACCTGCGCATCTGGAGGGTAGGCTCCTAAAACGATTAACTAAATACAATCGTAAATGCACTCACAATTTGCTTTTCTGCCACTGTATGGATGGATGGATGGTTGGAGACATGGTAAAATGTCAACTTTGACAGTAAGTTCATTCCCATTTCAGGTGAGCGACACTGAAACGCGTCTGGAGTGCCTTCTGAACAACAACAAGAACTCCGATTTCTGTGCCCCACTCACCTCCTTCGACTGGAATGAGGTCGATCCTAATCTCCTGGGTGAGTGAACCCGGAACTGAACTCTGCACTGCTCGCAACCCAAATTGGTTAAGGGAGTTCTACTACAGTTGCACCTTCCTAACCCGGTGTTGATTTGCAGGCACCTCTAGCATTGACACCACCTGCACCATCTGGGGACTGGAGACCGGACAGGTGCTGGGTAGAGTAAACCTGGTGTCTGGCCACGTGAAGACCCAGCTCATCGCTCATGATAAAGAGGTGTGTGTGTGTGTGTGTGTGTGTGTGTGTGTGTGTGTGTGTGTGTGTTCAGTCAACGGACTCTCTCTAACTTTAGAGTAGAGCTGCATGATGATACCCTATGGTGTCCAAAACTCCCATGTTGGATAATATGACCACTTCTCCTCACTTTGATCTCATGATTACCCGTTGGGGTTACCTTCTTCTTACCTAATTTAGCTTCACCTCACCTGTGCGGTTCTTTAGTCTTCTATCAGCCAATGGGCTCCCCACACTGACGTGCGGTGGGCAGGTGGTTGAGGACGCCCTGTGCTGTATGCTAACACCTGGCTGTGCGTCCGCAGGTGTACGACATCGCCTTCAGCCGCGCCGGTGGCGGGCGCGACATGTTCGCCTCGGTGGGCGCCGACGGCTCCGTGCGCATGTTCGACCTGCGTCACCTGGAGCACAGCACCATCATCTACGAGGACCCCCAGCACCACCCACTGCTCCGCCTGTGCTGGAACAAGCAGGACCCCAACTACCTGGCCACCATGGCCATGGACGGCATGGAGGTGAGTGGGCGGGCCGACAACGGTGGCCAAGCAGCCGGTGGCCGGTGGCCGGTGCGCTTGGACCAGCGTCTCTGTGGAGCAGCGGTGACTCCTCGTAACCCCGGGTGTCTCGGTCTCCGTGCCAGGTGGTGATCCTGGACGTACGCGTCCCCTGCACGCCCGTGGCTCGGCTCAACAACCACCGGGCCTGCGTGAACGGCATTGCCTGGGCGCCTCACTCCTCCTGTCACATCTGCACCGCCGGTGAGCGTACACACCTTGGAACCAACCCCGGTCTCCTGACATGCCTGGCCCCCTGGTTCTGAGCTAAATCCAACGTTGGGTTACCGTATTCCCCGGCCTTACAGAGGGCATGTCGCAGCTTAGCCTGAACGGAGCAGTGTTCAACTCGGTGTCTTTGTTTGTCCTTCCAGCCGACGACCACCAGGCGCTGATCTGGGACATCCAGCAGATGCCCCGGGCCATCGAGGACCCCATCCTGGCCTACACGGCCGAGGGGGAGATCAACAACGTGCAGTGGGCCTCCACCCAGCCCGACTGGATCGCCATCTGCTACAACAACTGCCTGGAGATCCTGCGGGTCTAGCCCTCCCGAGACGTCCCGGCTCCAGGAGGGAGGGAGAGGGGGGGGAGCGCTGCTCGAGACTCGGACATTACTTCTCAGACGGGAGGTCTCGTGGTCCTCGTCCACACAGATCTCAGCGGGAGAAGGAGCCGGCAGCGAGAGACTCTCATGGCTTATGTTTTCCTTCTTCTTCTTCTTCTTCTTCTTCTTCGGAGTCGCCCTCCACCGTATCCAGCTCCCCTTTATCCATGTTTACGCCTTCAGTCCCCGTCCGTCCCCCCCTCCCCCACCTCCATGTCTTCTGTCGAACCCGCTCCCCTGCTCGTATTTATTTGACTCACTCGATGGAGTTCAGTGTTTTCGGAGTAGTTATGATGAAGGACGCAAGCGCTTTGAACTCTGTGCAGTTGGCAGTTAACATAAAAGTGAAAATAAATGAAAAACGATATACTTTCTCCTTGATGTTAGCTTTCACTTCAGCCCGTCATAAGATTATTATTATAAGGTTGTACCACAACATGATGTGTATGTCTTGGTAAAGGTTGGCCAAATCTCGGAAGATTATCTCCTAGAAATGTAGGAACAATTTCATTTGGGATTTATTGGTTGTCATTCATTACCAGTTGATCCGGATCATCAGAAAAGTTGTAAAATACACAGGATGTTTTTCTTTCAGGATATTTGTATCCAAAGTCGTCCAGTGTCGCGGTCGTTCTCAGACGAGCGAGGTAAATGCTGTTCTGCCATGGTTTCCATATTTGTACAGTGTATTTGGGCAGTTTTTACAGGTCAAATACTCCATCCACACTAACCCTTTTGGAACAATGTAGTTCAGTCTCAAACCGTTAAGACTTTGGATTTTCTTTTTTTGGCTTTCTTTTTTATGAGTTATGAAGAACAGCATTTTCTGCTGTCCAGTCAATGAGATCTGCATCGTGGTCTGGGAGAATAGTAAAACGTCTTTATCCAATCTTGTTTTACTGTTTTCTCAGAACTTTAAGGTCATGACCTTGTAGCATGCCAATGCAAGGGGAAATGTACATACATATAAATATATTACCTAAGATATTGTTGAGTGTTCATGTTGTAGCCTTTTTCATAAAGTTTGTATTATTGAATTTGCTCTACTAATAAATGGTATTCTGTGCCCTAGGAAGAATGTCTTGTGTCCTATTTTTGTTAGAAGTAATACTGAATTCATAATATAAGCAGAAGCCTTGATAGTTTGTGTTCCTAAAGACTTCTTCAATGACTGATGGTGGTTTTTATTGCTGTTCTGTTTGACCCTCAAACATAAGATACCCTTGTGCTAGTTGTGTCGTGTGGCTTCAAATACACATTTGAAGCCACATTCACACATGAGTTTTCCTTCAAATTGGACAGCTGGGCTGTGCTCATCTGAGGCCTATGCACAGCCATGGTCAGAAGCCAATGTCCGTAGCATACCTTCCAGCTTACCAAACCCCTTCCCATCGCCACTGATCCATTACTTTAACACATACTATGACAACGTGGTCGTGGAGTGTCTGATTCATTCACAGGAACGTCTGAAGCAAGTGATCCCGCCCCTGTACTATTTCTGGGCCTTGATGTGGCTTGTTACTGTGTGTCTTCTTCCCCGGCTGAGGTTTGGACAGGCAAGTCAGAGAATTAGGCAGCAGCAGCCGAGACAGACAGCGAAGGTGCGCACTGCTGAGTTGGCCATTAGGCAGACCACCTGTTTGACACCGGATCCTCTGCGGTTGGGTTGGGGTAGCACTAGGGGGCGTGCTTCCACCACCCCCCAGGCACGGTTCCTCTCCCCAACAGCCCTCTCATTGGACCGCCGTTCACCCCCTGGAACGCTAACAGACGTAGCTCTTTTAGCATGTTTCATTTTAATCGACACGTCTTCGACGCCAGCAGTCAGCATCGATCCAATAAAACATCAGCTATGATGGTAGTGTGCAATAAATAATCTTTAATCTAAAAAACAAAAAAGGATAAAATTACAATAGTAAGGAAATTGTGCTTCGATAAACCTCAGACAGGATTATAAACAGTTTAAAAGGTTGTTACATTCTCCTGATTGTTTTGCAGGGTTAACGCCCACAGCCATCAGAGCAGGTGCAGACGACGAGACATCACACTGAGTGTATGGGATTTACATCTTCATCATCCTCATCCTCATCCCCTGCCGCCCTAACTCGGCGTTCCGACGTCATTTTAATTTCATGGGCGTGATGACCAGCCTTACAGACGGTAGGTGGACAGTGTTGAGACGCATTGCATGGGAGCAAGGAGCATCCCGTTGACGACAGCGCTGTCCCAGAATAGCTCTCAGCCCAGCTCATTCCGCTGCCCTTTGAACAAAACGGCGTAACATCTAAATAACATCGACGGGACACAGTAAGGTTGGCATCACGAATCGAATACGAGAACATGATTCAAGAGGCCACATCGAACCACGTTACAGTGTGACCCACTGTCCTGGTAAAAATGCAGACCGCGAATATCAAGTACATGTTACTGTCTCTAAAAAGTAGTGGTCGCTCTCTAAAGTGTAGCAGCGTCGATATACAGTAACATACTGTATACACTCTGTTGTATCGTATTGTTCCGCCCTGAATCCTGAATCCTTTGCGATGGCTTCGATGACTACTCTTACCTAAAATAGGGGCTTGTTAGATACAATATACACTAGACTTGGTTAATCACTTCATCACTTCATCAGTCACGTCCAGAAAGGGTGCCGCCTTCCTTCCTCCTCACAGTGTTGCAGACGTTGGTTCACAACATTACATTTACATTTAGGGGATTTTTCAGATTCTTTTATCCAAAGCGACTTACAACCGTTCATTCATTCACACACCGACGGCGGAGTCGACCCCGCAGGGCGACAGCCGGCTCGTCAGGAGCAGTCAGGGTGAGGCGTCTCGCTCAGAGACACCTCCAAACTCTCGCTAGGAGGAGCCGGGATGGTAACCGGAAGCAACCTTCCGGTTACCAACCAACCTGCTCTACCTCCTGAGCTACTGCCCATGAAACATGAATAGCACGACGTCCTACAGGCTGTGTGGCGCCCAAAGCAAACTTTGGACACTCTTTTTTAACATGGAATCAAACAGGAAACGGTATCTACTCTGTTTTGATCCCGAACAGGAAGCCGTCCAGATTCAAACAGTGAAAGGACGGACGGCCGAGTGCTGCCCTCGTATTTAACAATTATACATCAGTCCGTACACCATCTATTAATAACGGGTATACTGACTGAGAGACAGGTAAATATATGTGCTGTATACGTGTCTGATGTCCCCTCAGGGGGAGCGGGGGAGTGGCTCAGCAGGCTGGGGTTCGGGTGTGGTTGGTGGGGGGGGCGGGGAGAAGTGTCCTGGGTCAGGGTTCCGGTCCGACCTCCGACCCACCAGTGGTCTCTCCCATCAAGCTTCTTCTTCTGTGGTGTATCTCAAGGAGGCCCTTCCAGTGAATCAGGGAGGGGGGGTTGGTACAGGTTTTTTTTTTGGGGGGGGGGGGGGGGGGGGGGGGGCAATGTTCATCAGCACGGAAACACCACAGTACAGAGTACCCGGTACCGAGGACCCAGTACCCGGTACGGTACGACGCACTCCCTTCCTCCTGCTTTGTCCCAAATGAAAACCCCAGGAGGGGGGACTAACTGGCGGGGAGGCTGGGGTCCGAGAGGTGCCTCTGCACCTCCTCCTGGCCCTCCGTGGGGGTCTCCAGGAGCTCCGGGAGCGAGGGGAAGCGGGGCCCGCCGGACAGGCGTCCCGGGGGGGCCAGGGAGAAGCGGGGGCCCAGGAGAGAGGGCCGTGGCCGGGGGTCTCCGTCCGGGGACAGGGACATGGTGTCGTCGGAGCCCGGCGTCAGCTGGACGCCGCTGGACAGGGTTTCCTCCGACTTTGGCTGGGGGTCCGGGTCCGGGCTCTGGGGGGATGCAGAGAGGAAAGGGGAGGTCACACAGACACAATGGCCGGGTCGCCACTCACTCCGTTGACCTAATCAAACGTTCCTAAATATGCCGATGTGAATGACATGGGCAGTATCTGGTGTATGGGGATAATGAGGACCTTTAATGTGTGGACCACTGCGCTAACCATTAGACAAACAGCTCACACATCCAGGGCTCATCGGAAGGGAAATTATCTGTGCCTGAAATGATCAAATACATTCGAAGACACCACAGAGAATTGCCTTTCTTGACAACAATAAAAGGAGCGGAACTCGCACACCGTGTAGCCGATGCAACAATATGTTTTTATCGCATAGAAGTGTAAAGTGCGACCCAAAGTGCGTGCAAAAACGTTTTCAGTCCCATTCAGACCATTCCTCAGTGCAAACATAGAAAGGTTAAAGATTTCCTTATATAGACTACGCCTAGTTGGTGGCAGACATGTCAATCAAAAGGTCAGGTAGGTTGACGTGTTGACTAGACATTTTAAAAGGCACTGCTCACCTATTTTCACTTTTCTTGACAACATACATGGCCGAGCTCAAGCCTGAATTCAGGCACCACGCCTGAACTCTATCAGGCCGGCACATCACAGTGAATATATTGCAGCCTGTCGGTCAATTTGATTAAATTCCACAATGTGAACACAGGCCTTTATAGTTTGTTGAGAGTGAGCGGTTTCACATTAGTGGGTTGGATATTTCAGGTGTGTGTGTGTCCTCTTATGTGGGTGTATGTGTGCGTGTGTGGGTTGTGTTAATGAGTATGTGTAAGTGTAAGTGTGTGTTGTGTTTATGTCTCTGTGTCTGTGTGTGTTTGTGTGTGTGTGAATGTTTATGTGTGTGTGTACGTGTATATATGTATGTGTGTGTGTGTATGTCTATGTGTGTCTGTCTATGTGTGTGTATGTGTGTGTGTGTCTGTCAATGCGTGTGTATGTGTGTGTGTGCATGTTTATTTGTGAGTTTTTGTATGTGTGTATTTCTATGTGTGTGTGTCTATGTGTGTCTGTGTGTGTATGTGTGTGTGTGTGTATGTTTGTGTGTGTTTGTGTGTGTGTGAATGTTTATGTGTGTGTGTACGTGTATATGTGTATGTGTGTGTGTGTGTTTGTGTGTGTGTGTGTATGTTTGTGTGTGTTTGTGTGTGTGTGAATGTTTATGTGTGTGTGTACGTGTATATGTGTATGTGTGTGTGTGTGTTTGTCTATGTGTGTGTATGTGTGTGTGTGTGTGTCTGTCTATGTGTGTGTATGTGTGTGTATGTGTTTGTCTATGTGTGTGTGTATGTCTGTGTGTGTGTGTGTGTGTGTGTGTACGTTTATATGTGTGTGTTTATGTGCGTGTCTGTCTATGTGTGTGTGTGTGTGTCTATGTTTGTATGTGTGTGTGTGTGTCTGTCTGTCTATGTGTGTGTATGTCTATGTGTATGTGTGTGTGTATGTCTATGTGTGTATGTGTGTGTGTGTGTGTGTGTCTATGTGTGTGTATGTCTATGTGTGTGTGTGTGTGTGTGTGTGTGTGTATGTCTGTGTTTGTCTATGTGTGTGTGTGTGTGTGTGTCTATGTGTGTCTATGTGTGTATGTGTGTGTGTGTGTGTGTGTCTATGTGTGTCTATGTGTGTGTGTGTGTGTGTGTGCGTGCCCTACCTGTAGTGGCGTGCTGGTGCCGCCCACCGGCGCCGGGGGGATGGACAGCGCGGTGCGGAGGGGGGCGGGGCTGGGGGCCAGCAGGGCCGCGGGGGCTTGAGGGAGGGGGTGCACGGTGCTGTAGGCGGGGGGGATGGGGCCCATCTGCCTCTGGAGGAGCTGGAGGATGATGGTGATGTCCGCCGTCATACGGCCCTCCAGCCTGGGAGGAGAACCAGGAGGAGAACCAGGAGGAGAACCAGGAGGAGAGAGGAGCGAAGAGGAGGTGATGATCCACCGTCTGCCGGCAGGCTGAACAGAGCCTAGGGCCGTCTTTTGTGGATCGGGCCTCTCTCTCTTATTACGCTCTGTCAACCTCTCTCTCTTTCTCACTGTCGCTCGCACTCGTTCGGTCTCCCTCTCTCTCTCCCTCCCTCCCTCCCTCCCTCCCTCTCCCTCCCTCCCTCCCTCCCTCCCCCTCTCCCTCCCTCTCACCCTCCCTCCCTCCCTCCCTCCCTCCCTCTCTCCCTCCCTCCCTCCCTCCCTCCCCCTCACCCTCCCTCCCTCCCTCCCTCCCTCCCTCTCTCCCTCCCTCCCTCCCTCCCTCCCCCTCTCCCTCTCACCCTGCCTCCCTCTCACCCTGCCTCCCTCTCCAAACACACTCCCTGCTCTCCAATGTTATCTCCCGGAGAATGGAAATGCAAACACAGCAGCGAGGGAGGCGCTGTTGCCGAGTGACAACACAGAGGCGGTTAATCGCGTCCGCCCGCAGGGAGAGCAAACATAAAGGCCTCTCGGCGCTTTGGTCCAGTCATCAGGGGGTATAGCTCAGTGGTAGAGCATTTGACTGCAGATCAAGAGGTCCCTGGTTCAAGTCCGGGTGCCCCCTCATTTTTCGTTATCCCTCCCGGGGGGTGGGGGGTCCGTGGAAGGGGCCTACCTGTTGAGCTGGCTCTGCAGAAGCTCCAGCCTGGACTCCAGGAGGGCGGGCCGCGGGACGGGGCGAGGTGGGGGATGGTAGGCGGCCCGGTCCGAGAGCTGGCTGGCCCGGCGCTCGTTCCAGTAGCTGCAGAGCCCCCCCACCTCCATGGGGGGGGCTGACGGACAGGACGAGACATCGGTGTGGTTGGAATACGTTGCGTTTATTTAGCAGACGCTCTGGTCCACAGCGACTCATCACAATCATTAAATTCAACAAAGAGATATGAGCCAAAAAGTTTAAAGTAATTAAATAATAACCAAAGCAACTGCCTTGAGGTGCTTCGACGTAGAAAGAAGAGATAGAGACAGAAGGATAGAAGGATAAATAGATATTCCCTTTACTTTGCTTTTTTTATGAAAACATACAGCAATTAAAACGGCTGAATGACAACCCAATAATAAATGACACCCGTCTTTAGGACAGCCAAACATAACGCTGTTACTGCCGTTATCGATCTGACATGTTGCTCTCGCGTCGGTTTATTTTGGGCCTTAATCGCACGGACCAGTGGTTGAAAACGGACCGCCTCCACCTTTGAGGCGCTCCAAACCCTCACCTGAGTAGGGGGGTCCCGAGTGGTCCAGGGCCGGCCCCAGGCCCGATGACGGCAGGAAGTCCTGCTCGGCGGGGGGGTAGTCCAGCGGGTCTCCCCCGCCCCCGGGGGGGTAGGTCTGGGCCTTGCCGTGGCCCGCGGACCTCACCTCCTCGTCGCTGGACGCGGAGTACAGGCTGCCGCTGCTGCCCAGCTCGTCCCAGGCGGAGACGGCGGCGTTGCCACGGTGATTGGCCTGGTCCGGGCAGGCGTCGTCGCGGTCCATCCCGTCTGCAGCGCGGGGGGGGGGGGGGGATATGGGTCACAACCAGGGAGGGGTCAGCGACCTCTGATCGCTCTCTCTCTGTCTGCAGCTAGCTCTCTCACACGCATGCAAACACATCCTCGCACACCACGCACGGACGCACACACACACACACACACACGCTCACAAAGGCACACGCATTGACAAATGCACTCACACACGCACGGAAAAACGCACGTACACATAGGCTTGCACACTGACCTACCCACACACACACACACACTGAGGTTTCCTACCAGGTCGGTTGCGGCGGCGTAGCGAATGCCTGCGGTGCCGGGGACGGTGGTAGCCACACTCAGAGTCTCCGCTGGGGGTCACCTGGTGGATTCTGTCTGCCTGAGACACACCAGCGTCAGACACCCAGCAACATACACCTACCTAACACCTTCATAACACCAACATCACACCTACATCACCCCTACATCATGCCACATCGACCAGCACTCTGCCTGCAGATACACGCTAGCTGGGCCCGGTTAGACAACACTGTGAAGTTTAGCTACAGCTACGGTTCTGTGGAGATCTTAACCTCACTTCTATTAGACTTGAGGGCTTAAAGAGCTTAATTTGCAAACTTTATGAGGAAAAAGTAAGGTGAAATATCCTTTAAAGTATAATTTGAATTTTTGTTAATACTTCTAAAGCTACGGTTGAGTGTTGATGTAAAGTTCATCGATATTGATTACTGATCCAAACAAACAGCAGTGTCTCATTTCATACAGTACAACACTAACTGGTGATCCCTGGTTTCAACCAATCACAGAGCCGTCTCCACACAGTATAACGTCAGGTGATTGCTGATCCCTAGCCATCCCGCACAGCCCATCTCCAGGTGATGGGTGATCCCTGGTGGAACTCACATCTCTCAGGTTGAAGGTGATCTCCAGGTTCCTCCAAAAGATGTCGGAGAAGTCGGGGTACATGTCGAGCACCTCCAGCAGGTCGTCCCTCAGGATCTTGTGGAGGTCGCAGTAGGTCAGCGCGCGCACGTCCGCACTCGACTTCCCCGGACGCTCGTACAGGCTGAGCGGCTCGCCGAAGATATCGTTCTTGCCTGTGGGTACACCGTAGGAGAAGGGAGGGGTTCACCTACACGTCTGTTAGCCTCGTGGAACCTTCCTACTGTTCCTACTCAACGCTTTCCGGATCATTCCGGCCTCATTGAAAAACCTTCCCAAAAATATTGGGAGATTTTTCACAGTTGCGTTTGTATGTGTGCATTTTGTACTTAAAATACTCACTGCTTCCAAATACCAGAAAATAAAAACTTATAAAATTAAAATACATTCACACAAAATAATTTAACAAACTGAAACAAACTAAAGTAAATCAGCAAACGCACAAGGCACCAAAGCCCTCTCTAATCCCAACGCGTGTCCCACAGGTGTGTGTACAACCTACGACGTGCCCGACCAGCGTTCCCAGTGTTCCCAGCTCACCCAGTATGGCCACCACCACGTCATCCCGGAGGATCTCGATGGAGCCGCGGGAGATGAAGTAGAGGGCGGTGAGCACGTCCCCACAATGCACCAGGGTGTCGCCGGGCGGGGCGTGGGTGGTCTTGAAGCGCATGGCGAGCGCTCGCAGGCAGCCCTTGTTGGCGCCGCGGAAGGCCTTGCAGTTCTGCAGCAGCGTGCGGTTCAGGTGCAGACAGATGTCCGCCTGCAGGCACTCGGGGAAACCCTTCAGCACCTGCAGGGGGCGCCACAGGGGGAGAGATAGAGAGAGGGGGGAGGGGGGGGGGGGGAGGGAGAGAGGGGGGAGGGGGGGGGGAGAGGGGGGGGGCGGAGGGGGAGAGAAGAGAGAGAGAGAGAGAGAGCGAGAGAGACAGAGTTAGAGAGAGAGAGAGAGAGAGAGGGAGAGAAGAGAGAGAGCGAGAGAGCGAGAGAGACAGAGTTAGAGAGAGAGAGAGAGAGAGTGAGGGGGGGTGAGAGAGAGAGACAGAGAGTTAGAGAGAGAGAGAGAGAGAGAGAGGGAGAGAAGAGAGAGAGAGAGAGGGAGAGAGAGAGTGAGGGGGTGAGAGAGAGAGACAGAGAGTGAGAGAGAGAGAGAGAGGAGGGGGAGAGAGAGAGGGTTGACAAAGAAGTGTTAGCAAGCGAGGGTTAATTAGACACCAAAATCGTTTTGAATAAAAGCGATTGCAGCAATGAAACAAAAATAAAGTATTACATAAAACGCAGGTGAACAAGAGACATAGCTGGCTTGTCTGGTGGGCGATGGGTTGCAGTACACAGATCCGCCACCAGGGGTGACGGCTGAGTTGAGATTGAGCTGACAGGGCTGTGCATGTGTTTCTTGTCACTGTGTCTGTGTGCTGATAGAGGCCAGGGGCAGAGAGCTAGTCCCTGTAGAGCACTGATCTGCCAACAGCTAGCACATCCCCAACACCATCGGTGCTCACTGCCATTGCCAAGTTGGGACTTTTTCTTTGTCTGATGCGACACCGAATGCTCTCATAGCAGGGGTAGAGATATGTGCTGTAAAATCGGGATACTGTTTTTGTTCTAGGTGACAATTCCCGTTTTCACCTTTTTAAAATGAGTGTTCTAATCAGTAACATCCAGAGCAATCCTCATTTACTGATGGCAATAGGTAGGGGGCACCCAGAGTTGAACTGGGGACCTCTTGATCTGCAGTCAAATGCTCTGCCACTGAGCTATACCCCCCATGGCTGGACCCATGTGTTAGGGAGTCTAGGAAGAGTCCTCCGACGTTAGGGAGAGAATGGATGCACTGTAGAGAGCAAACACCTTTACTGTGAGAGCCCTTCCTTTAAACACCAGCGTACAGTTCTTAGAGTTGACTTATAGGTTCTGCTTTGATAAGGGGTCATAGCACAACCTACGGGGCTAGTAGAGATTAAAACAGTGCATAACTTTCGGGTTAGTAGTATACTACTATATATATTTATTTTCCTGTCGGGTTTCCTTTCTTGCTCAGTGACACCCCGACACTGAGGTAGGAGGGGGCGGTGATCGAACCAGCAACCTTCCGTTATAAGTCAACCCGCTCTACCTCATCGCTACTTTCACAACTTGTTGTTTGAATTATTTATTAGCATCCATGGATACCACTTTACAACTACATTAATTGGTACATAACATGCACATGTAGTAGTGTAGTGTGTAGCACGCGTAGGGGGCGTGCGTGCGTGCGTACGTGTGTGTGTGCGTGCGTGCAACTGTGTGCGTGCGTGTGCGTGCGTGTTGCTCACGGCGTTCATGTCGATGCCGTTGGTGTAGGACCAGGCGTGCTGGAAGTACTCCTCCAGCCGCTGCCGCAGGCCGCCGGGGATCTGGTGGAAGCGGATGAACTCCTTGACGCGCAGCATCTGGGTGTGATAGCGCGCCGTGCCCGAGTACAGACGCTGGATGATGGCCGACACGTTGCCGAAGATGCTGGCGTACATCAGCGCTGCAGGGGAGGGGGAGGGAGAGGGGGCAGAGAGATGCTGAGGCTGGGAGGTCAGGGATGGGATGGACATCTCCTGAGGGACACGACTGCGTTCATACCTCCAGGTCGTGTTTATGTGTATATACGAGGACGGGATAATAGTGTTTTTCCGGAAGCTAAATTGTTGTTTACTCGTGGTAGGTTTAGGTGTGATGTTTTTTGTTTCTTTAGGTGAATGCGTTGAAACGATATTCCTTATTTTTGTGTTTTTCTCAGGGTTTATAATTACAGTGAGACACACACAAACACAGACTACCACACACAAACACACACACACACGTAAAGACTGTGGCAACCCGGAGCCAGCCCAGGTCCCCTGGAAGCAGTCTACCCCCAGATGCGCCATTGAGGGCATTAGAGCCGGGGCCGATTAAGCAGATGCAGAGCACCTGAGGAACAGGTGGAGAAGCTGGGCTTAGCCCCGTTTACACAAGGACGCCTGCCGGTAAAAACGACAAAATATTTTATCGGAAGTGCCTTTCGTTTAGACGGTGACGGCGTTTTTGGGGCTTTAAAACGCAAAAATCTGAAACCGCCCTCCAGAGTGAAAAACTTAAATACGCTCCGCCGTAGCGTTTCCGTCTACACTGCCAAGACGCGAAACTCTACTCAGATCTGCTCACGTCGCGTACGCGTTTATGTCACATACAGCGCCAGTACAGGGAAATAAACCAACGTGTTGGATTATTTCCATGCGTCGGACCGTCAAGCTGCTCTGGCAGCTCTAATAAACTTACAGGAGTCTTTCCACGAAATGTACAGGATATGTACAGCTAATATAACTGAACGGAGAAGGATCTGTAATTATGTTTTGTTTTTCGCGGCGCAGATAAGAGAAGGAAGATTCTACGCATGCGCTCAGACGTGGTGGTGTTGTGTGATAGTGTATCCAGGGGCGCCGAAAAGGGGGGGTAAAGGAGACGGATTCTAGGGGCCCATGATGGAGGGGGGGCCCAGAGAGGCACCTAATGATGATGAAATTATAATACAGAAAAAATAATGACACTAAGTTATTAACTAACATATAATCACACATATTTTATTTTCCATGTCCTGGTAACAATTCCTTTATCTGTTTTGGAAGCATCAACCCCTGCAGGGCCCCCCCTTCCCCCCCTCTATTTACGTAAAATGGTTCAGTCCGACTGGATCAGCTGCGGTAGCGCACCGGCGGCCACAGCGGGCAAAGCGGAGGAGACAGCAGTATGCCTCAAAAATCAGGCAGCCAAAAAAGAAAGGAAAATAAATTAAGAGAGGAGAAGGAGTTGAAGGG
The DNA here is from genome assembly GCF_949987615.1 of Pollachius pollachius. Classification (NCBI taxonomy): domain Eukaryota; kingdom Metazoa; phylum Chordata; class Actinopteri; order Gadiformes; family Gadidae; genus Pollachius; species Pollachius pollachius. The sequence continues at coordinate 21,848,925 of NC_136944.1, read as the reverse complement.
TCGACAATATGTCACCCAGTATTTCCAAAAAAAAGGTGGGTTTGTTGTGGTGGAAAGTTATGGATATTAACTTTGTCCCTGTCTGTGGTCTATAAGCTAGCTCACTTTTCTCACCATGTTAGCTCAAGAAAACTCTGGATTTTTACATTTTACTGCTATATTAGTTAAATAATCAATCCAGTCAAACATTTATCAAGCTGTTCTCTGTGAAAATGATGCCTCGTTCTGAACAGAGTCAAGTGCACCAGAAGCTGCAGCAGCTGTCTGTCAGCCCCCAACTCCCCCTGCCCCTGAATCAGCCCCAGTGCCCCCACATGAGGAAGGAGGTGAGCAGCTGTGTGTGTTGAAATAATAATAATAATAATAATAATACATAATATAATACAAAATATAATACATTTTACTACAGTCTCAAAACAATACAAAGATGAAGGTAATTCATTAAGAAAATGAATTAAATAAAAGGCATTTTGAACAATTTTAACGGTTTAAAAAGTATAAACCCTTTTAAAAAATGAAATAGAAGACGTGCAGTAAGAACAGAGGAGAACATCTGTGGTGTGTGCAGCAGACTGGGGTGACTGCTCTCAGTCCAATCAGAGAAGTTTACATGTTGGTGACTATGCTATTACAAATAGTTATATTATAGGAAATCCTATATAATTAATGTATGTCATGTACACTCTACAGAGCCAGGTCTAGGACCCTCTTCTGGTTTGTCAGGGAGGGATGTGGAGGAAGTGGAGGAAGAGATGGAAGAGGGTACAGATGACAGTGAGAGTGCAGAAACACAGGCGACAGAGAGTGAGGGCGAAGAAGTTGAAAGGAATTCAGAGGAGGATGGACTGAATACAGAAAGAGCCAGAAAGACAACAGAGAGGCAGGAAGAACAACAAGCTGATGTTCAGGTCTTTGAAAGGGAAGAAGATCATTTGACTGATGACCCTGGTTTCTGGCCAGCAGCTTTAACTGATCAGGATAGGGAGAAGATAGTAAGGAAATTGGCCATGAGAGAGAAAGAAGTAGAAATGCCATGTGATTCAAAGGGGAAGCCATTCCCTGACTACCTGAATTATACAAAGGCAGCAAATAAAAGAGAAAAGGTAAACAGAGACTGGCTGACTTTTAGTCAAAGTAATAATTCACTTTATTGCATACCATGTGTGCTTTTCTCCCATGTACAGAAAAAGCCTTCCACTAGTGCACTGACCAGTCAAAATGGGTATAAAATGTGTGATGTGGAGTGGCGTCGAATGTACAATAAATTCCCAGTCCATGAGAGGAGTGAGGCACATAGAGATTGCTACTTAAGATGGAAAAATCTGCAAGGATCTGTAATGAAAGATAGAGGTGTGGATTCTCTGTTAAATAAGGAGTTGCAAACAGAAATAGAGAAAAATAGAGCCATCTTGGAGAGACTCTTAGACGTAACCCTACACTTGGCCTCAAGAAACCTGCCTTTCAGGGGCAAAACCAAAGACATAATCTTAAGACATAATGGCAATTTCCTAGGCACACTGGAGCTCTTGTCACATTATGATCCTCTGCTGAAAGAGCACTTTAAAAAAATCAGGGACAACAAACAAAAACAAAAAGAAGGAAAAGGAACCAGGCTAACACATTATCTTAGCTCTGACAGTCAGAATGAGTTTAGCAACTTATGTGGACGACGAGTTCTGAAAAGAATTCTGCAGGAACGGGAGGATGCCATATATTATGCTGTCATCTGTGATGCCACACCAGACATTTCCCATACTGAGCAAAATGTGGTGCTCCTAAGGTATGTTAAATATGACAAAGAAAAAGATGAGTGGGAAATTACGGAGAGGTTCCTTGAATTCAGGGATTTTCACAAAAAGACGGGGAGTGAGATCGCAGAGATGATTCATGCAGTTCTTCGTGACCATGGGATAGACATCGGTGATTGCAGAGGGCAGGGCTATGACAACGGGGCTAACATGTCAGGGAAAATAAAGGGAGTCCAAGCTCAAATACTGAAGAAAAACAAGCTGGCTACTTATTCACCATGTGCCTCCCACACATTAAATCTTGTTGGTGTGCATGCTGCACAGTCAAGCCCAGAGGTATCCACATTTTTCGGCTGCATAAATCGCCTGTACACATTTGTAAGTGGCAGCCCAGAGCGTTGGGCCATCTATAAAGAGCAAACAGGTTGCTCATTGCATCGCCTATCTGATACCCGCTGGAGTGCAAGGATTGAGGCTGTTAAACCTGTGGCAAAGCACCTACCTTCTGTCCTCAAATCCCTTGATAGCATAGTTATGACATGCAGTCTCACCAGTGAAGCAAGATCAGAAGCTAATGGTTTGAGGAAATACTTCATGTCATTTGATGCTGTTGTTCTTCTCACTGTCTGGCTGAAGGTACTGCAAAGTATTGACAACAGGAATGTTATTCTCCAGTCAGGAAAAATATCACTTGACATAGAAGCAGCCAATATCAGAGACTTGACAGAAGAGATGCAGTCTCTAAGAGATGCATGGGACACTCTCCTAGCTGAGGCAAAGTTGATAGCTGGGGAAATGAATGTTACACCTCAGTTAAGCAAGGAGTCCAGCCGCCAGAAGAAAAGGCGGAGATTCCATGATGAAACCGCTGAAGAGGAGACAACTCAGGAGAGTTCAGAAACAGTGTTTCGGAACACTGTGTTTTATACAGCCATGGACCGTATCATCAGTGACTTGGATACTAGGTTCCGGGGCATTGCACATATTGTCAACGAGTTTTCTGCTGTTCTGAAAGTTGGGCAGATTAGTGAGGGCAAAATCTCTTCTGTGTGCCAACCACTGATCACAAAGTATTCTAGTGATCTTACTCCTGATTTTGAAAATCAAGTAAGACACCTAAACAGTGTATATGCAGCCAACTTCCCCCCTAACCTGTCCCCTCTTGAACTCCTGAATGCAATTTGTAAGCTGCAGCTGCAAAGCATCTTTGGAGAAGTGTGCATCGCCTTGCGCATATTTTGCACCCTGCCAGTTACTGTTGCTGGTGGTGAGAGAGCGTTCAGTAAACTAAAAATGATAAAAAACTATTTGAGGTCCACAATGTCTCAGGAAAGACTTTGCAGTCTTGCCATGCTGTCAATTGAGAGTCAGTTGGCTAGAAAGCTGGACTTCAAAGACCTGATAAGTGATTTTGCACATGAGAAGGCTCGGCGTTGGGCTTTGGGTGAGAAGAGTTGAGCAAGGACCAGTGATTGAAAGGTTGCAAAAGGAAGCTTGACTCAGTCGGCAACGTTATATTATATATTTGCCATTCTTTCATATATTAAGTTCTACTTAAATGATGAGAAATCATATATGGCCATTTTGTATTCTGATGGCGTTTTTGTTTTTGCTGAGATTTTTTTCTCTCCACTGATTATAATTGCTATTTTTTCATGGAAGAGTTTATTTCCAATTTAAGAATCAGTGGTGCAGCAAATAAATTACTCAAAATGAATTCCATTGTATTCAGAGTGCTCAGTTCTTCCCCTACTGTACATGTCAACTGTCATGCTGTTCTTCTTTCACAAATATGGTAATGATAGTCAAAAATACCATTAAAATGCATAATTGTATGTAAAATAGCATCAAAAATTTTTGCCGCTGTGTTGGGGGCCCTGTAAAGATTCTTTTCATGGGGCCCAAAACCCCTAGCGGCGCCCCTGAGTGTATCACAGCACCACCTAGCCGCCTGACATGCATACCCAATCGAATTCCACACACTTTTGCGTCACCGTATGCACGCAGATTTCCTCCCGAAAACGCTTGTCTAAACGCGGAATAAAAAGTGAAGATGCGACGCCACATTTGCGTCTTCTATTCAGACCGTCATCATGTAAACGTAGCCTTAGATAGCCTGCTTCTCCACTTATTATATTATGGCTCTCTCAGCCATGTGGCTCGGGCAAGGAGAGACCGTGGGTGACGGGATTCCACCCACGAGGGATAGGACCGTCGATTCCTCCCAGGTTTTTTCGTTGATGTGTTATTTTCAGTACGAGACTTTGTTTGATTTTGGAGTAAACATGCCTTTTTGGCTTTTGCCCAGCAAAGTTGTGTCCTGTATTGGGAGGAGGTGGTTCGCTCACCGTGCCGGGCTGCCACAAGACATACGCACATAAAGACCCACACACACACACACACACCAACACCCACAAACACATACACACATAAAGACCCACACACCCACACACAAAGAACCCCGACCTCTGACCCCCCAGCAGCTACTCACATCCTATGAGCATGACGCAGATGGAGAAGATCTTCTCGGGGTTGGTGTTGGGCGACACGTTGCCGAAGCCCACGCTGGTCAGCGAGCTGAAGGTGAAGTAGAGCGCCGTCACGTACTTGTCCTTGTTGGACGGGCCCGACCCGATGGCGCTGTCGTTGTACTGCTTCCCGATCTGCTCTGCCAGGTTGTCCAGCCAGCCGATCTTCAGGCCCCCGATGCGCGCCGAGCTGGTGCGCTCCACGTTGCCGATGGCGTACCAGATGCAGGCCAGCCAGTGGGCGATGAGGGCGAAGGTGCACATGAGGAGCAGGAGCACGGCCGCGCCGTACTCCGAGTAGCGGTCCAGCTTGCGCGCCACCCGCACCAGCCGGAGGAGCCGGGCGGTCTTCAGCAGCCCGATCAGTGTGGTGGTCTGGGGCTGGAGGGGGGGGGAGAGAGAAGGGACGGTGTGAAGGGCTGATGATGGTCCCACGTTCGCGCAGCGCAATGGCCACGCAGACGCAGTCGGGAAGCTTTGTGGCTCTGCGTCGGGGTTTTAGTAAGCGGACCGACCGCAGCCCTTGCTGCTGCTTGGGTCGCCTTGACGGAAGGTTACCGGGGCACGTCAGGCCCTCGCGGTGGACGCAGGGAGGGTCCGCAAGGGATAAGGGGTCCGTGACCCCCCTGCGTTGCGTGAACGTGGGACCAGAATCAGCCCTTTAGAAGGATGGTGCTCTAAGGCTTGAGTGAGAAGGGGGAAGGATGCTGTGGGATGTGTCGAACCTGCGAGTGCGTTAATGTGTCGTTACGTGAAGCGTTTGAGTGGTTGAGGAGGGGACGAGGAAATGTCACGGCAATCTGTCGTGACACATTTAGACCCTGAGGAACACAGAGTTCTGGAGAGCGAATACGCACTCTCAACCGCCTCTCTCCCACCTCAGGAAGTCCCTCACCTTGTCTGAACCTCTCTCTCTCTCGCTCTCTCCCTATCTTTCTCCAGGACACCCTTGACCTCGTCCCAACCTCCCTCCCGGTTCCTCCCTCCCTCCCTCCCTCCCTCTCTCTCCTCACCTCGTCCGAACCTGAGCGGAATATGAGCAGGTCGAAGGGGATGGCGGCCACGATGTCGATGAGGAACCAGCCCTTGAAGTAGTGCTGGGCGATGCGCCCCGGCTGGCTCACCACCTCGTCGTTGTGGTTGACGTAGGTGGTGCGGAAGTTGATGAGGATGTCCACGATGAACATGACGTCCACCACCAGGTCCACCACGTTCAGCGGGTTGCAGGTGTAGCCGCAGGTGCGCCGGCGCTCCTCCTCCACCTCGTTGAGCAGGAAGGCGGCCGAGTAGGGCGTGAAGATGGCCGTGTAGATGACCAGCAGCAGGATCAGCCAGTCCCACACCGCCTTGAAGGGGCTGTAGTGGAGGATGGTCCACTTGTGGATGCGCGGAGCCTGGAGCTTGTACTCGGGCAGGACGTCGGCGCCGAGGGACAGCACCTGGAGGGTGGGTGGGTGGGTGGGTGGGTGGGGGGGGGTAGAGAAGTGGTCTTGTAACCGAAAGGTTGCTAGTTCGATCCCCGGCGCGAGTGTTGATGTGTCCCTGAGCGAGACACTTAACCTTAACTGCTCCTGACGAGCTGGCTTAACTGATGTAAGTCGCTTTGGATAAGAGCGTCTGCTAAATGCCCTAATTGTAATTGTAAGAACGGGGGAGGATAGAGGGACAAGGTTTATACTCGTTAATTAAAATTCAAATGTCAAATATAGTAGTACTTTCCCTTTAAGTGTGTGGGTGTGTGTGTGTGTCTCTGTGTGTCTTTTTGCGTGTGCGTGTGTTTAGAAATGTGTGACTGCGTGCGTGTTTGTGTTTGTGTGTCTATGCGTGTGTGTCTTTGGTCAGCTGTGTTCAGACGGTTTCCTAGAGCACTTAACACTCTGTAAGCAGCTAATAGAGGCTAACAACATTAGCGCTGTGATGTGTGCCAGGAGGAGACAGTCAACACGTCTTAATGAGTGTTAATCTCTCACTGGGTAAAGCGACGCTGCAGGGACGACGAAGTTGAGAAGGTGACGAAAAGCACCTTCATAAAGACTGATTAGGAGCTACCGGAGGACATACAATCGATTCATGGAATAAGGTAGAATGACAGAAGCATCCGACAGATGACATGTTTCGGTATTTATTAGCGGAAAGCATTGAGTGTGTGCAGAGCTCTGTACTTTAAAGCCTTTTTCATGGCCTAAAAGAAACCATCAGAGAATAATCTGATCTTTTCTGGATGGTTGTATCTGTAACTGGTTGTATGAAACGGACTAGTCTCTAGTCCGTTTCATACAACCAGTTCACCATCTCCAGAAGTCTCAGTAATCCAGAAGTCTCAGTAATCTCAAGAAGTTGTTCTCCAACTCTCCTCTCACTCCATACAAACCCTTCTGTAGTCCATACTGTGGCTGTTTGTTGGTGGTTCATGGTGAACAAGCTTCGATCGAGGGGATACATGCAAACATCCCAGTTGATGCTCTCCAATCAGGCTGAGCCAAAAGTCTGTCTCTAGATGAGGGAGGGGGCCAGAGCCACTGAGGGCCAGAGCTCTGTCGAAGCTGGGGTTCGAACCCATGTCTTCAGACCTAGAGGCCAACTCCACTCCACAATGCTCCACAGTGCTTTACCGCCAAACCTTTGATATACACCAGTAGTGTTTGAAATGAATCCTATTCTATTATTTTTCTAAAAACAGCGTGTGTACAAAAAATGTGTTGTTAACCTGGGGTGAGAATGAAAACATCCCAACAGCGACAAGGCGAACCACACGGGAGGGAGCGAAAGGTTCACTCATCCGATGAATCAGTCAAGTTATTGATATTGTCCATAGCTGGTTCATAATGAGAATGCATCATTTGACAGCCTGCATGCTACAGCCCTTAGTGTCATAATTGTTCAGATTCATGACAACACGACTGCATCTGGCATGATGACCTCTCTGGTTCGTTTCTCCAGAAGAGTGTAACAATCGTATGACATGTGACGCTGTAGCATGTTGTCCTTGTTGCTGTATCGATGTTTAGACTCAGCCTGACCTACTGTATATTCCTGACCTCCCCTCTGACCTCTCTGCTGTCCTTGAGGATGCTGTGTTTGCTCGTGCATTGATTCTATTCAAGCTATTTGTCTGCCATGTCAAACTGACGTTAGCATCACATGAACATGTGATGCTAA